>NC_056742.1:523070665-523214712 GCF_019279795.1 Protopterus annectens | reverse complement strand
ATAACAAAACAACTAATACAAATAAAAAATAAATCAATGATAGTCTTTTTCAATACATTCTCATACACTTTCTTTGACAGGACTGTTGTACAGTTTGTTCCAACACTTCACAGTCAATATATTCTGTCCAGTGTGATTTTCTTGACTTGTGTTAAGTGGAGGTCTGCATACTAAGTTTTGTTTTACTAAACAGTGACATTCATTGCTGGTTGACATCTTATTCATGTTGCTTTATTGTACAGTTATATTTTGAATGCATTGCCCTGTTCTTTAGTCTGATGAAGTTCCGGTACAATAAGGGAATGAAAGCTAATCATACAAGCGTGGGGTTTTGCTCATTCATTTTATTTTTATTTTATTTGTTTAGTAGCAGAAGTTATTTTTTTGTCAATTCTCTTCTGGTATTTTTTGGTCTGTGTATATTACTTTCATACTACTCAAGTCAGTTAGTGCACACTGCAATATTCAGAGATTTACTCCCTTCTTTCCAGCTTCCATTTGAAATCTATAACATCTGGGACTAGACTACCAATCAATGCAGAGCTTAGGAACTGCAATCATGAATCAGTTTGGGATTGGTGCTCGTATTTTCAACTGACTGCATTTTTAGGCAAATATCAATATAAAGTGAATTTGCTTTCCCTTGCTCTAGCTACTGCTAGTGTTTTGAAACTGTCCTTATTGTACTTGATTTACTGTACCTGCACTTCATTATTTAACTGATTGTTATTGCTTTACTGCATTAAAAGTACTTTGTGAAAAAAGTCATGTCTTTTCTAAATGCTACTTTCTAAACTGTCTGCATTAATTAAAAATGGGATTTCTGTGGGGTGATAAATTCAAGAAGTACTTTTTTTTTCTTTGCGTTTTGTTTATGTGCTCCATTTTGCTTTGATTTTACATTAAGAGGACCAATTCATTCATCTCATGGCAGAAGGTGTTCACCTGGTGTTTGAGATGGAAAACATTCTAGAAGAGCTCAAAGTGTAGTTTAATGGCCAGAGAGTTCAAGGGTGAGATTTAATTTTTTTTTCTCTTGCAGCTATAAAATTAGGCACATTTGCATGGCTATGTACTCATTCTACAGAGCTTAGCAAAGCCTGACGCCCTCACCTGTAAACGAAAAGTGTTTTCACTGTATCAAGTGTCATCCAGGCAAAGATAAGTTCTTGGATTTACTGCACTTGCATTTCATTACTGAAAGAATAGCTGTGTAAGAACTTACCATAACAATAGATGTCCTCTTCTCTGTTGCAGTACTTCTGACTTAAGGGAGTTGCCTGTCAAGGCGATGACCTGACAGCCAGTATACCAAAGTCTTTTACTATCTAAGGTGCTTGGGTATGTCCGACACTGGCCGACAGCAGACTTTGGCCATAAAAGAGATGTACCCGCACACCACCCTCAGAACTGAAGCCCCAGGAGGAGTGTGTCTAAGAGAATGAGGATCTGTGCATCCAAGAAAGGCAAGAAGTGGGGGAAAGGAGGGAGGGTTGAATACTGCAACAGAGAAGAGAACATCTATTGTTATGGTAAGTTCTCACAACTAGTATCCTTGACTTAAGGGAGATTACAAAAGGTCATAAGGAAAGGGCAGACGAAGTGGCAAAGGAATGTTCAAGGAAGCCAAAGAGAATAGCCCTGGCAAACCCTGCCCTAGATCTGGAGATACGAGTCCAGCTTATAGTGTTTGGTGAAGGTGTGGACAAATGTCCAAGTAGCACTTCTAGGCTAGACTTGGTATCCAAACCCCTGAGGAAGGCCCCAGAAGAAGATACTGTGAAAGTGAGGTTTGACTGAGCCATGGAGAACCTTACCATGCTTGGTGTAGCAAAAGGCAATAGATTTGGATATCCATTTAAAGATGGACAACAATGTATAGACACAGGCAATTCCAGAGCCCTGGGATTGTAAGACAAATAATTGTTCTGTTTTTCTGAAGGGTTTAGTCTTATATAGAACCTGAGCTATCTCTGTGTACATCCACTGTGCGCAGAATCCTCTCACTATTGTTTTGCAGGAGAGGGAAATAAAGTTGGTAGGTGACTTGCCTGGATTAGGGACAATTCATTGACAACCTTTGGCATGAATGAGGGATTGGTCCGCACAGACACTGTCTTTATGGAAAAACAAGAAAGGGAGAAAAGTCATGAAGGCCTATAACTCAGACCTGCCTGGCAGAGGTAATTGCCACCAAGAGATTTGTTTCCCAAGTGCGATATTTGAGCTAGATGAAGAAAGTTCAAATGGAGCTTGAGTTAATTTCTCTAATATAAAGTTGAGCCACAGTGGTTGGGCCACTGGTCTCCTGGAGGGCCTGATATGAAACACACCTTTGAGGAATTGTTTAACTTCGAATCTAGAAGCTAAGGGAGGATTTAGCGGTAAAGAAGCAGAAACAGCTGCCAAACTGAGTCTTTACTGAAGAGTATGCTAGCCCTCTCACACAGATAAGGCAGATCCATAGGCAGGAGCACCTTCAATGGGTCCTGGTTCCTAGCTTGACACCAAATATAGAGCCTCTTCCATTTGGAGAGGAAAGACTTTCTAGTAGTAGGTCCCTTGGTCTCCTGCAGTACTTGAAACATGTCCTCCGAGTAAAGATGTCTGAATGGTATTAGGGCTCTATCACCCTCAGAGTAAGAGGGTTTCCAGATATGGGTGTAGGAGTGAGCCCTTGTTCTGTGCTAGGAGGTCCGCTCAGGGGGGGGTAACTTGTGGTGATTGCCCTTGGCTAGGTGAAATAGAAGGGGGAACCACTGCTGTTGGACTTTCAACAGGACTTTGGGGATGAGTGGAAGAGGAGGGAATGCATACAGGAATTTCCCCTTCAATGGTATAGTAAGTACATCCACTTTCCATGCCTGAGGATGGTATTCTCTGGCACAAAACCAAGGAAGCTGTTTGTTCATGAGGGAGACAAACAAATGTATTTCTGGAATAGCCCACAGGTGGACATTGTCTAAGAACACATCCCTGTGAAGCATCCATTCATGGGCTTGGGTCCTGGATCTGCTTAGGGTGTCTGCCACTGTGTTCTGGCTGGAGGGGGTGTACACCACTTGGAGAAGTACATCTAGATGACAAGCTAGATCCCATGCCTGCATGGCTAGTCTGTACAGGAGATTGGATCTGGTACCTCCATGCTTGTTTATGTACCACATGACTGTCATGTCGATGTGTACATGCACACTTCTCTGGTCAGATAAGTGGTTTGAAGGTTTGGAGGGCTAAAAATAGTGCCCTAGTTTCTCCCACATTTGTGTGTTCCTTCATTTGGGAGGGAGACCACTGCCCTTGAGCTGTGCGGAGGTCTAAGGCTGCCCCCAATGCCCATGTATGAGGCATCCATAAGTAAGGCATGAATAGGTGGGTACAGGGTGAATGGGAAGACCTGGGTTTAGAGATAGCTGTGAGATCCACCACTGCAGCTCTTGCTTTAGGCATGGGAGGATCAGAACTAGGTATTCTAGATGGTGAGCATTTTGAGACCATACTGATTTGAGGAACCTCTGATGCTTCCCTCATGTGAAGCCTTGCCAGACAGAGCATTGGGATGGAGGACGCCATTACACCCAAGATCCTGAGGAAATGTCTGGCAGAAATCTGACTTAGGTGCAGAGTCTCTGTAAAGATTAGTGAGATTGCCTGAGCCTTGGACGGTGGGAGAGATCATGCTCAGGGTTTGGAATATGCAGCTCAGAAAACACAGTTGTGTACACTTACCATAAATGTAGATGTCAGAGTGTATTCACTGTTGCAGCCATCACACTTGGGTTATCTGCCTGCAGGTAGCCCTCAGTCGGCCCGAATATCAGAGTCTTGGGATTTCTGTGTCGGATGCTGTCGCCTCTTCCATGATGGCAGGTCATCATGGGTATAAAACATGCAGCAGACACCATTACATCAGTTTTTCTTGCCTAAGATGTCAGAAGCCCCAAAAATAGGAAGCAATTACATGGTGTGCAACACCTCCAGAAAAAAGTAAATACCACTGCCATAAGATATGGCCAAAAATAGGATAGGTAGAAATAACAGAAAAATCAGGGGGCTGGAGGGTGGTTTACCAGGACTGCAGGATTACTCAGAGATGATCTCTGTTTAACACACAAGGCCATGTCAAACCCAGAGCTGTTGGACATGCTACACTTAAAGAAATCCAAATCCCTCAGAGCCACATGCTCCAGGGATCTAAACCTTGTCATCACAATAAACAAAACATACTGGAGGAATAGGTTCCTGACCCAGACACACCCCAGACTCTGGAATAGACTGCCCATACATGTCAAGCACAGCGCCTCTTTGGCCCTCTTTAAAAGGAACCTTGATAATTGAATGGGAGAAAGGAAATTCATCCCGGGGATCACGTCAGTCGCCCTGCTGGACAGGGGTCCAGGGAAGTAAATAGTGTGGGAAGAAATAGCTAGGGAATTGTTATGGCTAAGCCTGTATAGGCCCTAGGGCCGATAGCCTAGTACCAACCTATGAACCTATGCAACAGTGAATACACTCTAACATCTACATTTATGGTAAGTGTACACAACTGTACTAGGTTATTCATGTTTCACTGTTGCAGTCATCATACCTGGGTTGATTCCCAAAGCTGAGGAAGGGTGGAGGCAGTCAAGAAGTATTGGGGCTGGCTATCAGGCTTTTTAAGACTGCTGTAGCAAATCCAGCTCTGGATTTAGAAAACATAGGTAAGTGGTCATGCTTGGTAAAGGTGTGTACAGAAAGTACAGTTTTGTACCTACCATAAATGTAGATGTTCGCGTGTTCACCCTGCTGCAGTCATCACACTTGGGTTATCCTGTCGTCAGGCGGTCCCACAGTCGGCCGGAATTCCAAAGTCTTGGTCCGGCATCGGTTGCAGTCGCCTCATCCCGGACGTCAGTGTGCCAGGGGTATATATAATGCAACCAATGCCATTTTCTTCAGTCTTTCTTGCCGCGCGGTGCCCGAAGCAGAAGCAGTTCGCAAGTGCCGGTCGGCCGACTCCTGAGATTTTCGAATTTCAGACCGAAGTCTTCTATAAAGCTAAGTACCCGTTAGAAACTTTTCTTGCCTCAGACCGATGTCAGAAAAAGTTAACAATTGTATTTCTTGTGGGAAGCAAATACCTCATAAGGATTTTCATTCTTATTGCATACCTTGCTTAGGCCCAGACCACGACGTCACTTCTTGTCGGTTTTCCCATGTAAAAGATAGGGCATCCACTTTCCATGCTTGGCTGTGGGGATTTCGTCTGCAAAAGTTGCTCAACTGATGGTTTATGGGCGAGGCAGACAGGTCCACCTCGAGTCCCCCACCTGTGGATTAGAAGTTTGAATGAGTTGGGGTCCAGCAGATTTCTGCTCAAGTCTGCCCGTGAATTTTGTTTGCTTGGCAGGAATTGAGCTTGCAGGTGCACTTGGTTGCTCAAGGCTGTGTTCCACAGGGGCATGGCTAAACTGCAGAGTGGGTAGGAATAAGCCCCCCCCCCCCTGCTTATGTACCACGTAACTGTGATGTTGTCTGTCTTTACCCAGAGTTGTCCTGGAAGGATAAGGTATTTGGAGGCTATCAGAGCATTCTGTACAGCTAACATTTCTGTTTGATTGATATGCAGGGGAATTTGTTCTGGGCTCCATTTGCCTTGAATGCATTTTCCTGCCATGTGAGCCCCCCACACATAATCTGATGTGTCTGTCAAGGTTTGGGCGGCAAGGGGTTGAGTGAAAGGAAGTCCCTCGTTGTGGTTGCATGCCTCTGCCCAACAAAGGAACTCTGCCCTTAGACAAGGAATGATAGTAATCAGTGTTTCCAGGTCCTGGGAATGTTGATACCAGAGACTTAATTACCACTGAAGTTTCTTCATATGCAGTCTTGCACATGGAATTAGAAGAATGCATGAGGCAATGAACCCTAGGGATTGAGGAATTTTTCTTGCAGACAGCTGGGTTTTGGTGGCCATTAGTTTTAAGTACTTTGTCAAATAAACCTGTTTTTCTGGTGTTAGGAATGCCATCTGGGAAGTTGTGTTCAAGCTTGCACCCAGGAATACAATCTTTTGGCACCATTTATTTCCTTTCGTTGATGGTGTACCCCAGAGAAATTAGAAGTCTCTTTGCAAATGACAGGTGCTGAAGTAGCAATTCCTGACTATCTGCCTGAATCAGGCAATCGTCCAAGTATGGGTAAATTTTAATATTTCTCTGCCTGCAGTATGCAATAGCTGGAGCCAGGCACTTTGTCAATACTCTGGGGGCAGTAGATAAGCCAAAGGGAAGTGCAGAGAACTGATGGTGCATAGAGCCTGTCCTGAAGCTTAGATATTTCTTGCAAGATTCCCTTATGGGGATGTGCAGATAAGCTTCTTTTAAGTCTAGGGTGAGTAGCCAGGCGTTCTTGGACAGGATAGGAAGAAGTTGGTGCAGTCAGCATTTTGAATTTTGGGACCACCAAGAAGGTGTTGAGAATTGATAGATCTAGGATAGGGCGCCAAGAGCCCTCTTTTCTGGGCACCAGAAACAGTCTGGAGTAGAAACCCTCTCCCCTTTGCTCTACTGGCACAGGTTGAATAGCCCTGATAATGAGCAGAAAGTACTTGCTTTTGAACCTCTGCCCTGCCCACTGGTTTAGAGGAAGGTCTAGCAACCCACTGGCAGTAAGTGGAAGTAGAATCTGTATCCCTGGGATATAATGTTTAGGACCCATTGGTCCTGGGTAATGGACATCCATTTTTTTGCATGCAGGGCAAGTTTTCCTCCTAGGGGTGCAAGTACTTGGACCTTGCTGGGTAGCAAGACAGACAAGTCATTGTGAACTTTTTCCATAAGGGGGTAGCTTACCACTCCATTTTAGAGTAGGGAGCACTCCATTGTTTAGATCTGTGCATACCCTGAGACTGTAGTCTTAGTGGCCTGTTGCCCCGGGGTTTGGACTGAATGCCAGGGAGGGACTGGAAAGGACCAGTTTTAAGAAGGCCAATGCCTACTCAATCTAGGTGGCTGCACCTGTAAGAAATCTTTAGCAGTTTGCATAGCTTTAGTGTAAGAAGCAAGGGGAGGCCGATGCCAATGAGGAGATGAACAGATATCCACTATATAGCAAACCAAACTGCCAGGTACTGACCAACTCCAAAAACTGCAGGAAAGACTCTGTAACCACCTTTTCACGAACACTGCTTTATTGTTTGACCTAGGTTTCGTCCTTACGAACTTCCTCAGAATACAGTCCATCATTCTACCCCATTTATTTATACAATGCTGATTATTCAATAATCATTTAATTAATAACCTAATTTCCCGCCATACATTCTTAAAAGGGAAATGGTATTATTCAAAAAATATTTTTGTTCATTTAAAAACAACACATATTAATACATTATCATCTCATATGCACTTTACAAATTGATATATACAATCTTATACAAAAAATTAACTTTCCAAAAATTCAAATAATCTATTTATAAATTATATATATAAATTCTTGTTCTGTCAATTTTACCATGATATCATTATAAATGATATATTACCCTATATAATGACAATGTGCTACATGTGTACCATTATAAGTATATTTATTAACCCTATAATATTATTGAATGTTTATATATATATATACCTTTTTTACCATAAATTCATTTGTATAATTAATGATGAAATATGTATAATTATATATACTACTAGTGTATTTACTTATAAGCAAAAGACTTAACTATGTTACATGGAATATTTGATGTATTTCTATCTATTTTAATACAGTTAATATGTTTGTATTATAATATGTGTAAAAATTGCACCCTATTAATTATTAATTACATATTTTAAATGTATATGTTCATAATTTGTTCCAATAATTAATCTTGTGATTTCATATTGTATTTGAATTATAAATTATAAATATAATACCTTGTATATAGATGTTATAATATATCATGCATTATATATTCTATTTAATTTTAATACTGGCATAATACTCATGTATTCATTTATACCCGGAGGTATACATGCATTAAGTAATATTTGCCATTTTAATTCTTCCATATCCAAGTGATATATGGTTGTCCTTCCTTGTAGGTCTTGTTTAATTTGAGTTACAACCATAAATTTAAAAGTATGATCTTTGTATTCCATAATGTGTCTTGCTAAAGCATTACTATTTTTCTGATGTTGAATATCCAATAAGTGTTCTTTAATTCTTTCTCTGAATTTTCTTTTCGTTTTTCCCACGTAAAATGCCTTACACTGTTGACACAAGGCTATGTATACTATATTAATTGTGTGACAATTATAATGTCCATGTATTGTTATGTTGCATTCATTAATTATAATATTAGAACCTGTTACGTGAATATAATTACATGTCCTACATGCTCCACATTTAAAATTTCCTTTTCTTGCACTTGTATATTGTCCAGTATTTCTTTTGTGTTCTAATATATTTTTGAAGGAAGGACTCTTCTTATATACAAATTTTATTATTCCAAAAAATAAGAAATCTTTAACAGTTTGCATAGCTTTAGCTTTTTCCTCCATCTTTTTAAGAAATTCTTCTGCTGTTGTGCTAAACAAACTTTCCTGGTTTAATGGAGCATCTAGTCATTTTGCTTTGACATGGTCTAGCAAGATTTGCTCCTTCAGCCAAGCATGCCTTCTCAGTACAGACCCAGTGACAGCAGCCCTGCAAGATGCTTCAAAGGCATCAAAACCACACTGCAAAGTATGTTTACTAACTTGGCTTGCAGAATACAGTAACTCTTGTAAATCTTTATTTTCTGTACATGAAATAACATCTAAAGAATGGGGGCATGATTTTATAAGAAAGAAAAGTGTATTTATTCCTGATATGCCTTTGCATGTAGAATGTTTCCTTAGAGCCTGTGAAAATCAGTTCTATTCAATGTTTAGTAACATCAATAAGAAGGGCAGGTTTTACAACTTGACCCCAGATGAATACCGCTCTCTCAATGAACTTAAACAAAATGTTCATATAGTCGTCAAGCCAGCTGATAAGGGGGGGGGGGGGAGTAGTCCTTTTAAACACTCAGGACTATATTACTGGTATGACCCAAATGTTACAACAAGTAGACACCTATATCCCTATATCCCATGAGGTAGTGATTAAAATTATCAAAACTGTCAAAGACGTCTTTTACGATCTTCTCATGTGTAGGCAGATTAGTCAAGAAGTATATGAGTTTTTATATATTGAACATCCTGTTACTCCCACTATTAAAGGTATACCTAAGGTACACAAGGGCACATATCCCATACCATTAAGACCTATAGTGTCGGGTGATAGGTGGGTAACAGCACATGCTTCACAATTAATTGAGAACATATTAAGACCAGTAGTGAACCAGTCACCCACCATACTTAAAGATACATACGATTTTCTGAATGACATTAAAGAATTGCATTTGGATAAAAATCAATCATACCTCTTAATCACCTTAGATGTCAAGGATCTATTCACCTCGATACCTAATGACATCGGTATGCAATATATAAATGAATTATTAGTTAAAGAAACTGACTTTTCGAAAGATAGGATTATATTGATAGATCAACTCCTAGAATTAGTGTTATTCAATAATGCCTTTATGTTTGGTGGTAGTATTTATTTACAGAAGTGGGGGGTTGCCATGGGCACCCCCTGCGCTAACACCTATGCCAACTTGGTAGTCCTATGGTGGGAGAAGCTCTACCTTTTTACACATGAGAATTTCAAGTCTATTAAGCTCTACAGACGTTTTGTTGATGACGTTATAATAATTTGGGAAGGTAACCTGGAGTCATTTGAATGCTTTTTTCAATATTTAAACACCACTAGTACGTTTTTACGTTTTACACGGGAGATTTCCAATCAAGAAATCCATTTCCTGGATGTTACTATAAGGTTTACACATGAGGGCACACTAGATTCCACCCTATATAGGAAACCAACTTGGAAGAATTCCATGCTATGTTTTGATAGCATGCATCCCCGCCACACATTTCAAGCTATAGTTAAGAGCCAGTATACTAGAATTAAGAGATTGTGCAGTAATATTGATGAATTGAACAAAGAAGCACAGCTCTTAGAGAAATTGTTCATAGATAGAGGGTATAGCTCCACCATGGTTAGTAACATAAAGTTTGACATTTTAGGAGACATCATACCCATTCAAAGGGACAATAAAGTTAGGGAACACAAAAGAAATAATATAAGATTCAATAAGGAAAAAGAAGCCAGTAGTAACCAAATAGGTTATATTGTTACATATACTAGTAATATCAGAAAGATTCAGCAGGTTATACATACTAACTGGCATATTTTAACATTAGACTCTCTTACTAAGAAATTTATAGGGAAGAGCCCTTCCTTCATATACAAAAACAGTAGGAATCTAAAAAGAATTTTATGTGGAGATGTGAATATTAGAAGTGAGGAAGAAAATATTCCGGCCCATAACATCAAAACCAAGGATTTTGGTACTTATCCATGCTATAGTTGCAACAGGTGTAGATATATTACCAAGACACAGTGTTTTATACATCCCAGTATCAATTTTGTTTTTAAACCATATTTTCGAGCAAGTTGCAATACCAGGAATTTGATATATTTGGCCACCTGCAACAAATGTGAGGCCTTCTACGTGGGACTAACAAAAAGAAGGTTGCAGGAACGCATTTATAATCATCTTTATGATATACGTAAAGCTATAGATAATAATGCGTTGGCCAAACATGTTATAGAATTTCCTACACACTCTTTCTCTTTTAGAGTTTTGCAAATAATGAATCAAAACGAAAGAGGTGGGGACAAAGAGAATCAGTTGGCATTAATGGAGCTTGAATGGATTTTCCGTTTGGGCGCACACATTGAGCCGGGACTCAATAGTCAGGTGTCCATTAAACCCCTGTTAATATCTAGGAAGTAATAAGTTAGGCTTCATACTCATGATAGATATATATATATTTTTTTATTCTCTTTTATATATTTTCTTTACTTGTTTTTTTGTATATATATACATGCAGATATTGCTTTTACAATGAATTTAATAAATGTAGTACAACTGTTAAAAAGCAAATATATTATATCCTCTCTTGATTTTACATGAGGTATATATAACATTCATGGATATTCTACATATGTTATCATGGATGCATAATATTGTTATTAATAACTATGGACAAGCTTTGTGTTCTGTATTTTATATTATATATTTCATATAATGATATCATCAAATATGATTAACATTAATAAAGTTACATTAATTCATAGTTATTAATATAGAGTTCATATATATATTTGATATGTCCTGATTAGTAGTACTATATGAGTGTTTTTAACAAGTATATAATTATAAATTTATAATTTAAACAGATATTTATATGTATACATTTTTGTTCTATTGACATCGTGTTTATAGATTTATATAAAAACACGAAGAGTGTTTCTTGCACATATAAAAGTAAACAACAGCTCGAGTTTTGAGCTAGCAAGTGCACTTCAATGGTTAAAATTTTCACTGTTTTTAAACTTCCTAACGTTTTTCAGTGTAATTAAATGTTAATTAATTGATTAATGAGCAGACTTTCCCGCCTTGAGCGGTTGTATATAACCTTCACATAAGCCTAAATGATTTATCTGAAGAAGCGTGGATGGCACCACGCGAAAGCGCTCATTTTTACTTCCAATAAATCGTTTGTCTCATCTCAAGGATTGTTTGTGGACTTTGTTCCTGTTACAGCAGCCTTTCGTATATATTGGATGTTTCATATGTGCTTTGGTACTATACTTCTTTCATACAGATTTTGCAATTTTTTGGTATAGTACCATTTAACAGGAACGCGGACTATCCTTTGTATTTGTTTTCCTGTTATCCAGTTTTGGTCAGCGTTTCCAGCACATAATGGAACCTGTTATTCCATTGGAACCGGAGCCGAGGGATACTATGTCCTTGTGGGAAGGACTTACACATCTCAACAGCAACCCTTTATTGTCTCTGGACCTCCTAGGAGAAGTGGGACATGTCAATTTAGAGACTAATGGTGAGAACCTTACTGAATTTTACCCGCTCTTAAAAACTATAGAAGATAATTTGTATCAATTGCAAAGATATGCGTGGCAGAGGCTACATTTACAAGCTTGTATTCATTTCAAAGTAGTCCCCAGGGGCATGAGGGTGTTCTGTATGCCCACTTATGGGGACTCACATCCTGAATTACTTAAGCGATGGCAGGATCTCAATATAGAGTTGGGTTTTAAGTATGCCCAATTAATGCTTGATTACTTTCTGCCATTAGAGACAGATTTAAGAAATACAACGGAGCATTTGTACCAACAACTGTTAGAAAGATTCAGCTCAGAACATTGTCTTGATAAAGTTAATCGTGCTTTTTCTCAAGTTAATGTTTTCAGTGATAAACTGAGAATAACTAAACAGAAAAAACTGTTGCGCGATTATCAAGATTTTCAAAAAGGCCAGGTGTTTGTTTGGCCGAGATTCAATTCAGCTAATCAATTGAATTCTGTGACTACATCTGAAACAGCCTCTACTTCCTCTACACAAAGAACTAAAGACAGTCATATTGTTGCACCAGTTTTACCGGAGACACCTGCTTCTATGGTTAACAGAGGCACTTATGCAACGGTTACAGCTGAAAACAACCAGGCTGATACTATCTATACCGACACGCCCCCACCAAACCAAGAGGCTTTTTTCCATCAGGTGCCTGCGAACACAACAGGAGCTATACCCAAAAACAGCTCCAGTGCGTTACCTTCACTTGTGAATTTTTTACCGTATCAAAAACGAACCCCTGCATATTCCAACAGGGGAAGATCACACAGCAGGGATTCACGAAAGAGAACATATTCAGCGGAGACTTTTGTTCACAACAGAAGGAAGAAAATGTGACTTCAAATCTATTGTTTAATCTTTCTGACTTTGTTTTGGATGATACCACTGCACAGGTTTTAAATAGAGGCCTTAGTTTTATACCGGCCACTCCGGCCACACTAACAGACACATTGTTTGATCTAAGGATGTTCTGCAGGAACCTATGTTTGAAATTAACATTTAATGATATAACATCTAAAGAATGGGGGCATGATTTTATAAGAAAGAAAAGTGTATTTATTCCTGATATGCCTTTGCATGTAGAATGTTTCCTTAGAGCCTGTGAAAATCAGTTCTATTCAATGTTTAGTAACATCAATAAGAAGGGCAGGTTTTACAACTTGACCCCAGATGAATACCGCTCTCTCAATGAACTTAAACAAAATGTTCATATAGTCGTCAAGCCAGCTGATAAGGGGGGGGGGGAGTAGTCCTTTTAAATACTCAGGACTATATTATTGGTATGACCCAAATGTTACAACAAGTAGACACCTATATCCCTATATCCCATGAGGTAGTGATTAAAATTATCAAAACTGTCAAAGACGTCTTTTACGATCTTCTCATGTGTAGGCAGATTAGTCAAGAAGTATATGAGTTTTTATATATTGAACATCCTGTTACTCCCACTATTAAAGGTATACCTAAGGTACACAAGGGCACATATCCCGTACCATTAAGACCTATAGTGTCGGGTGATAGGTGGGTAACAGCACATGCTTCACAATTAATTGAGAACATATTAAGACCAGTAGTGAACCAGTCACCCACCATACTTAAAGATACATACGATTTTCTGAATGACATTAAAGAATTGCATTTGGATAAAAATCAATCATACCTCTTAATCACCTTAGATGTCAAGGATCTATTCACCTCGATACCTAATGACATCGGTATGCAATATATAAATGAATTATTAGTTAAAGAAACTGACTTTTCGAAAGATAGGATTATATTGATAGATCAACTCCTAGAATTAGTGTTATTCAATAATGCCTTTATGTTTGGTGGTAGTATTTATTTACAGAAGTGGGGGGTTGCCATGGGCACCCCCTGCGCTAACACCTATGCCAACTTGGTAGTCCTATGGTGGGAGAAGCTCTACCTTTTTACACATGAGAATTTCAAGTCTATTAAGCTCTACAGACGTTTTGTTGATGACGTTATAATAATTTGGGAAGGTAACCTGGAGTCATTTGAATGCTTTTTTCAATATTTAAACACCACTAGTACGTTTTTACGTTTTACACGGGAGATTTCCAATCAAGAAATCCATTTCCTGGATGTTACTATAAGGTTTACACATGAGGGCACACTAGATTCCACCCTATATAGGAAACCAACTTGGAAGAATTCCATGCTATGTTTTGATAGCATGCATCCCCGCCACACATTTCAAGCTATAGTTAAGAGCCAGTATACTAGAATTAAGAGATTGTGCAGTAATATTGATGAATTGAACAAAGAAGCACAGCTCTTAGAGAAATTGTTCATAGATAGAGGGTATAGCTCCACCATGGTTAGTAACATAAAGTTTGACATTCTAGGAGACATCATACCCATTCAAAGGGACAATAAAGTTAGGGAACACAAAAGAAATAATATAAGATTCAATAAGGAAAAAGAAGCCAGTAGTAACCAAATAGGTTATATAGTTACATATACTAGTAATATCAGAAAGATTCAGCAGGTTATACATACTAACTGGCATATTTTAACATTAGACTCTCTTACTAAGAAATTTATAGGAAGAGCCCTTCCTTCATATACAAAAACAGTAGGAATCTAAAAAGAATTTTATGTGGAGATGTGAATATTAGAAGTGAGGAAGAAAATATTCCGGCCCATAACATCAAAACCAAGGATTTTGGTACTTATCCATGCTATAGTTGCAACAGGTGTAGATATATTACCAAGACACAGTGTTTTATACATCCCAGTATCAATTTTGTTTTTAAACCATATTTTCGAGCAAGTTGCAATACCAGGAATTTGATATATTTGGCCACCTGCAACAAATGTGAGGCCTTCTACGTGGGACTAACAAAAAGAAGGTTGCAGGAACGCATTTATAATCATCTTTATGATATACGTAAAGCTATAGATAAATAATGCGTTGGCCAAACATGTTATAGAATTTCCTACACACTCTTTCTCTTTTAGAGTTTTGCAAATAATGAATCAAAACGAAAGAGGTGGGGACAAAGAGAATCAGTTGGCATTAATGGAGCTTGAATGGATTTTCCGTTTGGGCGCACACATTGAGCCGGGACTCAATAGTCAGGTGTCCATTAAACCCCTGTTAATATCTAGGAAGTAATAAGTTAGGCTTCATACTCATGATAGATATATATATATTTTTTTATTCTCTTTTATATATTTTCTTTACTTGTTTTTTTGTATATATATACATGCAGATATTGCTTTTACAATGAATTTAATAAATGTAGTACAACTGTTAAAAAGCAAATATATTACATCATCTCTTGATTTTACATGAGGTATATATAACATTCATGGATATTCTACATATGTTATCATGGATGCATAATATTGTTATTAATAACTATGGACAAGCTTTGTGTTCTGTATTTTATATTATATATTTCATATAATGATATCATCAAATATGATTAACATTAATAAAGTTACATTAATTCATAGTTATTAATATAGAGTTCATATATATATTTGATATGTCCTGATTAGTAGTACTATATGAGTGTTTTTAACAAGTATATAATTATAAATTTATAATTTAAACAGATATTTATATGTATACATTTTTGTTCTATTGACATCGTGTTTATAGATTTATATAAAAACACGAAGAGTGTTTCTTGCACATATAAAAGTAAACAACAGCTCGAGTTTTGAGCTAGCAAGTGCACTTCAATGGTTAAAATTTTCACTGTTTTTAAACTTCCTAACGTTTTTCAGTGTAATTAAATGTTAATTAATTGATTAATGAGCAGACTTTCCCGCCTTGAGCGGTTGTATATAACCTTCACATAAGCCTAAATGATTTATCTGAAGAAGCGTGGATGGCACCACGCGAAAGCGCTCATTATTTTTACTTCCAATAAATCGTTTGTCTCATCTCAAGGATTGTTTGTGGACTTTGTTCCTGTTACAGCAGCCTTTCGTATATATTGGATGTTTCATATGTGCTTTGGTACTATACTTCTTTTATACAGAATACAGTAACTCTTGTAAATCTTTATTTTCTGTACAATCTTTTTTGTTTTATTAGTTCCACAATATGCTGCTGGTACTTCAACATGTGAAACTGGCAATTCAAAGCCCTGATGGCAAGTGTTGCAGAGGTATATACCTTCTTACCTCACACCTGTCTAAAGCTCTAGAAACCCTGTCTGAAGGGGTAGGGATTTTGGCTGTAATAGCCTTAATGTCTTTAGGTCCATGGGAAATGGTCTCTGGATCTGCAGTGAAATTTTTAGAGAGAAATTTGTGAGAGTCAGGTACTCTGTAGTACCAGTCAGGTTTTCTAGGAGCTGGTGGTAAAATATCAGGAGTAAGACTGGACTCCACGAAGACATCATCTACAATATTCAGAACAGGGGGTATAGCTAAACGCCTGTACTGAGACAAATCTAAAAATTCCCTAAGTTGCTTTTTGGACTGAGGATAGTCTTGGCATTCCCAGTGAAAATGCTCTCAAAGTATGCAAGGTTTCACCAAAAGAGAAATCCTCTGGAGGGGAGGCAGAGGGAATGGATTCCTCTGCATCTGAATCCTCATAGGTAGATAAGGGTATGTCATGGTAATCAAAAGGTTCAGAGTAATCAGACTTCTGGTCTGTAGAATCAGAAGAAAATTCAATTCTTTGTCTTTTGGCAGGGGAAGGCTGGATTCCACTAAAGAGTAATAAGGTCTTCTTCAGCCATTATAAGCATTTGTTTGTGGCATGGGAGGATGAACATGCGCTTTGGACGTCCGATTTCTAGGTGTAGTGTGAACTCTGGGGCCTGAGAAACTCGGTAGTTTTAGTAGGAAATGAAGATGTCTGTTTAATATGAATATGGGTAGGCCGGAATACACCCTCAGAAGCCGGTGCCTGCACAGCGGCTCCGGACCCATCCAGGGTAGACACATCCGCAGGTTTCACAGTCGAAGAAGCATATAGTGGCATACCGGACTCCAAAACGGTCTCAGCAGAGGCCTGCGACTCTGTAGAAGTGGGCATCAGGGACTGCAAAGGCATCACACTGAGTACAGGCAGACTGGCGACAAGCTTAACGGAAGCGTCGTCAGCAGTTTTTGACCTATGCGGTCTGTCTTTGTGCTTTTTTGGAAGATCGGTAGTCGGATGGCTTACAGAAGCCATTTCGGCATACGGAGAATGAGCGCGAAAGAATTTAGCTACAAAAATAGCCCGACGATGAATGGTTCGGGCATTAAACAAGGCACAAAACTGCCAGCTAGGGATGTCGTGGTCTGGGCCTAAACAGGTGACGCAGTAAGAATGAAAATCTCTGAGATATTTGCTTTCCACAGGCAGGACAATTGTTAATTTTTTCTGACATCGGTTAGAGCAAGAAAAAAAGAATCCCCAACGGGGTACTTAGCATTAGAAGACTTCAGGTCTGAAACTCGAAAAAAAAAATAAAATTTCAGGTACCGGCTGACCGGCACTTGCTTCGGGCTCCTTCTCGGAAAGAAAGACTGATGTAATGGCGTCAGCTGCATGTTTTATACCTCTGACAACCTGACGTCATGTAAGAGGCGACGACATCCGACCCAGAAATCCCAAGACTCTGGTATTTCGGCCGACTGTGGGCTACCTGCAGGCAGATAACCCAAGTGTGATGACTGCAACAGTGAAACACTAAGAACATCCAGTGTTGCTTTGGCCAGTAGGGAGTCACCAGCAAGATTTGAGGTTTGTCCTTCTTGATTTTCAGAAGGATCTTTTGTATTAGTGGGAAGGGGGCGGGGAAATATAAAGGAACATCCCCTTCCACGGAAAGCTGAAGACATTCACTCTCCGGGCTGATGTGATCCCTACTGCAAAATTTGCTTGTCTGTTTTGGGGGCACGCACACAGATCCATGTGAGGCGTGCCCCACCGGTGGACTATGTCTAGAAAGGTTTCCCTGTTTAGCATCCATTCATGAAGGTGGGAGGATGTTCTGCTGAGCAAGTCTGCTTGTTTGTTTTCCTGACAGAGGATGTAAGAGGTCTGCAGGAGGAGATTGTGTTAGATGGCTAGCTCCCAAATCTGCAGGGTTATCCTATAAAAGAGGTAGGCTTTTGTCCCTCCCTGTTTGTTCAGGTACCACATGACTGTGGTGTTGAGTGTATGAATGTGAAGGCGGCTTGAAGAAAGGCCTGAAGGACCATCTAGTCTTCAGTCATCTCCCTGATGATGTGTTGCTTTTGTAGGGCAGGGGTCTAAGATTCTTGAACCCTGTAACCCTTTAGAGTTGCTCCCTACCCTAGATCTGATGCATCTGTGCGCATGGATCGCACAGGGGAAGGAGTTGCAGGAGAATGCCTTGGTTGCAGAGAATATGTTGGATCTACCACTTCAATTCTGACTTTAGGCAGGGCGGAAAGGGGATTTGCTTGTGTCGGGGAGTGCTGGTGCCGAGACCATACATTCTTTAAGTACCACTGAAATTTTCTCATGTGCAACCTGGCTAGAAGGAGCATGGGGACTGTGGCTGCCATGAGTCCCAGAACTTGTAGGAAAGTACAGTTGTGTACACTTAACATAAATCTAGATGTTAGAGTGTATTCACTGTTGCAGTCATCACATTTGGATTATCCCTGCCAGGGTAGCCCTCGGCCGGGACGAATACCAGAGACTCAGTACTTCTGCATCGGTTGCTGTCGCTTGAGGACAGATGTCAGGTCGTCAGTAGTATAAAGTAAGGCAGCAAACGCCATTGCATCAGTTTTTCTTGTCCTAACCTGTCAGGTGCCCCCAAAGTAGGAGGCCAGGTTCTGGTGGAAGAACCCCACCAGTGGAAAATAAATACCAATATATCCCTTTGTAAGGAAACAAGGAAAAATGGTAATACAAGGAGAAAGAGAATAAAGGGGGATGGAGGGAGGGGAAACCAGGACTGCAACAGTGAATACATTCGAAAGTACAGTTGAACACTTACCATAAATGTAGATGTTAGAGTGCATTCACTGTTGCAGTCATCACATTTGGGGTTATCTGCTTGCAGTAGCCCTCAGTCAGTCTGATTATCAAAGTCTTGGGTCCTGCGTCAGTTGCTGTCTCATCTTCCATGACGTCAGATAATCAGGGGTATAAAGCATGCAGCCGACGCCATCACATCAGTTTTTATTGCCCCAGATGTAATGGGAAGCGGTTATCTACAAGGTTACACCTCCAACAAAAAAGCAAATACACCAAAAAGCTTTAAGCATAGTAAACAAGAATAGAGGTATAAGTTCATAGAAGTCAGGGGGCTGGAGGGAGGGTAACCAGGACTGCAACAGTGAATACACTAACATCTGCATTTATGGTAAGTGTACAAAACTGTACTATGTTCTTCGTGTTTCACAGTTGCAGTCATCACATTTGGGTAGATTCCCAAAGCTAAGGATGGGAGGAGGTAATTAGATAGCATTAGGACCAGCTATAAGACCCTGCAAGACTGCAGTGGCAAAGCCAGCTCTGGATTTAGAGAAAACTGTCAAATGGTAATGCTTGGTGAAAGTATGTACAGCTAGGATGTCCCTGGTAAGGACACCTCTGAGAAAGGCTGTCGAGGTAGATGCAGCCCTGGTTGAGTGTGGTCTTATCCCCTGTGGGATAGGTTTTCCATGGCGCTTACAGCAGAAATGAATGGAATAGACAATCCATTTAGAAATGGTTTGCTTTGAAATGGCCTTCCCTCTGCCCCTGCAGCAAAAGCCACCAGCAGCAGTTCAGATTTTCTTTGAGGTTTAAGTCCTGTCCACGTAAAATCTAAGCTGTCTGTGCACATCTAAGGAGTGCAGTATCTGTTCCCCTTTGTTCTGTGGATTAGAAAAGAAGGTTGGCAAATGAATGGACTGATTAAGTGTCACACTAGATACTACCTTGGGCATGAAGGATGGATTGGTCCTGAGGTTTACTGAGGGATGGTAAAGGAGAGATTAGGTTAATTAGACAGGCTGCTAGGTTCAAGGCTCCACTGCCATAAAGGCCTGCAATTCAGATAGCCTTCTTGCTGAAGTGATTGCTAAAAGGAAGGCTGTTTTCCAAGAAAGGAATTTTAACTCTGCACTTGCAGCTGGCGCAAAAGGAGGTAGAGTGAGTTTTTCCAATACAAAGTTAAGGTCCCATGCTGAGGTTGGAGCTCTCCTGGGTGGTCTTAAATTTTTGGCCCTTCTGAGGAACTGCTTGAACAGTGGATGAGAGAAGAGAGGAGGTTCTGTGTTATAATGAGCTGAAATGGCTGAGGTGTAAATTTTGGAGGAAAAAGACAGGCCCTCGTGAAGCATCTCAGTTAAGTATTGTAAAATCCGAGGTAAATTGGGCGCTGCTGTGCTCATCCCCTGAGATTGGTTCCAGGCACAGAATCTTTTCCATTTTTCAGCATAAGATTTTCTAGTACTAGGCCTCCTTGCCTCTAAAATGATATCTATCACTGGTTTACTGAGGGGATGGTAAAGGAGAGATTAGGTTAATTAGCCAGGCTGCTAGGTTCAGTGTTTGAAGCTGAGGGTGCAGAATCTGGTTCTCCTGCTAAGACAACAGTGACGGAGTCTGAGGAAGGTGCCATGGGGCAAACCATGACACTGTGCAAGAGGGGGTACACCAGTGTTGGCGCGGCCAGTAGGGTGGGATCAAGATCGTCCTTGGTTTGTCCTGTTTGATCTTTAGTAGTACTTCGGAGAGCAGAGGCAGAGGAGGGAAGGCATAGACAATTTTTTTTCCAGCTGAAGGAAAGAGCATCCACTTTCCAAGCTTGTTTGTGGGGAGTCCTTGTGCAAAATTTGTCCAACTGATAGTTCTGAGGGGAGGCAAACAGGTCTATATCTGGGCTCCCCCATTTGCTTGTCAACATGTTGAAAATCCTTTGTTCCAGTTTCCACTCGTGTGGGTGCATGAGATTTCTGCTTAGTTCGTCTGCCAGTGTAATTAGTTTTCCTGGCAGGAACTGAACCTGTAGATGCACTTGGTAGCTCAAGGCTTTTTTCCACAAAGCCATGGCTAATCTGCAGAGGGGGTATGAATGGGTATGCCCCTGCTTATGTACAACAGTGGTGTTTGTCCATCTTTACAATTAATTGTCCTGAAAGAATGTGGTCCTTGAAGGCTGTCAGAGCATTCTGTACAGCTAACATTTCTTTTTGATTGATATGCAGGTGCATTTGACTTGGGTTCCATTGTCCCTGAATGCACTTACCTGCCATGCGAGTCCCCCATGCATAGTCTGATGCATCTGTTGTTAGGGTTTGGGCGGCAGGAGGTAGAGTGAATGGTAGTCCCTTATTTTGGTGGCAGGCCTCTGCCCACCAAAGGAACTCTAACTGTAGACAAGGTATGACAGGAATCATTGCTTCTAGATCCAGAGAATGTTGACACCATAGGTTTTACAGATACCACTGTAGTTTCCTCATATGCAGTCTTGCATATGGAATTAGGAGAATGCAGGAGGCCATGAACCCCAAGGCTTGCAGTATTTGCCTTGCAGATAGTGTTTTTGTGGCCATTAGTTTGAAGTAAGTTGCCAAATGAGTTTGTTTCTCTGACATGAGGAAAGCCATCTGGGAAGTTGTGTTCAAACTTGTTCCCAGGAATATAATTTGTTGACAGGGTACAAGATGCGACTTCCTTTCATTTATGGTGTACCCCCAGGCAAGTTAGCACCTTCTGTACAAATGCCAGATGATTCAAAAGTATGCCCTGGCTTTCTGCCTGAATTAGACAATCATCCAGGTGTGTATATTTGAATATTTCTTTGCCTGAATAATGCAATGACTGGAGCTAGGCACTCTGTGAATAGCCTGGGCGCAGTAGATAAGCCAAAGGGCAGTGCAGAGAACGGACAGTGCATGTAGCCTGCTTTGAAGCGTAGGTATCTTCTGCAGGATTCCCTGATTGGGATGTGCAGGTAGGCTTCCTTTAAATCCAGTGTTGTCAACCAGGCATCCTTGCCTAGCATAGGAAGCAACTGGTGAAGAGTTAGCATCTTGAACTTTGGGATCACCAAAAAGGTGTTTAGTATAGAAAGGTCCAGGATAGGACGCCATGTATTGCCTTTTCTGGGTACCAGGAAAAGTCTTGAATACAAGTCTTGTCCCTTTTCCTCTTCTGGTACAGTTTGAATAGCCCTTACACTTGAGAGAGAGAGTACTTGCTTTTGAGCCTCTGCCCACTGAATTGGGGGTAGATCTGGCCAACCGTTTGGGGTTGGTAACATGTGGAAGTGAAATCTGTATCCTTGGGAAACTGTATTTAAAACCCATTTGCCCTGGGTAATGTGTTTTCAGTTTTTTGCCTGCAGAGCAATGTTTCCCCCTAAAGGAGCAGTCAGTTGAGAAGTGCTTGGAAGTTTTAAAGTTAAGTCATTGAGACGGCTTGCCATAGGGGAGAGTCTTACTACTCCCTGACTTGGAAGTGGGAGCCCCCCACTGCTTAGTCCTGTGTGTACCCTGGGACTGAAGCCTGGGTGTTCTGCTGGTTCTGGGTTTGGACTGAGAAGGCCTGGAAGAGGCAGGAAAGGACCAATTCTTAGAGAGCCAATGCCTACTAAATCTTGGAGGCTGTACTTGCTGGAAATCTAACAGTTTGCATAGATTTAGCTTTTTCCTCCATCTTTTCAAGTACTTCTGCTTAGTTGCCAAAGAGGCGGTCCTGATTTAAGGGAGCATCTAGCAATTTAGCTTTAACATGATTTGGCAAGGACTGCTCCTTAAGCCAAACATGCCTTCTAATTACACACCCAATAACAGCAGCACAGCAGGATGCCTCTAGTGAATCAAAACCACATTGCAAAGTATGTTTTCCAACTTGTTCAGCAGAATGCATTAAATCCAGTAAATCCTTATTTTCAGCAGTCAGGAATCAACATCATTTTCTGTTTAAGCAATCCAGTAATATGCTGCTGATACTTTAACATATGACCATCTATCCAGCGCCCTGGAATCTCTATCAGAGGGGGTAGGATTTTTGCCAGTAGTAGCCTTAATGCCCTTGGGTCCTTGTGAAATGGTCTCAGGATCCACAATAGAACTTTTAAAAAGGAACTTGTGAGAGTCAGGAACCCTATAATATCCATCAGGTTTTCTGGGAGCAGGAGGTAATCAGGGGCCAAGCTAGATTCCGAAAAGGCATCATCTAGGCATGATCGAGTTTTAGGTCTTGAAGATGGCGTCAGTTTAGTAAGCAAGTCAGTAGGCCTGAATACACCCTCAGAAGCAGGTGCCTGCACAGTGGCTCCGGACCCATCCAAGGTAGAGACATACGCAGGTTCCATAGTCGAAGAAGCATCTCACAGCATACCGGACTCCGAATGGGTCTCAGTAGAGGCCTGCGAATCTGAAGTAGCGGCTATCAGCAGCTGCGAAAGCGCCTGAGTACCAGCGAATTGGAGACAAGCTTAACGGTAGCGTCATCGGCAGCTATGGACCTATGCAGTCTGTGTCTGTCTTTATCTTAACGTTTTTTCGGAATGTCGGTAGTCGGACTGCTTCCCGAATCCATTTCTGGATAATTGAACCAAGTACCGAAATAGATGCGAAAATGAACCAACAACGAATAGTACAAGGATTTATTAAGGCACAAAACCGACACCGAGGGATGTCATGGTCTGGGCCTAAGAAAAGAATGCAGTACGAATGAAAATCTTAATGAAGTATTTGCTTTCCACAAGAAATACAATTGTTAACTTTTACTGACATCGGTTTAGAGCAAGAAAAAGGATCCCCCAACGGGGTACTTAGCTTTTTTGAAGACTTTGGATCTGAAATTCAAAAATGAAAATTTCAGCAGTTGGCCGACCGGCACTTGCAAACTACTTCTGCTTCAGGCACGAAAGACTGATGTAATGGCGTCGGCTCCATGCTTTATACCCCTGACTACCTGACGTTATGGAAGAAGAGACAGCAACCGATGCAGGACCCAACACTTTGATAATCAGGCCGGTTGAGGGCTACCTACAAGCAGATAACCCCAAATGTAATGACTGCAACAGTGAAACACGAAGATAATTAGGAATGGTGGAGGGTGAAGAGAAGAAAAGGGGGGAGAAAGCCCTTCCTGAAGGACCTCCCCCTGCACCAAAAAAGGGCTCAACACTAATGATCAGTAAGAGTTTCTTGCAAGTGACTGGAGAAAATGAGGATTGACTCAGAGGTAGAAAAGCTGAAGGAGATAGGCTCTGAGGTAGCAGAGGTGAAGGGGATTGACTTCAAGACACTGGTCCCAAAGGCAAACTGGTTAGAGGGGTTGGACCTGATGCCACCAGGTGATCGGAAGGGTCTTATGACTTTCAGACCTGGCTGGCCAGAAACAGAAATAGAAGGCAGGGAAAACCAGTTTTGGGGTCCTTAGTCTGCTTGTGATCCTGCTTTTCACCCTTGCTGGAGGAGGCCGATAAAGGGCATCCCAAAGGCAGAACACCTTTAAGAATAAGCTTAGGTTTCCTCTTGTTGACTGCACAAGAGCTGAAGCTCTCACAAATGGCACAAGGGGACTCCAGGTGAGTGGCCCCAAGACAGTAAACCCAATGGTCATTGCATCCTGGGAGGGAAGCTTATAGTCAGGAGACATTTCTTGAAACCTTTATCCATGTCTACCTTACCCACTCAAAAAAACATAGCAACCACCACCAAACACCACAAGTCTCGAAAGGTGGAAAAAGCACCTACACTAACTTGCTCTAACTAGCCAGCTAACAGCAACTATGAGACAAAAAAAAAAAAACATTAAACTACACACACACAAAACTAAATTACCAAAAATGCAGGTATTGTAGCAATCAAACCATGTACAAATAGGATACATAGAAGCAGCAAACAACCAAGCTGCTGTACAGAACAGCAGCAAACTATATCTGGCATATTTCTAGTAAAGCAAGGGGGTAACAGGTAGAGGAAGCAAAACTTGCCAAGCTGAAGTCTTGGAAGCTGGCAAGTCAGATCCAATAGCCTACACGAACTCTGACTGAAAAGACATCAGATCTTCAAATACTTTCAAAGAAGCCTGCCCTGATGTCAAAGGAATAAAGTTCTTACTACAGCCCAGGCACTTGGTGGAGCTGGGAGGGGAGAATCAGAGGGCTCAGTGTGTGGTGGTCTGGTGTGCAGCATGAGCAGGGCATCCAAACCATGATGGTAACCCTTGCTTGTGTGTCAGGAGTGCACAAGAGAAGATCGACAGGGCATATGCAATATAAATGCCCAAGTCTACACAGAGGGAATGGAAGTTAGGACATGCATCGTTTCCTCCGGTGTCAGGATACCAGTGAGGATGGAAAATCCCCAATGTCTGCTAGGATGCTGGCCCCTCTAGAAGGTTTTCACCCTATAGCATCTGAAATTATATCACACTTTGGGTTCTCCCTACCTCTAGAGAATGAATTAGTGCCAGTCTATTACAGGAAGCCCTGCTGGTCAGCATAGCATAAGCAGAAACAGGAAAATAAATATTTACACAGAAATTCAAAAGACTTTGTAACTATGTTACAATGCATTCTAAACAGAAAAATACAAGTGCACTATTGTCAGACTGGAAATAAAACAGAACTCTACAAAGAAAAAACATCATTTCATTATAAAGATCAGAATACAAAGTACTAAATGTTAATTTTGGAATATCAAAGGTTAAAGATACATCATGCACAAATTGATATAATGGAAAACACAGAGGGGCATTGCCCTCAATGTGGATGAATACTGGTCAACATCACTGCAGAAAAACACACCAAAATAAAGATGCAATGGTACTTGCTACAAGACAACACAATAAAAAATTACAAACAAAAATAATTTTCACAAATGAATGCTAATGTTTATTGAAAAAGTAAACAGTGACACAGTGAGCCTTTTTTTACATACTGCTAATGCAAATACACATTACCTCAAAGTCTGCAAATCCAACTGCATCTGTAAATACAGCTTCCTAAAAGGAGAAAGGCAGCAGAGAGAAAAATACAATAAAATAAGCTTTTTTCTGCAGTAATTACTTTATCATTAATATTTCTTTTATTTAGTATAAATCGATCTAAACTTAAAAAATGTCATGTTTTTAACAAAGATTAGCTACAAAACCATTTACTCAACCATCTTTGAAAGGGTCCTGTACATTAACTGGGATGGCCTTAAATTATTTTGAGGGGGCTTTTAGGAAATCAGAAAGGAGGATGCATCCAACTATAAAATTTAAGTTCTCAAACATGAGAAAATACTCTGGTCAAGGAAAAAAAACATGTAAAAAGGATATAAAAGTCACACCTACAATGGCTGTAGAGGACAGACCACACATGCCAGGTTGAGTACAATCAAAATGTAACTGGAAGTGAGACAGTACTTGTATATAGAATAGTTGTGCAAAATTTTACCATAACCATAGATGTCCTCTTCCATGTTGCAGTAGTCATGGTGTGGGATTTTCCACCTCAGGAGATCTGACATCAGCTCTTATACAAAAGCTTAAGCCTGGTTGCTGCCGGTGCGTGGGACGTCACACGTAGGGCCATAAACCAGGGACCTTAAATGTGATGTCTGCACGCACAGACCTCAGAACTTGAAGCCCAGAGGAGTGGCTTGACAGGGGAACAAGATGCCAGCTAAAGGAACAAATGCCACTGTAAGGCTGAACAGATAAGCCTTCTGGGAGTGGATGCAGTTGTCAGAGGACAGACCCTGCAATAAGAGAAAAACAGGGGGTATGGCGGGTGGGAAGGAATAATACAACATGGAGAAAGACATCTATGGTTATGTTAAGATTTTACACTATTCTATATCCTCCTACTCTAACGTTGCAGTATTCATGGTGTGAGAAGAGTACCACAGAGCTTAGGAAGAGTGATGAGAAGAGGCAGAGGTTGAGGATTCCAGGAATCCTTGCAGGATTGCTCTAGCAAAGCCTGCTCTGGCCCTGGAGACTTCATCTAATTTGTAGTGTTTGGTGAAAGTGTGAAGCATAGACCAGGTAGCTGCTTCCAGGATGGAGGCTGTGTCTAGGCCTTTGAGAAAGGCCTTAGAGGTAACCATGCTCCTGGCTGAGTGAGCTTTAACACATTGAGGAAAGCCTTTGCAATGGTGAGAGTAGCAAAAAAGAATTGATTTCCTGACTCAACAGGAAATGGTTTGGAGACTGCCTTGTGCAGAGCCTTGGGCTGAAAGGAGATAAAGAATTGGTGCGACTGTCTGAAGGACCTTAGACTCGTCTAAGTAGAATCTTAACTGCCTGTGAACGCACAGGGAATGAAGGATTCTCTCTACGTTGCTGGCTGGAATTGGGAAGAAGGTAGGTAAGTGGATGGAGTGGTTTAAGGATAGTTTATTTACCACTTTGGGCATGAAGAATGGATTAGTGCGCAAGGTAATTAGAAGTTATGTACTCACCATAACGTTCCATCTGAGTAGGTGTATTCATTTGTCTGCAACCTGGTTTACCAGCTATGGATCCAAGCTCTCAGCTCCTCCCCTCACCCATAATGCCCTGCTCTACCCTCATGACCTCAGATCGAGTTTGCCAAAGCAACAATACCCTAAAAAGGGTAACAAGGAATACACCTACTCAGATGGAACGTTATGGTGAGTACATAACTTCTAAATCTGAAGTAGGATATTCAAGTCCCCAGCTACCTGAATCTTGGGCCATCATGGAAGGATATTCCGGAGCACCAAGGAGCCAAAGGATGCTCTACCCTAGATGCAAGATCCAACTTATAGTGAGAAATAAATGTATGAGATGAAGCCCACGGCTGCTGCACAAATATCATCTAGAGGAATCCTAGCCTTGAAGGTTGAATGGGCATGAACAGATAAGCCAATAAAATGCACTGTGAAATCCAGCGGGACAGAGAAACTTTAGAAATTGGCTTGCCCAAATTGAATTTTGCAAAGGAAATAAACAGCTGGTCGGATTGCCTATGACCAGCTGTCCTGTTGAATAAAATCTAAGTTGCCTGTGAACATCTAGAGTGTAGCTTATATTCACCTTTGTTTTCATACTTAGGGAAGAAAACAGGGAGGTTAATGGATTGATTGATGTTTGCTTCAGAAGCGATTTTAGGAAGGAAGGACGGATTGGTCCTGAGGAGACAATGAAATACCAAGTAAGGAGGTTTAGCTGATAAAGCTTGAAGTTCAGAAACTCTCTTGGCTGATGTAATGGCTACCAAAAGGCTGTCTTGTAGGACAAGAATTTGAGATCCACGTCAAGGCCTGTAGGACCAAAGAAAGGTCCCAAGGAGGAACTGCTTGTTTTATAGGGGCCTGAGAAGGAAAGTACCTTTAAGAAATGTTTTGCACAATTTGGCTGACATAAGAGGATTAGAATCTTGACCAATGTGATAGTGAGAAATTGCCGCCAGTTGAACTTTGACTGTGGAACTGCTGGCACCATCATTAAAGAGAGGTTAGAAAATCAAGCACTACAGGAGAGGAACCGTGAAGGGATTTAGGCCTTGTCCATTTGCTTCGTAAACCTTTCTAGTGGATGGTTTATGAGCCCACCAAAATAGCCTTTACCGGTGAAGAAATACCGAGTCCTTATCAAGAGTGGAACTGGAGCAGCGTCAGCTTCAGGTTGTCCAGGTTCTGCAGGATGGATGGGATATCAGATCCGAATGGGATCTAGAATCCAAGGAGGATTCACCGAGTGAGACCTTAGGAAGGAGAACCAGATCTGTCGAGGCCAGAATGGAGCAATGAGAATCATTCTGCAACCCACGAGGCTTTCTGAAGAACTTGCAGCATCAGAGGCAAGGGTGGATAGGCATACAGAAGACCGGGTGGCCAAGCATGCACCAGCTTGGGGGTACCTCCAAAACTGTCGCACTTGGTGTTTGAGGGAGAAGCAAAAGATCGCATGAAGGGTTCCCCAACTTGACAATTGAGAGACCACTGGGGTCAGAATGGTGCGACTGAGCTTGTCCGCTAGGATGTTGGACCGACCGGAATGCGTTGCTATGAGAAAGCGATTGGTGGAGATTGCCCATTCCCAAACTCTCATGGCCTCTCGACAAAGAGGGTAAGACCTTGTTCCCCTTGCTTGTTGATGTACCAGACAACAGACATATTGTCCGATTGAATATTGTTCCCAAGGGAAGAAAGTCCTGAAGTGCTAGCAACGCTAAGAGCACTGCTCTCATCTCTAGAACATTGATATGCAGTAAGGTCTCTGAATTGGACTGTCCGCCCAAAAGTGCCCCCCCAGGCGGCCGTCACCGTGGAGATCCGGGAGTGGAGCCACCACAAGAGGGACCGCTTGCAAGCCTTGCTGATCGCTATGGGATGATGCATGGGAGAGCAAGGTATGACCACTGTACTAAGAGTCCACTGTAGAATGCATATTGAGCCTGGCAAGAGGAAGAAGTGCTATAGCCAAGCCATGGACCCTAGAGCCCTCAGGACCAACTCCGCTGGAACAGAACTTGAATGGAGAATGGCCCGCACCTGGAGCTGCAGATTTAGAACTCTGTCCGCAGTGAGGAAGGCTAACTCCTTGTGTCTAGTCTGGCCCCTATGAAATCTAAGAGCTGTGTGGGGCCAGGTTGGACTTTTGTATTTATTGTGATGCCCAGAAATGAAGCAAGATGGAGAAAGGAGTCTCGCCAAGAGAAGTAGATGCCTTGTTGGAGCCAGTCGTCCAGGTAGGGAAAGACCTGCACCCCTGAAGCCTCAGGTGGGACTGCTAGTACTTTGGTAAACACCCTGGGGCTGTGGTGAGACCAAAGGGAAGGACCCGAACTGGTAGTGACTGGCTCCCAGCCGGAAGCGGAGAAACCTCCTGGCGCCTGTCCATCAGGATGTGGTAGTACGCTGCCCTGAGATCTATCGAGCACATCCAGTGATTTTCTCCCAGAAGGGGAGAATAGATTGCAGAGTGACCATTCGAATTTTTCTTTGGGGACTGCCAGATTCAAGAGAGAGGTCTAGGATTGGTCTTAGTTCCCCGTCTTTTGGCACTAAAAGAATCTGGAGTAGAACCCTGATCCGATCTGGTCTGGGGAACGGGCTGGATGGCTCTTTTCTTTAGCAGATGGCCAATTTCTGGGTGGGCGTCTGGGAGGGACTTCAACTTTGGAAGGTGAAGGAAAGGAATCCTGGATATGATTTGGAGAACCCAGCGGTCCGATGTTATGGACTCCCATGCCCGACTGCCTCCAGAGTAGAGCAGTCGGGCAAAGAGAAAGGTTCCCTGGACCCGAAGTTTCTGGGAGCCCCTCTGCCTCTAGGGCGGCGTCCTCCTGTCCTCCTCTGCCACGGAAGGACTGGTTGTCCGGAGCAGGCTGGGACTGCTCGAACCACATCTTCTTCTGACCCTTTTGGTTCCTAGAATAGGGCCTCTGGGGTGCAGAGAAGCCGGTCTTGCCAAACAGAGCAGAACCATCAAAGGGGCGTTACGCGCACGACGCTTGAGCTCAGAAAAGTGACCAGTCCTGTTTGTAACTGACCTAAGAGTGGCCATTTTGGTGGAGTGCAGAACTCTGTCCTCCTCCGAAATGGAATTCCTTAATAAGATCTCGCTGCATCCGAATAACATGTGCCAAATAGTTCAGCCCTTACGAAGGTCGCCGAACTGAACATCCGCTTAGCGGTCCATCATCCGAGACTCCTTGCTCGGTGGGTGGACTGAGGACTCTCCTGAGCCAGTTCCCTCTTTGTGGCCGCCGCCATCAACATGGCATCTACAGGAGGCCCCTTACTCCAATGGGTCCTGTCGGAGGCGGACTAAGGATCCTATCCGGTCTTTTGGGAATTGGCTCCACGGTGTCCGGTTCCTTCCACGCCCTGGTGGTAATAAGGTCCACCAGGGGTGTGACCGTGGGGAGCCTTCCCTTCCTCCAAGTCCGTGTCTTCAGTGAGACTCTGGGAGTCAATGTGCCTCCGGCCTCCTCTGGGGGCTGTCAGAGGAGTCCTCGCCAGCAGCAATTTGCTCCATGGGAGCAACGGCTGTCCCAGGGGCGGATGGTGGAAGCCTGGCCCAGTGCAGAGGAGACCCTCAACAGAGCCCTCTCCACTACATCAAAGGCCCCAAAGGATCTGACAATGGACAGTGCGCTCGACACAGACGGGCGCCCCGAAGAGCACCCCCCCCCCCGATCCGCTCGGATCCAGGCTAATAGGCTTAAAGAAGGTGTTGAGCCATCTGCATCTGGGCCTGGATGAACCTTCTCATCATCCGGTCCAGACCAGGATGAGAAAGGCTATGGGTAGATCTGGAAGAGGCTAGCCTGGAGTGCCTCCTCGATAGCCTCCTCCTCCTCAGGACCCGGTGAGAAGCACACAGGGACCGGGAAGGAGGAGACATCCTCTCCTCTCCAGAAGCGGGAGTTTGAGTCCCAGGAGCAGGAGGGTGCCACAGGGGAACAACTGCAGAAACAGTAGTGTTGAACCCTGCACAAATGGAACAACCAGATGTGAGGTGTTCAACCCCAAGACGTGTGGCCATCAATATAGATTTAGGCTGTTCAGCCATAATCTATAAAACCTAAAGTTACAGAAAGTAACAAACAACAAAAACACACAGGCCTACACACACACTCTGAATAAAGTTATTACTTTAACTTAAAATAAACTCAAAACAGTCTATATTAAAGGGAAACCTAATACTTTCACACAAATTTAGTTAAAGAATCAAAAAATTTTCTATTTTTAAACAAGAAAAGAGTTCACTTAGCTGAGAGCTATGTACCCACATCCAGTTACCAGCGCGGCAAACAAGATCTGGGGTCATGAGGGTAGAGCAGGGCATTATGGGTGAGGGGAGGAGCTGAGAGCTTGGATCCATAGCTGGAAAACCATGCCGGTTCGGATCCGATATCGGATCCATAACCCACAGGTTGCAGACAAATGAATATCCTACTTCAGATCTATCATTGTGGAAGGTGGTGTAAGGAAGGCAGGCCATGAGGGCCTGTAGTTCTGACACTCTTCTAGCGGAAGCAATGGCCACTAAAAGAATGGTTTTCCAACTGCACATCTGTAAGGTGGCTGAACTAGCCGTCTCAAAAGGAGGTAAGGTGAGTTTTTCTAACTCAAAGTTTAGGTCCCAGGGAGGAGGGATGGGTTTTCTTGGTGGTCTAACATGTAGGACCCCTCTCAGGAAAAGCAGGAGAGGGGCTGTAAGGATAAGCATGTTGAAATGGCTGAAAGGTGGACTTTCACAGAGGAGTAAGCTAGTCCAGCCTTAATGAGATGGACTAGGGAGGGGTTGGCCTGCAGTGGGTCCCGGTCCTTAAGATGACACCACTTAAAAATCTTTCCCATTTAGATAGGTATGTCTTTCTAGAAGTTGGCTTCCTGGCCTTCCTCAGGATTGAAAGCACGTCCTCTGAGCAGAGTTGCCTGTGAGGGATTAGAAGTTGATCACCCAAAGTGTTAGACTTGGCAATTGAAGCAGAGGGTGAATAAGAGATCCCTGTTGTTAAAGAGTGAAAAAGGGGGAAAGTATAGTTGTGTACACTTACCATAAATTTAGATGTTAAGAGTATATTCACTGCTGCAGTTATCACACTTGGGTTATCCTGCCAGGGGTAGCCCTCAGTCGGCCCAAATACCAGAGGCTTAGTATTTCTGAATCAGTTGCTGTTGCTCCAGGACGGACGTCAGGTTGTCAGTGGTATAAAATCAGGCAGCTGACGACAATACATCAGTTTTTCTTGCCCCAAATGTCAGGAGCTACCAAATAGGGAGCTAGGTTATGGTGGAACACAACCACCACCACCAGTAGAAAGTAAATACCAAAAATTCCCTGTAAGGAGAGGAAGAGAGAGAGAGAGAGAGACAAGGGGACGGAGGGTGGGAAACCAGAACTGCAACAGTGAATACACTTCAACATCTACATTTATGGTAAGTGTACACAACTGTACTGTTCTTCATGATTCACTGTTGCAGTCATCACACTTGGGTTGATTGCCAAAGCTGAAAAGGGTGGAGGCAGTCAAGATAACTGGGGGCTGGCTAAGATGCCCTGCAAGACTGATGACAAAGCCTATCCAGGATTTGGAGAAAATAGGCAGGTGGTAATGCTTGAAGGTATGAACAGAAGTCCACGTTGCAGCCTCCAGGATGTCCCTGGTGGGGACCACTCTGAGAAAAGCTGCAGAGATGGAGTTTGCCCAGGTGGAAGGCATCCTGACTCCCTTTGGGAGCGGTTTCCAGTGCTGTGTGCAGCAGAAATGGATGCAGTGTGCTATCCATTTGGAGATTGTTTGGATACGGCCTTGCCCTCTGCTCCTGCTGTGAAGCTGACTAGCAATTGGTCAGTTTTTCTAAAAGATTTAGTCCTATCCAGGTAGAATCCGAGCTGTCTGTGCACATCTACAGAGTGCAGAATCCTTTCCCCCTTGTTTTGTGGGTTAGGGAAAAAGGTGGGCAAATGAATGGATGGGTTGAGAGCCACACTAGACACCACTTTAGGCATGAAGGATGGGCTAATCCTGAAGGAGACCCTGTCAACATGGAAAATGATGAAGGGCTCTACAGCCATGAGTGCGTTTAGCTCTGAAACTCTTCTAGCTGAAGTGATGGCCAGAAGCAAGGCTGTTTTCCAAGAGAGGAATTTTAACTCTGCTGAACCTGCAGGTTCAAAGGTGGATAGGGTGACCTTTTCCAACACAAAGTTAAGGTCCCAAGCTGGGGTAGGAGCTCTTCTGTGTGGCCTGAAGTTGTTAGCCCCTCTTAGGAACAGCTTGATGAGCGGGTTGTGAGAAGAGAGTTGGGTCTGTACTGTAATGAGCAGAGATGGTGGAGGCATGAATTTTAATAGAAGAGAAAGATAGACCCCTGTGTAGTAGAGCTCTGCTAGGTAATCCAGGATGAGAGGTAGGGAGGGCTGTGCTGTTTCGGCTCCCTTAGCCTGGATCCAGGTGCAAAACCTTTTCCACTTGTCAGCATAGGATTTTCTAGTGCTGGGGCGCCTGGCCTCACGTATAACATCCAGAACGTGTTTGCTTAGGCTGGCAGCTGGAAGAGAGGTCAGGGAATAAGCCAGGCTGCCAGGTTCAGGGTCTGCAATTGTGGATGCATGAATTCTCCATTCTTCTGGGTCAGGAGTGTTGGGATCTGAGGTAGGTGCCATGGTGGCAAGGATGACAGGCTGTGTAGCAGTGGGTACCAGTGCTGGCATGGCCAGTCTGGGGCAATCAAGATTGCCCTTGGTTTTTCCTCCCTTATTTTGAGCAGTACCCTTGAAATGAGTGGTAGAGGGGAAAATGCACAGATCGAGAGGTTTACCCATTTGAAGGGAAGAGCATCCACTTTCCAGGCCTTGCTGTGAGGCTCCCTGGTGCAGAATTTGCTGAGCTGATGATTGGAGTGGGAGGAAAAGAGGTCTACCTTCGGGGTGCCCCACTTCTGAGTTACAAGGTTGAAGGTTCTGTGGTCCAGCTGCCACTCGTGCGGGTCTAGCAGGTTTCTGCTTAAGTACTCTGACAGAGTTTAGGGAGCCTGGCAGGAATTGTGCTAGCAGGTGTATTTGCATGGTTGAGGCTGTGTGCCAAAGGGTCATGGCGAGCCTGCAGAGAGGATAAGACTGAGTCCCTCCCTGCTTGTTGATATACCACATCACTGTGGTGTTTGTCTGTTTTGATCACTAGAGGCCGTGGGGAGAGTAGGGTTCTGAAAGCTGTCAAGGCGTGCTGAACAGCTAGCATCTCTTTTTGGTTGATGTGCAGATGTATTTGATTTGGGCACCAATGGCCCTGAATGCACATGCCGTCCAGTGCACCACAGGCACAATCTGATGCGTCTGTGGTGAGGGTCTGGACGGCGTGGAGTCGTGAGAAGGGAAGTCCCTTGTGGTTGCATGCTGCTGCCCACCAAAGGAAATCTTTCCTTATACAGGGTATCATAGGTATGACAGTTTCCAGGTCTTGACAGCATTGACACCAAAGGCCTTTTAGAGACCATTGTAGTTTCCTCATATGCAGTCTGGCATATGGAATGAGTAGAATGCAGGAGGCCATGAATCCTAGAGCTTGCAGGATTTTCCATGTGGATAACTGTGCCCTGGTGGCAGGTTGAGAGAAGTAGCCTGTCAGGTAGGCTTGTTTTTCTGGAGTTAGGAATGCTATCTGGGATGCTTGTGCCCAGCCTTGCTCCCAGGAATACAATTTTTTGTGTTGGGACTAATTTTGATTTCTTTTCGTTGATAGTATACCCCAGGGAGGTCAGAAGGTCCTTTACAAAAGTCAGATGCTGTAATAGCTTTTCCTACCTGCCTGAATCAGGCAATCAGCTAAATAGGGATACATTTGAATATTTCTTTGTCTGCAAAAAGCAATGGCTGGAGCCAGGCATTTTGTGAAAACTCTGGGAGCAGTGGATAAGCCAAAATGGAAGCACAGAGAACTGAAAGTGCACATATTCTGCCCTGAAACGTAGACATTTCCTGCAAGATTCTCTGATTGGGAAGTGTAGGTAGGCATCTTGGGTCTAGGGTGGCTAACCAAGCATCCTTGGAAAGCATAGGAAGAAGCTGCTGGAGGGTGAGCATTTAAGGGTTGCCACCTTCCTTCGTGGTTAAAACCAGAGTAAAGCCACGCCCCTCAAACCAGTAACCCCGCCCACCCCCTCTCCCAGCTACATTCCACCCATTTTGTGACATCGCGATGACATCACTTGGCGGGAACGCCCTCCTTTTCAGTTCCTGCTGCCTGCTTTTGGCTGATTTACTATGCTTTTCTGTAAAAAAAAAAAAAAAAGTACAGTTGTGTACACTTACCATAAATGTAGATGAGAGTGTATTCACTGTTGCAGTCATTACATTTGGGTAATCTGTTGGCAGGTTGCCCTCAGTCGGCCTGAATTCCAAAGTCTTGGGTGCTGCGTCAGTTGCGGTGTTCTCTTCCATGACGTCAAGTCGTCAGGGGTATAAAACATGCAGCCGACGCCATCTTCTTTAGTTTTTCTTGCCCCAGATGTCAGGTACCCCCAAAAAGGTAGCAAACAAATATAGGTATATTATATATACACACACACATATACATACACACACACACACATATATATATATATATATATATATATATACACACACACATATATATATACACATATAAAAGCACACACATGCATCAATATAAACGTTACCTTCATCTACAAGCAAATACACCACCTAGGTTGTAGAAGATAGAGAAGGAAAGATAAACTCCAGAATAACAGGGGGATGGCGGGAGGGTAACCTGGACTGCGACAGTGAATACACTCTAACATCTACATTTATGGTAAGTGTACACAACGGTACTATGTTCTTCGTGTTTCACTGTTGCAGTCATTACATTTGGGTAGAATCCCAAAGCTATGGTTGGGAGGCTGGAGCTAAACAGCATTAGGTGTGGCTATAAGGTCCTGCAGCACTGCAGTGGCAAAGCCTGTCCTGGACTTAAGAGTAGACAGGCAAATGATAATGCTTTGTAAAGGTGTGAACAGAATAAGTAGCAGCCTCTAGAATGTCTTTGGTTGGTAATCCTCTGAGAAAGGCTGCTGAAGTAGCTGTAGCTCTGGTGGAATGAGACCTAATGCCCTTGGGCACAGGTTTTCCATGGTGTAAGTAGCAGAAACTGATGCAGTGGCATATCCACTTTGAAATTGTCTGCCTCGTAATAGCCTTTCCTTCTGATCCTGCAGCATATGACACTAGTAATTGCTCAGTTTTTCGTACAGCTTTAGTCCTGCTCAAGTAGAATCTTCGCTGCCTGTGTATGTCCAAGGAATGCAGAAATCTCTCCACCTTGTTCTGCGGATTTGGATAAAAGGTTGGCAGATGAATTGTTTGGTTAAGAGCCACACTGGAAACTACCTTAGGCATAAAAGTAAAATTTGTCCTCAGAGGCACCCTGTCTGGGTAAAATATGATAAAAGGCTCTATAGCCATGAAGGCCTGTAGCTCTAAAACTCTTCTTGCTGAAGTAATTGCTAGAAGCAAAGCTGTTTTCCATGATAAGAACTTTATATCACCAGTAGCAGCTGGTTCAAAAGGAGGCAGGGTGAGCTTTTCCAACACATAATTGAGGTCCCATGCAGGTAATGGTGATCTTTTAGGAGGCCTTAAAATTTCTGGCTCCTCTAAGATACTGCTTTAGTAAAGGATGCGAAAAAATTGGTGGCTCTGTATTGCAATGAGTCGAAATGGCAGAGGCATGGATTTTAATTGATGAGAAAGATAGGCCTTTGTCAAGCATCTCAGTTAAGTATTGTAATATCTGAGGAATATTTGGTTCTGCTGCATCAGTTCCTTGTGCTCGATTCCAAGCACAGAATTTCTTCCATTTGTCAGCATAAGATTATCTAGTACTAGGCCTTCTGGCTTCCAAAATGACATCCATCACAGCTTTACTGAGAGGTGGTGTTTGTATAACTACATGATCAGCCATGCTGCCAGGTTCAGTGTCTGTAGTTGATTGTGCAGGATGTGACTGTTTTGCTGGGACAGTAGTTGAGGTCTCTGAGGTAAGGTCCAAGCTGGGTATTGAGACAAGTTCCTTAGGATTGGGTACCAGTAGTAGCGGGGCCAGTCCGGGGCAATTAGTATCGTCTTTGGTTTCTTGTTTGACTTTGGGGAACAGAGGCAGATGAGGAAAGGCGTAAACTGATAGGTTTTTCCAACTGAAGGATAGGGCGTCCACTTTCCATGCTTGTCTGTGATAAGTCCTTGTGCAGAATCTTTTCAATTGATAATTCTGAGGAGAGGCAAATAGATCTATGTCTGGGCTCCCCCATTTCTCGGTTATCATGCTGAGGACTTGTGGATTTAGTTTCCACTCGTGAAGATCCATAAGGTTTCTGCTTAAATAGTCTGCCAGTGTATTTTGTTTTCCTGGCAGGAATTGAACTTGAAGATGTATTTGGTAGGTCAAAGCTGTGTCCCACAGTGCCATGGTTAACCTGCAAAGGGGGTATGAGTGTGTGCCCCCGTGCTTGTTTATATACCACATGACTGTGGTGTTGTCCGTCTTTATCAGTAGTTGTCCTGGATGAAGTAAGTCCTTGAAGGCTGACAGGGCATTTTGAACAGCTAGCATCTCTTTCTGGATGATATATATTTGTTTTGGGGTCCATATGCCCTGAATGTATCTTCCTGCCATGTGGGCCCCCCAGGCATAATCCGATGAGTCTGTTAAGGTTTGGCTGTCAGGAGGTAGAGTGAAGGCCCGTCCCATGTTTTGGTGACATGCCTTTTCCCACCATAGAAACTCCTGTTGTAGGCAGGGAATGAGAGGAATCATTGCTTCCAGAGTGAGAATGTTGACTCCATAAACTCTTTAGGTACCACTGAAGTTTCCTCATATGCAGTCTTGCATATGGAATTGGTAGGAAGCAGGATGCCATGAAGCCCAGAGCCTGCAGAATTTGTCTTGCAGATAACTGGGTTTTGGTTGCCATCTGTTTGAAGTAAGTAGTCAGTTGCCTTTGTCTGGCGTGAGGTAAGCCATCTGGGCAGTTGTATTCAAGCTTGCACCCAGGAATGTTATCTTTTGAGAGGGTACCAGTTGTGACTTTTTTTCGTTTGTGTACCCTAGGCATGTTAGAAGCCTTTTCACAAACGCCAGGTGTCGAAGAAGAGTGTCCTTGTTCTCTGCTTGAATGAGACAGTTGTCCAGGAAAGGATATATTGGTATACTTTGTCTGCAATATGCAATTACTGGTACCAGGCATTTTGTAAAGACCCTGGGTGCAGTAGATAAGCCAAAGGGCAGTGCAGAGAACTGGTAATGCATTAAGCCAGTCTTGAATCTGAGGTATCTTCTGCACGATTGTCTTATTGGGACATGCAGGTATGCCTCTTTTAGGTCTAAAGTCACCAGCCAAGCATTCTTGCCCAGCATGGGCAGAAGCTGCTGCTAAATCAGCATTTTGAATTTTGGAATATCCAGGTGTGTGTTCAAAATCGATAAATCCAGTATTGGCCACCAGGCCTTGTCCTTTCTGGGTACCAAGAACAGTCTTGAGTGAAAACCTTGTCCTTTTTCCTGTTCTGGTACTGTCTGAATGGCCCCCATATCCATGAGTGATGTAACCTGTTTCTGTGCCTCTGCCCATTGATTTTTTTGGCAGATCTGGCCAACCATTTGCCATTGGCAGAGTGTGGTAATGAAATCTGTATCCCTGTGATACGATGTTTAGAACTCATTTGTCCTGGTAATTATGAGCAAAAAGTGCTAGTTTTCCCCCTATGGGTGCTGCCAAAAGATAAGTGGTTGGTGTAGGCAGGGGGAAGTCATTGGTATTGCGGTCTGTACATTTGTGCTTTATCCCCTCCAGATTTGGAGGTGGAAGTGCCCCATTGCTTTGCCCTGTATGAATCTTGCGCCTGGTATCTGGAATCCTTAGGGCATTTGGATTTGCCCCTTTCAGCTCTGTCTGACACAGGAAAGGACCAGTTTTTTTGTAGGCCAGTGTCTACTGACTTTTGGTGGCTGCACTTGTAAGAAGTCTTTAACAGTTTGTAGACTTAGCTTTACCTTCCATTTTCTTTAAAACCTCTTCTGCCTTAATATCCAAACAAGAGAATCATGCTGTAAAGGTGCATCTAGCAATATTGCTTTAACATGATCAGGCAAATTCTGTTCCTATAACCAGGCATACCTCCTAATCACAGATCCAGTAAATGCGGCCCTGCAGGAGGCCTCTAAGGAATCAAAACCACATTACAAAGTATGCTTTCCATATTATTCAGCTGCATGCACTAATTCCTGCAATTCTTTATTTTCTGCACATTCTGTAAACATCATTTTCTGTTTCAGCAATCCCATAACATGTTGTTGATACTTAAGCATATGAAATTGACAGTTTAAGGCCCTGATTGCCAAGGTTGCAGATGTATAAACCTTTTTTCCCCATCTGTCCACTGCCCTTGAATCTCTGTCAGAGGGGGGTAAGATTTTTTGCTGTTAAGGCCTTAACTCCCTTTGGACCCTGTGAAATAGTTTTAGGATCAGCAGCAGGGTTTCTAAATAAAAATTTATGTGAGTCAGGGACCCTGTAATATCTGTCAGGCTTACTGGGAGCCGGAGGTAAGGAGTCCGGGGTCAAGCTTGACTCCGAAAACACATCGTCCACAATGTCTAAAACAGGGGGAATGGCTAAAGTTCTGTGAGGAGGAGGAAGAAGGAAACAGTACAGTTGTGTACCTACCATAAATGTAGATGTTCGAGTGTATTCACTGTTGCAGTCATTACACTTGGGTTATCCTGCTGGCTGGCTACCCGCAGTCGGCCTGAATTACAAAGTCTAGGTTTGGCGTTGGTTGCTGTCGCCTCTTCCCTGACGTCAGTGCGCCAGGGGTATAAAAGATGCAGCCGACGCCATTTTCTTCAGTTTTTCTTGCCCCAGATGTCAGGTGCCCCCAAATTGGAAGGCTAAAAATTATGCCAATAAGTATGCATGCAGCAAAATAAACATTTCCTTCATCTACAAGCAAATACACCACATAGGTTGCATAGGATAGAGAAGTACACAGCAAAGAAAAAGGGGGATGGTGGGAGGGTAACCTGGACTGCAACAGTATACACTCGAACATCTACATTTATGGTAGGTACACAACTGTACTATGTTCATCGTGTTTCACTGTTGCAGTCATTACACTTGGGTTGACTCCCAAAGCTGAGGTTGGGTGGCTGGGCTTAAATAGGATTAGGAGAGGCTATAAGGCCCTGCAGAACTGCAGTGGCAAAGCCTGCACTGGATTTAGAGTAGAGAGGTAAATGGTAGTGCTTGGTAAAAGTGTGCACTGAACTCCAAGTTGCAGCCTCTAAAATGTCATTGGTTGGTACTCCTCTGAGGAAGGCTGCTGAAGTGGCTGCTGCTTTGGTTGAATGTGGCCTAATGCCCTTAGGCACTGATTTGCCATGTTGTGAATAGCAGAAACGAATGCAGTGGCCTATCCATTTTGAATTAGTCTGCTTTGAGATAGCCTTTCATTGTGATCCTGCAGCATATGCCACTAAGAGTTGCTCAGTCTTTCTGAAAGCTTTAGTTCTGTCCAAGTAGAAGTGAAGCTGTCTATGTCCAAAGAATGCAGGAGTCTCTCACCCTTATTCTGTGGGTTTGGATAAAAAGTGGGCAAATGAATGGTTTGGTTAAGAGCCACACTGGACACTACCTTAAGCATAAATGTCGGGTTCGTCCTCAATGAAACCCTGTCTGGATGGAAAATGATAAAAGGTTCCACAGCCATGAGTGCCTGTAACTCAGACTCGTCTTGCAGAGGTTACTGCTAGGAGCAGAGCTGTTTTCCATGATAAGAACTTTATTTCTTCTGTATTGGCTGGCTCAAAAGGCAGCAGTGTGAGTTTTTCCAAGACATAATTGAGGTCCCATGCAGGTACTGGTGCTCTTCTTGGAGGTCTTCAGTTTTTGGCTCCTCTGACGTACTGCCTTATCAACGGATGAGAAAAAATAGGTGGTTCTGTATTGTAGTGAGCTGAAACGGCAGAGGCATGAATTTTAATTGACGAAAAAGATAGGTCTTTGTCCAGCAACTCTGTTAGATATTGTAAAATCTGAGGAATATTTGGTACAAACGTGTCAATTCCTTGTGCCTGGTTCCAAGCACAGAATCTCTTCCATTTTTCTGCATAAGATTTTCTGGTACTGGGCCTCCTGGCCTCCAAAATAACACCCATCACTGCTTTAGAGAGAAGTGTGTTCTGAATGGCTACATTATCTGCCATGCTGCCAGATTTAGGGTCCTGAGTTGGCTGTGCAGGATCTGATTGTTTTGTTGGGTCAGTAAGTGAGGGAATTTGAGGTAATGTTCAGGCTGGGCCTTGAGACAAGCTCTTTAGGATTGGGTACCAGTGCTGGCGGGGCCAGTCTGGGGCAATCAAAATCATTTTTGGCTTCTCTTGTCTGACCTTTAGGAGTACCTTGGGGAGGAGAGGCAGAGGAGGAAAGGCATATACTGTAAGGGTTTTCCAGCTGAATGATAGAGCGTCCACTTTCCATGCTTGCTTGTGATAAGTCCTTGTGCAGAATCTCTGTAGTTGGCAGTTGTGAGGGGAGGCAAATAGATCTATGTCTGGGCATCCCCATTTCTTTGTTGTCATGCTGAAGACATGTGGATCCAGTTTCCATTTGTGCGGATCTGTGAGGTTTCTGCTTAGTTCGTCTGCCAGAGTATTTTTCTTTCCTGGCAGGAATTTTGCTTGCAGGTGTACATAAGTCGATGCTATGTCCCACAAAGTCATGGTTTGTCTGCAGAGGGGGTAGGAATGTGCACCTCCCTTGTTGTTTATGTACCACGTGACTGTAGTATTGTCCGTCCTTATCAGTAGTTGTCCTGGATGAAGTACATCCTTGAAAGCTGTCAGGGCATTCTGAACAGCCAGCATCTCTTTTTGATTGATAAGATGCATTTGGCTTGTGGGCCATGTGCCCTGGATACATTTTCCTGCCATGTGTGCTCCCCAGGCATAATCTGACGCATCTGTTGTTATTGTCTGCCTGGCAGTGGGTAGGGTGAATGGCTGTCCCTTGTTGTGGCGACAGGCCTGTGCCCATCGAAACTCCTGTTGCAGGCAAGGAATGAGGGTAATTGTTTCAAGGCTGTGGCAATGTTGCGTCCAAACACTTTTTAGATACCATTGAAGTTTCCTCATATGCAGTCTGGCATATGGAATTAGCAGAATGCAGGATGCCATGAAGCACAAAGCTTGCAGAATTTTCCTTGCAGATAACTGGGTCTTTGTTGCCAACATTTTGAAGTAAGAAGTCAGTTGTCTGTCTGACGTGAGATAACCTTCTGGGCAGTTGTATTTAAGCTTGCACTCAGGAATATTATCTCTTGAGAGGGTACTAGTTTTGATTTATTTTCATTTACTGTGTACCCTAGGCAAATTAATAATCTTTTTACAAACGCCAGATGCTTTAGTAGAATGTCCTTGTTCTCTGCTTGAATAAGGCAATCGTCCAAGTAAGGATATATTTGAACTCCTCTGTCTGCAAAATGCAATTACTGGTGCCAGGCATTTTGTGAAGACCCTGGGCGCAGTAGATAAGCCAAAGAGCAGTGCAGAGAATTGGTAGTGCATTGAGCCAGCTATGAATCTGAGGCATCTTCTGCAAGATTGTCTGATTGGGACATGCAGGTATGCCTCTTTTAGATCCAAAGTTACAAGCCAAGCCTTCTTGCTCAGCATGGGCAGAAGCTGCTACAGAGTCAACATTTTGAATTTTCGGACGTCCAGAAATGTGTTTAGAATAGACAGGTCCAGTATTGGTCGCCAGGCTTTGTCCTTTTTGGGTACCAAGAAAAGTATTGAGTAAAATCCTTGCCCTGCTCTTGCTGTGGTACTTGTTGAATGGCCCTCATGTCCATGAGGGCTGAAACTTGTTTTTGTGCCTCAGCACATTGATTTTGTGGCAGGTCTGGCATGCCTTTTGCCCTTGGCAGGGTGTGAAAGTGGAACCTGTAAGCCCTGGGACACTATATTCAAGACCCATTTGTCCTGGGTGATTATGTGCCAATTTTGAGAAAAAAGTGCTAGCTTTCCCCCTAACTGGGCAGTCAAAAGATAAGTGCTTGGTGCTAGCAGAGGAAAGTCATTGGGACGGTTTCCTGTATGGCTGTGAATTGTCTTCTCCGCTTTTGTAGGTAGAAGCGCCCCCACTGTTTAGGCCTGTATAAGCCCTGGGGCTGGGATCTGCCTCTGGTGTGTCTGTATCTGCCTCTTTGTGGCCTGTCTGACACTGGAAAGGACCAATTCTTTGTAGGCCAGTTCCTGCTAAATCTGGGTGGCTGCACCTGTAAGAAATCCTTTACTGTTTGCATAGATTTTGCTTTGTCATCCATTTTCTTCAACACTTCCTCTGCTTTAACACCAAATAAAGTATCATGCTGCAATGGAGCATCTAATAATTTTGCTTTAACATGATCAGGCAGATTCTGTTCCTTTAACCAAGCATGCCTCCTAATGACAGAACCTGTAACTGCGGCCCTGCAAGAGGCCTCCAGAGAATCAAAACAACATTGCAATGTATGCTTTCGAACTTGTTCAGTTGCATGCAATAAATCCTGCATTTCCTTATTTTCTGCACAATCAGAATTTGCCACCATTTTCTGTTTTAGCAGTGACATTAAGTATTGCTGATATTTAAGCATATGAAATTGACAATTTAAAGCCCTCACAGCCAAAGTAGAAGTGTAAACCTTTTCCCCCCCATCTGGCTAGTGCCCTTGAATCCCTATCAGACGGGATAGTTTTTTTTGCAGTAGAAGCCTTGACCCCTTTGGGACCCTGAGAAATAGTTTCTGGGTCAGCAGCAGGGTTTTTATAAAGAAATTTGTGTGAATCTGGAACCCTGCAGTATCTGTCTGGTTTAACAGGGAGTAGAGAGTCAGGAGAAAGGCCGGATTCTGAAAATACATAGTCTACAATGTCTAACACAGGGCGTATAGCAAGAGGCCTGTGCTGAGGTAGTAAAAGAAAATCTCTAAGCCTTTTCTTTGATTCTGAGTAGTCTTGGCTCTCCCAGTGGAAGTGCTCCCTCATGGTATGCAGGGTTTCCCCAAAAGGATAATCCTCAGGTGGAGAGGCTCAAGGGATAGATTCTTCAGCATCAGCATCCTCATAGGGAGGAAGAGAGTATTCCTGTTCAGAAGAGGAGTCAGAGGAAATGGAAACCTGATCTGAAGATTCATATTCTGTCTCTTGCCTAGGCCTCTTATCAGGCGGGGGATGGGAACCCCCGATCAAAGTGATGAGGTCTTCGGCCATTTTGAGCATCTGTTTTTTAGGCATGGAAGTCTGTCCAGGAGAATGCTGTACTTGTTTCTTTGTCTTTAGAGCTGCTTTAGACTTTGTTTTAGAAGCTGAGGAAGGCTTTACATATAACTGTGTAGGTCTGAAAACACCCTCAGAAGCAGATGCCTGCTCAGTGGCTCTGGACCCATCTGAGGGAATGCTTTCCGAGTGTCCAATACCTTGAGTATCCAGTGGCTAAGCTGGCTCCACGTGGGAATCGGCAGCGGCCTGTGTCTCTGAGGTAGCAGGAGTCACCTGATCAAAGCAATAAGGTCTTCAGCCATTTTGATAATCTGTTTTTTTAGGCATAGAGGCCTGTGCATGTGGCTCATACGTCTGTTTTTTAGTTTTAGAAGTTGCTTTTTTCTTTGGTTTTGCAGCTTTCGTCGGTTTGATATACAAATGTTGAGGTCTGAATACACCCTCAGAAGCCAGTGCCTGCTCAGCGGCTCCGGACCCATCCGAGGGAGATACATCTGTCGGTCCAATATCTTGAGTATCTTGCGGCATGCCAGACTCCACATGGGTGTCTGTAGAGGCCTGCGACTCGAAGGTAGCGGGTATCAGGGTCTGCGAAAGTGCCTCTGAGTACCGGCGACTGGCTTAGGAGAAGCTTCGTCGGATTTTGATCTCTACTGCCTTTCTCTGTCCTTTTCTATGCGTTTTTTATGTACTCCGGTAGTCGGATTACTATCAGACGACATTTCTGGGTAGTTAAGTCCGTTTCCAAAATACTTTGATGCAAAAATATACAGACGCTTAATAGTGCGTTGGTTAAATCTAGCACAAAACCGACAGCCAGGCATGTTGTGATCAGGGCCTCGGCAAGGAATACAGTATAAATGAAAATCCTTTTGAGGTATTTGCTTTCCACAAGTAAAACAATTATTAACTTTTTCTGACATTGGTAAAAAGCAAGAAAAAAGTTTCCCCAACGGGGTTCTTAGCTTTACTGAAGACTTCGGTTCTGAAACTGAAACTCGAATATTTCAATAGTGGGCCGACCGGCACTTGCAAAATGCTTCTGCTTCAGGCACCGCGCGGCAAGACAGACTGAAGAAAATGGCGTCAACTGCATGTTTTATACCCCTGATGACCTGACGTCATGGAAGAGAAGACAGCAACCGACGAAGGACCCAAGACTTTGGAATTCAGGCAGACTGAGGGCAACCTGCAAGCAGATTACCCACATGTAATGACTGCAACAGTGAAAAACGAAGAACATCTGTACTATGTTCTTCATGTTTCACTGTCGCAGTCATTACACTTGGGTTGATTCTCAAAGCTGAGGAAGGGTGGAGGCAGTCAAGAAGCATTGGGGATGGCTAGCAGGCCAAGACTGTTGTGGCAAATCCAGCTCTGGATTTAGAAAAGATAAGCAAGTGGCAATGCTTGGTGAAGGTCTGTACAGAACTCCAGGTTGCAGCTTCCAGGATGTCCCTGGTAGGGACTCCCCTGAGAAATGCTGTAGAGGTTGAGGTAGCCCTACTGGAAAGAGTTCTGATCCCCTGTGGGGTAGGTTTTCCATGGTGTTTGTAGCAGAAATGGATGCAGTGTGCTATCCATTTAGAAATTGTTTGCTTTGAAATGGCTTTGCGCTCTGCCCCTGTAGCAAAGCTGACTAGCAGCTGGTCAGATTTTCTGAAAGGTTTAGTCCTGTCCAGTAGAGCCTAAGCTGCCTGTGCACGTCCAGGGAGTGCAGAATCCTTTCCTCTTTATTCTGAGGATTAGGGAAAAAGGTTGGCAAATGAATGGATTGGTTTAAAGCCACACTAGATACCACCTTGGGCATAAATGAGGGGTTAAAACCATGTCTGCATGGAAGATAAATGAAGGGTTCCACGGCCATAAGGGCCTGCAATTCAGACACTCTTCTAGCTGAAGTGACGGTTAGAAGTAAGGCTGTTTTCCAAGAGAGGAATTTTAACTCTGCTATAGCAGCAGGTTCAAAGGGAGGAAGCGTGAGTTTCTGCAGTACAACGTTAAGGTTCGAGGCTGGATTTGGAGCTCTCCTGGGGGGGGGGGGGGTGTCTTAAATTTCTGGCTCCTCTCAGGAACGGTTTGACCAAAGGGTGAGAGGAGAGGAGAGGGCTCAGTATTGTAATGAGCTGAGATGGCAGAGGCATGACTCTTAATTGAAGAGAAGGATAGGCCTTTGTGGAGCAGTACGTTAGGTAATTTAGGATTTGAGGTAAGTTGGGCACGGTTGTGTCCATTCCCTAAAACTGGCTCCAAGAACAGTATCTTTTCCACTTTTATGAATAGGATTTCCTAGTACTAGGCCTCCTTGCCTCAAGGATAAAATCCAGCACCCGTTTACTGAGGGTTGCTGGTGAAGTGTTCAGGGGATGAGCCAGGCTGCTAGGTTCAGGGTTTGCAGCTGAGGATGCAAAATCTGGCCCTCCTGCTGGGACAGCAGGGAAGGGATCTGAGGCAGATGCCATGGTGGCACTACTGTCAGACTGCGAAAAGGAGGGTACCAGTGCTGGCGTGGCCAGTCTGGTGCAATCAGAATTGTCCTTGGCTTGTCCTGTTTGATCTTTAGTAGAACCTTCGAGGGAGGGGCAAAGGGGGAAAGGCATAGATTGAGAGGTTTTCCCATGTAAAGGACAGGGCATCCACTTTCCATGCTTGGCTGTAGGAAGTAGTTCTGGTGCAATATTTGCTCAATTGATAGTTCTGCAGGGAAGCAGAGAGGTCCACCTCTGGTGCCCCCTACCTGTGGGTCAGAAGATTGAATGATTTTGGTTCCAGTTTCCACTCATGTGGGTCCATTAGATTTCAGCTTAAGTCGTCTGTGAATCTAGTTTGCCTGGCAGGAATTGAGCTTGAAGGTGCACTTGATTGCTCAAGGCTGTGTTCCACAGAGGCATGGCTAACCTGCAGAGTGGGTAGGGATGGGATGTTCTTCGTGTTTCACTGCTGCAGTCATTACCATTAGGGTAATCTGCCAGCAGGTTGCCCTCAGTCGGCCTGAATTCCAAAGTCTTGGGTCCTGCGTTGGTTGCTGTCTCCACTTCCATGACTTCAGGGGTATAAAACATGCAACAGACGCCATTTTCTTTAGTCTTTCTTGCCGCGCATTGCCCGAAGCAGAAGCATTTCGCAAGTGCAGGTCGGCCGACTACTAAAATATTAGAGTTTGAGTTTCAGAACCGAGGTCTTCACTAAAGCTAAGTACCCCATTGGGGAAACTTACCTTGCTTTTTACCGATGTCAGAAAAAGTTAACTGTATTACTTGTGGGAAGCAAATACCTCATAAGGATTTCCATTTATACTGTATTCCTTGCCTAGGCCCTGATCACAACGTGCCTGGCTGTCGGTTTTGTGACAGATTTAACCAACGCACTATTAAGTGTCGGTATATTTTTGCATCAAAGTATTTTGGAAACAGATTTAACTACTCAGAAATGTCTGATAGCAATCTGACTACCAAAGTACATAAAAAAATACAAAGAAAGGACAGAGAAAAGCAGTCGAGATCCAAAACAGATGAAGCTTCTCCTAAGCCAGTCGCCGGTACTAAGTGAGGCGCTTTCGCAGCCCGATACCCGGTACCTTCGAGTCGCAGGCCTCTACCGACACCCATGCGGAGTCCGGCATGCTGCAAGATACTCAAGGTATTGGACCGACGGATGTATCACCCTCAGATGGGTCCAGAGCCGCTGAGCAGGCACCGGCTTCTGAGGGTGTATTCAGACCTCAGCATTTGTATATCAAACCAACGACAGCTGCAAAACCAAAGACAAAAACAACTTCTAAAACTAAAAAAAACAATGCATGAGCCACGTGCACAGGCCTCTATGCCTAAAAAACAGATCAAAATGGCTGAAGACCTTATTACCTTGATCAAGGGTACCATTCCCCCTTCTGATAAGAGGCCTAGGCAAGACAGATTATGAATCTTCAGATCAGGTTTCTATTTCCTCTGATTCCTCTTCTGATCAGGAATTATCTACACCTCCCTATGAGGATTCTGATGCTGAGGAGTCTATTCCATCTGCACCTCCTCCTGAGGATTATTCATTTGGAGAAACCTTGCATACTTTGAGGGAGCATTTTCACTGGGAGAGTCAAGACTTCTCAGAAACAAAAAAGAGGCTCAGGGATTTCCATCTGCCTCAGCACAGGCCTTTAGCCATTCCCCCTGCTTTAGACATTGTGGATAATGTGTTTTCGGGGTCAAGCTTGTTCCCCTGACTCCTTACCTCCAGCTCCCAGTAAGCCTGACAGATATTAAAGGGTCCCTGACTCAATTTTTATTTAGAAACCCTGCTGCTGATCCTGATACCATTTCACAGGGTCCAAAGGGAGTTAAGGCCTCAACAGCAAAAAATCCTACCATCTCTGACAGAGATTCAAGGTCACTGGACAGATGGGGAAAAAGGTTTATACATCTGCAACCTTGGCAATCAAGGCCTTAAGAATATGAAATTGACAGGTTAAGTACAAACAACATGTTATGGGATTGCTGAAACAGAAAATGATGTTGATTTCAGAATGTGCAGAAAATAAAGAATTGCAGGAATTATTGCATGCAGCTGAGCAAGTTGGAAAGCGTACTTTGCAATGTGGTTTTGATTCCTTAGAGGCCTCCTGCAGGACTGCAGTTACTGGATCTATGATTAGGAGGCATTGTCTGTTAAAGGAACATGTACCTGAACATGTTGAAGCTAAATTGCTAGATGCACCTTTACAGCATGATTTTCTGTTTGGTATTAAGGCAGAAGAGGTTTTAAAGAAACTGGAAGACAAAGCTAAGTCTATGCAAACTGTTAAAGACTTCTTACAAGTATAGCCACCAAGATTCAGTAGACACTGGCCTACCAAAAATTGGTCCTTTCCTGTGTCAGACAGAGCTCAAAGTGGCAAATCCAGACGCCCTAAGGGTTCCAGATACCAGGCACAAGACTCATACAGGTCAAAGCAATGGGGCGCTTCCACCTCCAAATCTGGAGGAGATAAAGCGCAAACCTACAGAAAGCAATCCCAATGACTTTCCTCTGCCTTCAGCAAGCACTTATCTTTTGGCAGCACCCATAGGGGGAAAATTAGCACTTTTTGCTCAGAATTGGCAGTTAGTAACCCAGGACAAGTGGGTACTAAACATCGTATCACAGGGATACAGATTCCATTTCCACACTCTGTCAATGGCAAATGGTTGGCCAGATCGGCCAAAAAATCAATGGGCAGAGGCACAGAAACAAGTTATGTCCCTCATAGATATGGGAGCCATTCAAACAGTACCAGAACAGGAAAAAGGACAAGGTTTTTACTCGAGACTGTTCTTGGTACCCAGAAAGGACAAGGCCTGGCAGCCAATACTGGATTTATCGATTTTGAACACATACCTGGACATTCCAAAATTCAAAATGCTGACTTTGCAGCAGCTTCTGCCCATGCTGGGCAAGAATGCTTGGCTGGTGACTTTAGACCTAAAAGAGGCATACCTGCATGTCCCAAATAAGACAATCGTGCAGAAGATACCTCAGATTCAAGGCTGGCTTAATGCATTACCAGTTCTCTGCACTGCCCTTTGACTTATCTACTGCGCCCAGGGTCTTTACAAAGTGCCTGGCACCAGTAATTGCATTTTGCAGACAAAGAAGTATATAAATACATCCTTACTTGGACTATCACATTCAAGCAGAGAAAAGGACATTCTTCTTCGACGTCTGGCATTTGTGAAAAGGCTTCTAACAAGCCTAGGGTACACAATAAACGAAAAGAAATCACAACTGGTACCCTCTCAAAAGAGGACATTCCTGGGTGCAAGCTTGAATACAACTGCCCAGATGGCTTACCTCACGCCAGACAAAGGCAACTGACTACTTACTTCAAACTGATGGCAACAAAAACCCAGTCTTCTGCAAGACAAATTCTGCAGGCTCTGGGCTTCATGGCATCCTGCATACTACTGATTCCATATGCAAGACTGCATATGAGGAAACTTCAATGGGACCTAAAAAGTTTATAGTCTCAACATTCCCACAGTCTGGAAACAAGGATTCCTCTCATTCCCTGCCTGCAACATGAGTTTCTATGGTGGGCAAAGGCAAGTCACCAAAACATGAGACGGCCACTCTACCCCCTGCCAGCCAAACCATGACAACACGCGTATCAGATTATGCCTGGGGGGCCCACATGGCAGGAAGATGCATTCAGGTAATATGGTCACCAAACCAAATGCATCTGCATATCAACCAGAAAGAGATACTAGCTGTTCAAAATGCCCTAACAGCCTTCAAGGACTTACGTCATCCAGGACAACTACTGATAAAGACGGACAACACCACAGTCATATGGTATATAAACAAGCAAGGGGGCACACACTCATACCCCCTCTGCAGATTAGCCATGACACTGTGGAACACAGCTTTGACCTACCAAATACATCTTCAAGATCAATTCCTGCCAGGAAAACAAAACATTCTGACAGATGATTTAAGCAGAAACCTTATGGACCCTCACGAGTGGAAACCAAATCCACACGTCTTCAGCATGATAACAAGAGAAATGGGGGAGCCCAGACATATATCTATTTGCCTCTCCTCAAAATTATCAACTGAAAAGATTCTGCACAAGGATTTATCACAGACGAGCATGGAAAGTGAACGCCCTATCCTTCAGTTGGAAAAACTGACAAGTTTACGCCTTTCCTCCTTCTGCCTCTCTTCCCCAAGGTCCTCCTAAAAGTCAGACAAGAGAAACAAAAGATAATTCTAATTGCCCCGGACTGGCCACACCAATACTGGTACCCAATCCTAAGGAACTTGTCTCAATACCCAGCATGGACCTTGCCTCAAAGACCACAACTACTGTCCCAGCAAAACAATCAGATCCTGCACAATCAACTACAGACTCTGAACCTGGCAGCATGGCTGATCATGTAGTCATACAAACACCACCTCTCAGTAAAGCTGCGATGGATGTCATTTTGGAATCCAGAAGGCCTACTACTAGAAAATCTTATGCTGACAAATGGAGGAGATTCTGTGCTTGGAATCAAGCACAAGGAACTGATACAGCAGAACCAAATATTCCTCAGATATTGCAATACTTAACTGAGATGCTTGACAAAGGCCTATCTTTCTCATCAATTAAAATCCATGCCTCTGCCATTTTGGCTCATTACAATACAAAGCCACTAATCTTTTCTCATCCTTTACTAAAGCAGTATCTTAGAGGAGCCAAAAATGTAAGGCCTCCTAGAAGATCACCACTGCCTGCATGGGACCTCAATTATGTGTTGGAAAAGCTCACTCTGCCTCCATTTGAACCAGCTGCTACTGCTGATATAAAGTTCTTACCACGGAAAACAGCTCTGCTTCTAGCAATTACTTCAAGAAGAGTTTCAGAGCTACAGGCCCTCATGGCTATAGAGCCTTTTATCATATTTTACCCAGACAGGGTATCTCTGAGGACAAATCCTACTTTCATGCCTAAGGTGGTTTCCAGTGTGGCTCTTAACCAAACAATTCATCTGCCAACCTTTTATCCAAATCCGCAGAACAAGGGGGAGAGAATTCTGCATTCCTTGGACGTACACAGACAACTAAGATTCTACTTAAGCAGGACTAAATCTCTAAGAAAAACTGAGCAATTACTAGTGACATATGCTGCAGGATCAGAGGGCAAGGCTATTTCAAAGCAGACAATTTCAAAGTGGATAAGCCACTGCATCTGCTTCTGCTACTTACACCATGGTAAACCTGTGCCCAAGGGCATTAGGTCTCATTCCACCAGAGCTGCAGCTACTTCAGCAGCCTTTCTAAGGGGAATATCAACCAAAGACATTCTAAAGGATGCTACTTGGAGTTCTGTTCACACCTTTACAAAGCATCATTTGCCTCTTTACTCTAAATCCAGAGCAGGCTTTGCCACTGCAGTTCTGCAAGGCCTTACAGCAGCTCCTAATGCTGTTTAGCTCCAACCCCCCAACCACAGCTTTGGGATTCTACCCAAATGTAATGACTGCAACAGTGAAACACTAAGAACATAATACAGTTGTGCACACAACACAAATGTAGATATTCGAGTGTATTCACTGTTGCAGTCCAGGTTACCCTCCCGCCATCCCAGTCATTCTGGAGTTTATCTTTCCTTCCCTATCTTCTACAACCTATGTGGTGTCACCTAGGCGGTGCGACCGACATCCACCTGTGAGACAGCTGGATGTGGACACATGGCAGGATGACAAATTAGCTGCAGTGACAAATGACTGTGGACAATTCCTTGTCAGAATTGAGGAAACCCCTACACCCTAACCACAGGTGGCACATACACTGTGCACCCCCCTTAGAAGCCACCATGTGCAACTGTCAGTGGAACATGTGGCTGGAATAGCATGCCATGTGGGCATGAAAGTGGTACCATGTAACCTGTGTGCTGTGGGCAAAGCCTTTATTAATTGAATATGCAATGTGATGTGTGTAGAGCTTGGTGCGTACTAAACTCAAATAGTATCAAAACTTGTAGAAATGTGCCACAGCACGGAGGAAATCCTGCACATCACTGTAGTCACACTTATGTTGTAAGATGTGCTTTAGGCGACGCTCCCTTACTACAATAGCCTTCCTACGCGGTGTTACAGGCATCCCCCTCAGAAGAGATTCACGTCGGGTATCAGTCAGGTTCTGCTCCTGCTGCAGAACACACAAAAGGTCGGCTAGCTGTACAGTAGGGCGGTCCCAGTAATACCTTCAGCCGACGATGCCATGCCTCCACCTGGTTGTTAGTCCGCGGGAAGTCTATTTCTGACACATCAGACACATTCCAAAACCGCAAAGGGTATGACAATGGCATTCGTGTCTGTGATGAACAGCGGGATGTATACTTGCGTGGTCGGCCTCGTACATGATGATGGTCTAGAAAAACACCAATTGACTGAGCACATTCCGGTAAGGAAGCCACAATGTCCAGAAATGTAGAGACAACATCCAATGGTAGGAATGCCAACGCTATTAGCTTGCGGATGGCAATTGAGAATGCAGTGTCCGTGCCATAGAGGGCGACAAGGTGATGATGCTGGATCGGACGCCAGATCTGTGCAAAATGGAATAGGCATCCCTTCAGAACACTCCTAGGGAATGCCTTCCGGCTGGCACGTATTGCTGACTTCTCAAAATCGGTCATAATATACTGTGGAGACAAAGTGCATCCCTGATCAGCAGCCATACCCTTCAGTACTTCCCACAAATCGGTGTATGCAGACTCCGACTTCCGTGTCATGAGACAGCACACCAGGGGTACAATCCTTGTTGAGGTGGGGGTGCCAATACATCCATGTAATGTATATAGCTGGCGACATATATCAGCCCGTGTGGGGAAGGTGCCATCTCCAAGAATGATGTCGGACCTGCACAAATCTGTCAAATTCTGTGTAGTAGTAAGTAGAACCAAGGAATCTGCCCCATCCATATCCGACCGTCTACGGAGGATGAAGCTGCCACTACGGGGATACTGGCTGACATCAATATCCGCAAGTGTTGATGGAGATGTAGCCATGGATGCCCATGCCCGCTGCCGTACCCTGGTTCTGCTTCGCCGAAGTGTTGCACGACAAGGCATCTCCTGTAGTACGTTGTCATCTGCTGTGCCTAGGACACTCTGCATTACCAAGGTTGGCAATTCATTACCGGTCACCGGCCTCTGCCTCAGTTCTGCTCGCAGTGTAGCCACGTGGGCCATTGTTGCATCTGGGCCATGCTGGTGTGGCAGTGATTTCAGCAGTTCTTCCCCCTCTTCCTGGCGTACAGTGATGGCACGTCCTCTGCACGCCTTTACTCTCTACTCAATACATACCCAGTACCGTTTCGGTGGTGCTTCACGTTCCAAATGGTAGAGGTACCCCTCAACCACCAGCATTGGTTTACCACATTAACTGGGCACTGTGGTGCGTCTGTTGCCAAGCAGACCGGAGTTAAACAGATACATAGATTCCAGCATGGTAGCAGCACTTGTTGATGGCCTCTCAGTATCCATTTCAGCCAGGCTAGCTGGGAATGGGATATACAACCAGCCTTGGAGCAAGTCCCTTCCAGACGGTGGGTTACTCGCTGTACAACACCTTGTCTTGTACCGTGTGTAGTAGCACTGTCTGCCACAGTGGCCCTGTACAGCTGTGTACACTCCACCCGTCTCTGAATGCCTCTCCGCTACAATGTCACTGTTTGCAGTTGGTGTTGCCATATACTTGTACTCTGGTAGGTGTCTACAAAGCCTAGTTGCAGCACAGATTCTCACTGTACTGCACCAGCCCCCATCAACTCCCAGTTGTTGCTGCTGGCCAATCAGGGTGTTGGTCCCAGTCTCAGTTTCAGTGGCAGAAGTTACATAGGGAGGTACCTGTCTGTTGCACCCTTGTCTGCCTACATGGGACTGCGTACTTGTGTACACCCCTATTGCAGGGACAAATGGATGGGTTTGGTTACACCTGCAGGACATACACTACCATGGTGTGGGTGGTGGGTTAATGCTACTGTATGTCCTGCTACTGGGTTAGCAGTCCATGCTTGACCAGGTTGGCATGTTCCCACCTAACACAGCACCAGGGGCTCTACCAAGACAGGTACTGTTTGTTGCAGGCATGCTGCTCATGTGAGGTGGTCCTATGCTAAAGCCCTCCTGCTGTGACATGATTCCTCCAAGTGCACAGACTGCTGTTTCATTAGGCTGTACTGTGTGTGGGGTATGGAGTCTGCAACTAAATTGTATATCCCTTTAAGCTCTTAGCCTGACACATGACAGTATTGTATGCACCAGTTCTCAGGGTTAGCTGTGCTGTGTTGTGGATTTTACTTCCTGCTTCTTCGGGACTGTTTGCTGTGTTTTTGTGTTCAACAGGGGCTGTGGAGGTAAGTGATACTGTTGTGTGTGTGTTTGCTGCACTTGTGTGGCACTACCGATGTGCCGTTTGTCTTTTCGATCGGATTCCCGTTGCCGGCTGTGTACATTGTCACTTGACAGCCTGCGTTTACACTTTAGGGGCCGTCTGCATTTGTCGGTTTTCCTAACGCCGTAGGTTACCACAGCGGGTTTTTCGTTCAGCAGCACCGCTCTACAGTAGCTCGCGGGCATTTGTCTCGCGATCTACACGCCGGTACCCTATATATATATATATATATATATATATATATATATATATATATATTATGGGGGCACCTGACATTGGGGGCAAGAAAAAAACTAAATAAAATGGCGTCGGCTGCATGTTTTATACCCCTGACGTCATGGAAGAGGAGACCGCAACCAGCACAGGACCCAAGACTTTGGAATTCAGGCCGACTGACAGCAACCTGCCAGCAGATTACCCAAATGTAATGACTGCAACAGTGAATACACTTGAGCATCTACATTTATTTTAAGTGTACACAACTGCACTTTCCCCCCTGCTTATGTACCACATAACTGTGGAGTTGTCTATCAATAGTTGCCCTGGAAGAAAAAGGTATTTGTAGGCTGTCAGTGCATTCTGTGCAGCTAACATTTCTTTTTGATTAATATGCAGGTGCATTTGTTTTGGGCTCCATTTGCCTTGAATGAAGTTTCCTGCCATGTGATCCCCCCATGCATAGACTGATGCGTCTGTTAGGGTTTGGGCGGGAGGGGGGGGAGGGTTGAGTGAAAGGGATTCCCTTGTGCTAACAGGCCTCTGTCCACCAAAGGAACTCTGTCCTTAGGCAAGGAATAATAGGAATCACTGTTTCCAGGTCCTGAGAATGTTGACACCAGAGACTTAAGTACCATTATTGCTTGTTTGTTTGCTTGTTATTTCCCTGAAACGCTAATTCCACCTAAAACGCGGCTTTTCAGCGCTTCTGTGGATCTATAGTGATATCTGCATTGCTTACTGTACTTATTTCCTTGTTTCACTTGAAAGAAAGTTACTGTTTGTCGTTTTTGCATTTAAGTTACCTGCAACACATTGCATTTAAGTTACCCGGCACTTGCTCACTAAAGCAATTATATAAGTCAGCACTAAAAAAATTAAAAGCACTACACCCTCACAAACTCCCCTTGAGTACCTTGTTCCCCATTGGCCTTTTTTTTCAATTATAAAGGAATTCCCAATACTATTCTAGCATGTCCAAAGGTCAGTTGTCAATCTCCTCTCCGGTCCAGCTGGTGAATCTGGGAATCTTGAGGCAATGTTACAACTGCCTCATGTACACACACAACCCTCTTCTCCTCCCAACAAATTCCAACACATGTGAGAGATGCAACCATATAGCCAAACTGGTGGCTAAGCTCTCTCAACTCAGTACTGGCGTAACCAGCCAGGAGGAGAATGAAACCACACTCACTACAATTCCAGTCTCACATATACTAACCTCGAAAAAGGGCATAGCAAAATTAATTTAAAATGGGTGGCGAAAGCCAAACACACTCTGGCTAGGCTTATAAATGCCCTAGGGCAGATAGCCTAGTATGAACCTAGACCTACCACAACAGCAAACCAAACACAAACACACAAAAACATACTCGGAGGCTCTAAATAAAAATCTGCCTAAGCAGCAGAGACCTCCAAAGCAGACACCCAAGCAACCGCTACCCCAAAACAAAACACATGCAACACATAGCTCACAAAGCCAGTGTGCCGAACAGTCACAGCCCTTAAGGCTAAACAATACACCTGATACACTTGTAATAGGTGACTATCATCAGACACACTGACGTCCCGCTCACCAGGCTGAACAAGGAGAAGGTCATGGTAAGCTGCCTGTCGGGCGCTAGGATCCGCCACATAACACAAGCACTCAAGTCACTCCAAGGCAAGTACAAATATAACTCGGTCATTGTCCATGCTGGTGTGAAAGACCTGAGACGTACCTCCCTGGACTACATGAAGAGAGACAGAGGAGCTCTCTGAGCATGTAGCCCAGGCCGGTATTACCCTGACCTTGAGTAGCATCTTACCCTCACCAAGAATGATGCCACAATATGAAGACAAGATGATCAATTTCAACAATTGGCTTAAGTATTGGTGTCATCCAAAGGGGATCCAATGCCTGTCAGCCTGGGATGACATGCTCAACAAGCCACGATGCTTCGCTAGGGACGGCTTGCACCTGTCACCCCTGGGCTTTCGGACATTGGCAAAGGCTCTTGCCACCCCCATAGTGCCTTTTTTAGACAAGGCTCAAAAGACAAACCCACCTCCACAGGTATCACAAGGGATAAGAAACTAAGAGTAATGCTACTCAACACCAGAAGTCAAAACCTCAAGATGCACGCACTCGAAACCCATAGATATCTGTGCAGTAACAGAAACCTGGTTCAAGGCTCCCGAGAGCACCCCAGCACTACCAGGTTATACCTCATACCATGCTTTTCAGCCCCAAAACTTGGACGGAACCACAAAAGGAGGGGGAGTATCAATATTCGTCAAAGATAGCCACACCTTCAGGTTGGTGGCACAGCACGAAGCATCAGAGACTATCCATGTGCAACTAACAGTGGGTAAAGCTGCCTTCCAGTTTATAGCCTGCTACAGACCACCCTCCCAAACCCAGGAACCCCACTCGGCCTTCCTGAGAACACTGGAAAATATGAAGGTCTCTCCAAACACCATTATATTGGGCGACTTCAACTACCCAAACATAGACTGGGAGCATTACTCTAGCTCCAACACCCTAGCCCAAAGGTTCCTAGAATTTATAAACTCAAATGCTATAGAACTTGTTACCACTCCCACAAGAAGGGAAAACATACTGGACCTGATCACCAACATGGGGACTCTATGCTCCAGACCAGAAATGTATCCCTCACTGGTAAGATCAGACCATAAGCTAATCTCACTGGATATTCACATCCCGACCCCACCCCCTGCCCAGAAAACCACAGTGAAAAACTTCTCTAAAGCAATTTTCACACTCCTCAAAACCGAGGTGGAATCCTTCAAAGCCCCCGGGCCTGTGGAAAATACGGCCCAGACCGCAGAATCCTTTATAAACGCATTTTATGAACACCTTCAGGAATGCATGGATCATGCAATCCCAAATAAAACCAAGACCCAATCCTCCAAAGGCAGACGTCCTGTCTGGTGGACCCCAGCCATAAACAAACTATACAATAGAAGGAGGAAGCTACTAAATGTAGAGCAAAATCCCAAAAAGGGAAGGCATCTCTGAACAGTAATAGCAAAAAAACTACGGACACTCATAAAATCGTCTAAGGCCAGCTTCGAGAGAAAAATTGCACAGGACACTTAGGATAATCACAAGGCTTTCTTTAGTTATGTTAGGAACCTGGGTGGGAATTCCCAGATATGCTCAGAATTAGTCCAAAATGACAAAAAATACACTGAACCCACAGACATTGCCAACATCCTAGCTGACAGGTTCAGCAAACTTCTCCCTCCCACCAAAAGGGCAAATATCTATCCCAGCAGAGTGCTGCCCCCCTGACATCTCAGATGCTCAGGTAAGAGCCGCTCTCTCCAAAGCAAAAAACTCAGCATCAATGGGACCAGACGGTGTCCCGGGCTGCGTCCTACATGAACTCCAAGAAGAGCTAAACCCAAACATAAAACTACTGTTCAATCTCAGCCTTACTACAGAATATGTACCCAAAGAGTTGGCGTACAGCAACAGTGGTCCCTCTCCACAAAGGTGGTGCCTCAACGGATCCTGGAAACTATCGCCCCATAAGCCTGACTAGTTTGGTCTGCAAAGCTATGGAGAGGATCATCATGGACCTCAAAGATACTGGGGACCTACAGACACTGGATCCTACCCAGTTCGGCTTTAAGGGCAGATACTGCCTCTTAAACCTGGTTGATTTCTTTGAAACAGTCACCAAGGCCATTGACAAGGGGAAGGTGGTCCACACAGCCTACCTGAACCTTACAAAAGCCTTCAATACAATACCCCACTCGGGCATTATAGATAAGCTCACCAGCTTAAATATAAACCCCTATGTCACTAGATGGGTTGCAAACTGACTCAAGGACAGAACCAACATGGTTAGAATTGCTGGAGCCATGTCAGACTCCAAACCAGTTACAAGTGGCATCCCACAAGGCTCAGTCCCGGGACTTCTCTTGTTCGGTATATATTTCTCGGAGGTACAGGCCAACACGGAAGGACTGTGGCTGACCAAGTTCGCAGATGACTGCAAACTGGGTGCCATAATAGACTCTCCAGCCGACACAAGCATCCTCCATAAGGGCCTCATAGAAACAGACAACTGGTGCCAGAGCCATGGCCTCAAGCTAAACGCCAAAAAGTGTATAGTCATCCCCTTTGGCAAAAACAAAGTGCCCACAAATTACCACATATGTGGCAATCCATTAAGTACGGAAGAAGTAATTAGGGACCTGGGGACCCAAGTTGATAGCAATCTCTCATTTGACAACCACGTGGCCAAAGTGGTTAGAAAAACATTTTATATAGCCCACCTAATCATGAAGGGATTCACATCTAGATCAGGGGAGGTCATCGTGCCTCTTTACTCATCCCTCATCAGGCCCATAATTGAGTACAATGCCCCTTTTGGGATGTACCTTACCAGACACCTGCAGCAACTGGAAAGAACCCAAAAGTACCTCACCAAGAGGATCAAAGGGCTCAGACAGATGCCATATGCTGCCCGGTTAAAGAAACTCCAGCTCTACTCAGTGGCATACCGCCTGCTCAGAGGCGATCTGTGCCTGACTTATAAAGCCATGTCCAACCCGGAATTAATTGACATGCTGCACCTCAGAAAATCCAAATCCCATCGAGCTACGCGCTCGAGAGACTTGAACCTGGAGGGACAGATTCATAACCCAGAGGCTCCCTTCACTCTGGAATAAAATTCCAGTCCTGGTTAGGCAGAGTCCCTCATTGACTCTCTTCAAGAGGAATCTTGATGAGTGGATGGGAGATCGTAGGTTTACCCCAGGTATCACTTCTGTGTCACTGTTAGACAGAGGCACAGTATACTAACCTCGATAAAGGGCATAGCAAAATTCATTTAAAATGGGTGGCGAAAGCCAAACACACTCTGGCTAGGCTTATAAATGCCCTAGGGCAGATAGCCTAGTATGAACCTATGAACCTATTAAAGTTTCCTCATATGCAATCTTGCACATGGAATAAGCAGAATGCAAGAGGCCATGAACCCTAGGGCTTGCCGTATTTTTCTTGCAGATAGCTGGGTTTTGGTGGCCAGTAAATTGAAGTAGTTTGTCAAATAAATCTGTTTTTCTGGAGAGAGGAATGCCATCTGGGAAGTTGTGTTAAAGCTTGCACCCAGGAATACAATCTTTTGGCTGGGTACCAGATGCAATTTCTTTTCGTTGATGGTATACTGCAGTGAAGTTCGAAGTCTCTTTACAAATGTCAGGTGATGAAGTAGCTATTCCTGACTGTCCGGCTGAATCTGGCAATCGTCCAAGTATGGGTAAATTTGAATTTTTCTCTGCCTGCAATATGCAATGGCTGGAGCTTGGCATTTTGTGAATACCCTGGGCGCTGGGCGCAGTAGATAAACCAAAGGGAAGTGCAGAGAAAGTACAGTTGTGTAAACTTACCATAAATGTAGATGTTTGAGTGTATTCACTGTTGCAGTCATTACATCTGGGTAATCTGCTTGCAGGTTGCCTTCAGTCGGCCTGATTAACAAAGTCTTGGGTCTTGCGTCGGTTGCTGTCCCTTCTTCCATGACGTGACGTCGTCAGGAGTACAAAACATGCAGCAGATGCCATTACATCAGTTTTTCTTGCCCTGATGTCAGGTGCCCCCCTAATGGGGAGCAATTAAAAACACAAAGTATACGTCCAACAAAAAAGCAAACACACCAAAAAGGCTTTTAAGCATAGTAAAGGAAAGCAGAGGTATAGCCAAAAGAAGTCAGGGGACAGGAGGGAGGGTAACCAGGACTGCAATAGTGAATACACTCAAACATCTACATTTATGGTAAGTGTACACAACTGTACTATGTTCTTCGTGTTTCACTGTTGCAGTCATTACATTTGGGTAGATTCCCAAAGCTATGGTTGGGAGGAGGAGTTTAGATAGCATTAGGGCCAGCTATAAAGGCCCTGCAAGACTGGACTGGCAAAGCCAGCTCTGGATTTAGAGAAAATTGGCAAATGATCATGCTTGGTGAAAGTATGTACAGAACTCCATGTAGCAGCTTCTAGGATGTCCCTGGTAGGAACGCCTCTGAGAAAGGCTGTAGAAGTAGATGCAGCCCTGGTGGAGTGAGGTCTGATCCCCTGGGGGATAGGTTTTCCATGGTGCTTACAGCAGAAATGAATGTAATGGCTTATCCATTTAGAAATGTTTTTTTTAAATAGCCCTCCCCCCTCTGCCCCTGCAGCAAATGCTACCAGCAGTTCTTCAGATTTTCTTTGAGGCTTAGGCCTGTCCAAGTAGAAGCTAAGTTGTCTGTGCACATCCAAGGAATGCAGAATCCGTTACCCCTTGTTCTGTGGATTGGGAAAGAAGGTTGGCAAATGAATGGACTGATTAAGAGCCACACTGGATACCACCTTGGGCATGAAGGATGGATTGGTTCTGAGTGACACCCTGTCCGCATGAAAGATGATGAAAGGCTCCACTGCCATAAGGGCCTGTAATTCAGATACCCTCCTAGCTGAAGTGATTGCTAAAAGGAAAGCTGTTTTCCAAGAAAGAAATTTTAAGTCTGCAGTAGCAGCTGGCTCAAAAGGAGGTAGAGTGAGTTTCTCAAATACAAAGTTAAGGTCCCAGGCTAGGTTTGGAGCTCTCTCGGGTGGTCTCAAATTTTTGGCCCCTCTGAGGTACTTGCTTGAGCAGTGGATGAGAGAAGAGGGGAGGTTCTGTGTTACAATGAGCTGAAATTGCTGAGGCATGGATTTTAATGGAGGAAAGAGACAGGCCCTTGTGAAGCATCTCAGTTAAGTATTGTAAAATTTGAGGTAAATTGGGCACTGTTGTGCTCATCCCTTGAGATTGGTTCCAGACACAGAATCTTTTCCATTTTTCAGCATAACATTTTCTAGTACTAGGCCTCCTTGCCTCTAAGATTACATCCATCACAGGTTTGCTGAAGGATGGTAAGGGAGAGTTTAAGTAATTAGCCAGGCTGCAAGGTTCAGTGTTGGAAGCTGAGGGTGCAGAATCTGGTTCCCCTGCTGAGACAGCAGGTAAGGAGTCTGAGGCAGGTGCCATTGAGATAACTGTGACAATGCGCAGGAAGGGGTATCAGTGTAGGCACTGCCAGTCTGGAGCAATCAAAATCATCCTGGGTTTGTCCTGTTTGACTTTTAGTAGCACTTTGGAGAGCAGAGGCAGCGGGGGGAAGGCACAGACCGATAGTTTTTTCCTGCTGAAGTACAGAGCATCCACTTTCCAGGCTTGTTTGTGGGGAGTCCTTGTGCAAAATTTGTCCAGTTGGTAGTTCTGGGGGGAGGCAAACAGGTCTATATCTGGGCTCCCCCATTCGCTTGTTAACGTTGAAAATCCTTGGTTCCAGTTTCCATTCGTGTGGGTCCATGAAGTTTCTGCTTAGTCCATCTGCCAGTGTATTTAATTTTCCTGGCAGGAATTGAGCTTGTAGGTGCACTTGGTAGCTCAAGGCTGTGTTCCACAATGCCATGGCTAGTCTGCAGAGGGGGGGTAAAGAATGTGTACCCTCCTGCTTATGTACCACATAAACTTTTAGTTGTCCTGGAAGAATACAGTCCTTGAAGGATGTCAGAGCAACAGCTAACATTTCTTTTTGATTGATATGCAGGTGCATCTGACTTGGGTTCCATTTGCCCTGAATGCACTTCCCTGCCAGGTGAGCACCCCATGCATAGTCTGACGCATCTGTTAGGGTTTGGGCGGCAGGGGGTGGTGTGAAAGGTAGTCCCTTGTTTTGGTGGCAGGCCTCTGCCCACCAAAGGAACTCTAGGCGTAGGCAAGGTATGATAGGGATCCTTGTTTCTAGACTGAGAATGTTGACTCCACAGGTTTTTTTAGATACCACTGTAGTTTCCTCATATGCAGTTTTGCATATAGAATTAGAAGAATGCAGGAGGCCATGAACCCCAAAGGCTTGCAGTATTTGTCTTGCAGATAGTAGGGTTTTTGTGGCCACTTGTGTGAAGTAGGTTGTCAAACGAATTTGCTTTTCTGGCGTGAGGTAAGCCATCTGGGAAGTTGTATTCAAGCTTGCTCCCAGGAATGTAATTTGACGACAGGGTACCGGTTGTGATTTCTTTTCGTTCATGGTGTACCCCAGACAAGTTAGAACTCTTTTTTACAAACCCCAGATGATTCAAAAGTTATGTCCTGGCTTTCTGCCTGAATTAGACAATCGTCCAGGTATGGGTATATTTGAATACTTCTTTGCCTGCAAAATGCAAGAATTGGAGCTAGGCACTTTGGCTTATCTACTGCGCCCAAGGTATTCACAAAGGGCAGTGCAGAGAACTGAGAGTGCGTGTAGCCTGCTTTGAAGCGTAGGTATCTTCTCAAGATTCCCTGATTGGGATGTGAAGGTATGCTTTTTTTTTTTTTTTTTTTTTTTTTTTTTTTTTTTAAGTCTAGTGCTGCCAACCAGGTGTCTTTGCCCAGCACAGGAAGTAATTGAAGAGTCAGCATCTTGAATTTTGGAATCTCCAGAAAGGTGTTTAGTAGACAGGTCCAGGACTGGACACCATGATTTGTCTTTTCTGGGTACCAGGAAAAGTCTGGAGTAGAAACCTTGTCCTCTTCTGGTACCAGCTGAATAGCTTTAAGAGAGAAAGTACTTGTTTTTGAGCCTCTGCAACTGATTTGGGGGAAAGTCCTGCCAGCCACTTGGCATTGGCAACATGTGGAAGTGAAATCTGTATCCCTGGGACACTATTTAAAACTCATTTGTCCTGGGTAATGAGTTCCCAGTTCTTTGCATGAAGAGCAATCTTTCCCCCCAAAGGGGCAGTCAGAAGATAAGTGCTTGGAAAATTTAAAAGCAAGTCATTGAGACAGTTTACCATAGGGGGGTGTCTTATTTCCAGACATGGAAGTGGAGGCCCCCCACTGCTTAGTTCTGAGAGTCCCCTGGGACTGAAACCTGGGGTTTTTGCTGTGTCTGGGTTTGGCATGAGAAGACCTGGAAGACGCTGGAAAGAACCAATTCTTAGAAGGCCAGTGCACACTACATCTAGGAGGCTGAACTTGTAAAAAATCTTTAACAGTTTGCATAGATTTAGCTTTATCTTCCATCTTAAGAACTTCTTCAGCCTTGTTGCCAAAAGTACAGTTTTGTACCTACCATAAATGTAGATGTTCGAGGATCCACATTGCTGCAGTCCTAACTATTGGGTAGTCCGCTGTCCAGTCGGCCCGAATACCAAAGTATATGGCTGACGTCGGTCAAGGCGCATTAGAATGACGTAAGTACGTCAGGGTACTAATGCGCATGACCGACGTCATATCCTCAGTCTTTTCTTGCCCCAGATGTCAGAAGACCCTAAAAAGACAAGGCCAATACCAAAAACTCCAAACATACCTGCACCAAAAATATGTACAATATATACAAAAGTACTAGAATATAACCTCACCTACACAACCACCCCTAAACACAGAGGGGAAGGAGGGAGGGTAAATTGGACTGCAGCCATGTGGATCCTCGAACATCTACATTTATGGTAGGTACAAAACTGTACTATGTTCTTCATTCCACATTGCTGCAGTCCTAACTATTGGGTAGAATCCCAAAGCAGAGGTAAGGGAGGCTGGCAAATCATAAGGAAACAGGAGCTGACAACATGCCTTGCAAAATAGCTGTGGCAAAACCAGCCCTAGACTTAGAGTAGAGAGGAAGGTGATAATGCTTAGAGAAAGTATGCACTGAACTCCAAGTAGCTGCCTCCAAAATATCCTTAGTTGCCACCGCCCTTAGAAATGCTGTTGAAGTGGCAGTAGCCCTAGTGGAATGAGGCCTAATCCCAGCTGGAATCTCCTTGCCATGATGGGAATAACAAAATGCAATGCAAAACCCAATCCACCTAGAAATAGTTTGTTTTGACACAGGCTTGCCCTGCGAACTCAAAGCAAAAGAAACAAACAACTGCTGAGACTGCCTAAAATCCTTAGTCCTGCTCAAATAATAGCAATTGCCTGTGTACATCTAAAGTGTGCAAAATCTTTTCCCCTTTATTTTGGGGATCTGCATAAAAAGTAGGCAAATGAATAGTTTGGTTTAAAGCCACACTAGAAACCACCATAGGCATAAAGAAGGATTAGTGCGTAATGATACCCTATCCTTATGAAAAATCAAAAAGGCTCAACCGCCATAAGGGCCTGCAACTCAGAAACCCTTCTTGCAGAAGTAATGGCCAACAAAAAGCAGTCTTCCATGACAAGTATTTCAAGTCAGCAGTAGCCGCAGGCTCAAAAGGTTGTAGAGTAAGTTTCTCCAACACAAAATTGAGATCCCAAGCAGGAGTAGGAGCTCTCGTGGGGTCTTATATTCTTTGCCCCTCTAAGAAATTGCTTGAACAAAGGATGCGAAAACAATGGTGGATCACAATCATAGTGAGCTGAAATTGCTGCAGCATGAATCTTAATGGAAGAGAAAGACAAACCTTTGTCCAATAACTCAGTAAGATATTGAAGAGCCACACTCAAATTAGGCTCAGAAATCTCCAAATTGTTTGCTGCACTCCAAAATAAAAATCTCTTCCATTTTTCTGTACACCTTCCTTGTACTAGGTCTTCTGGCTTCCATAATCACATTTAAAACTTGTTGAGGAAGTTGAGACCTGCTGTGTTTCAAAACAGAATATGCCAGGCTGTTAGATGAAGAGAGTGGAGCTTGACATTGAGCAGGTGACCGTCCCTCTGAGACAACAGGTGTGGAATCAAAGGTAAAGGCCATGGAGGCTTCCTTACCAGACTCCTCAGTAATGGGTACCAGTGTTGCGAGGCCAATCTGGAGCTATTAAAATCATCCTTGGCTTGTCTTGTCTGACCTTTAGGAGCACCTTTGGGAGAAGAGGCAGAGGTGGAAAGGCATACACATGAAGATTTTTCCAACTGAAAGAAAGAACATCCACTTTCCAAGCTGTGTGATGAAACCTCTTTGTGCAAAACTTTGGCAGCTGGTGGTTTAGTGGAGAAGCGAACAGATCTATGTCTGGAGTTCCCCATGACACTGTCAATTTTGAAATACATGAAGATCCAGTTTCCACTCGTGGGGATCCATGATTTGTCTGCTTAACACATCTGCTAAGGAGTTCTGTGCTCCTGGCAGAAACCTTGCCTGAAGAGTTAGTTGCAAGCTGAGCGCAGTCTCCCATAAAATCATTGCTTGCCTGCACAACGGGTAAGAATGTGTTCCCCTTGTTTGTTGATGTACCACATGACAGTTGTGTTGTCTGTTAGAATCAACACCTGCCCTGGAAGAAGTAACTTCTTGAAAGCCATTAATGCAAACTGGACTGCTAACATCTCTTTCATGTTGATATGTAGATGCTGTAGTCTGGCAGGCCACTTGTCTTGTATCCACTTTCCATTTAGATGAGCTCCCCAAGCAATGTCTGAGGCATCTGTCGTTAGAATCTGACTCGCCTCTGGCGGGTCACAGAGAGTCCCTTGTTTAGGTGACATTCCTGAGCCCACCACAAAAATTCCTTTTGAATGCAAGGTATTATTTGAATGACAGTGTCCAAATCCTGGCAGTGCTGTGTCCATACATTTTTGAGATACCATTGCAGCTTCCTCATATGCAGTTTGGCATTGGGAAGCACCAGAATACAAGATGCCATGAACCCTAAGGCTTGAAGGACTGTCCTTGCAGTCAGCCCGGACTGAAGAGATAGGTGATGGAAGTAACTGGAAAGATTCTTTTGTTTGTCCGGGGTTAAAAAGGCCATCTGGGCTGCTGTATTCAGTCTCACACCCAGAAAGCACATGTCTTGAGAGGGTACTAGACTGGACTTTATTTCATTCACAGAATACCCTAGGCATCTTAGCACTGCTATCACATATTCCAAATGCTGTAAAAGGTCTTCCTTTTCTTGAGCCAGAATCAGGCAGTCGTCCAAGTAAGGATAGATTTGAATTCCTTTTAGTCTGAAGTAAGCTATCACTGGAGCCAGAACCTTTGTGAATACTCTGGGCAGTAGATAAGCCAAAGGGCAATGCAGAGAACTGATAATGAGAATTTCCAGCTCGAAAACGCAGATACTTCCTGCAACTTAGTCTGATAGGCACATGAAGGTAAGCTTCCTTGAGATCTAAAGTTACCATCCAGTGATCTTTGCCCAGCAGAGGTAAAAGCTGTTGTAACGTCAACATTTTGAACTTGGGAATGTCCAGATAAGTGTTGAGGATAGATAAATCCAAAATTGGTCTCCACGTGTTCCCCTTCTTCGGTACTAGGAACAGGCGAGAATAAAATCCTAGGCCCCTTTCTGGCACAGGAACTGGCTGAATGGCCCCTATTTGGAGCAACAGAGAAATTTGCTTGTGAACCTCTTGTCTTTGTAGAGGAGGAATGTCTGGCATGCCTTTGAAAGGAGGCAAGGTATGGAAATAAAACCTGTAACCGTGGTGAATGATATCCAGAACCCATCTGTCTTGGGTAATTAAATCCCAATTTTCTTTGAAAAGAGACAGCCTTCCTCCCAAAGGTGCTGCCAGGCGAGAATGTACTGGCAGCTGAAAAGTCAGGTCATTGGGTCTGTTTACGAAAGGACTGACCCCTGCCCTCACCAGAAGTCTGAGCAGGTGAACTTCCTGTTCTAGGCCTAAAAGAACCTTGAGCTCTGCCCCTACCACGTCTAGACCTACCCCTAGACTGGGAATCATAAGCAGGATATGTCCATCCCTTAGTAGGCCAATTTCTACTAAACTTTGGAGGCTGCACCTGCAAAAAATCCTTAACAGTTTGCATAGACTTAGCCTTGTCCTCCATTTTCTTTAAAACTGCTTCCACAGGCGAACCAAACAACACATCAGACTGTAAAGGAGCATCCAAAATCCTTGTCTTAACATGCTCAGCTAAATTCTGATCCCTCAACCAGGCGTGCCTACGAAGAACAGAACCAGTGGCAGCCACCCTCGAGGAGGCCTGCACAGCATCAAAACCACACTGCAAGGAATGCTTACCCACCTGTTCAGACACATGAACTAAATCCTGCAACTCTTTACACTCAATACCTTCAGCCAGAGCATCCACCTTAGACTTCAATTGTGAAAGGAGATAATTCTGATATTTTAACATGTGAAACTGACAATTCAACGCCCTCATGGCTAAAGTGGAAGAAGTATACACTTTCTTTCCCCATCTATCCAAAGCCCTTGCCTCTATCAGGAGGAACAGGATTTTTAACAACAGAAGCCTTCACACCTTTAGGCCCCTGAGAGACAGTTTCCGGGTCTGCCCTAGGACTCTTAAAAAGATACTTATGAGCCTCAGGCACCCTATAGTACCTATCCGGTTTAACTGGGGCAGGAGGCAAAGAATCAGGATTCAGGGAAGCCTCTGCAAAAACATCTTCTACCACATTCAGAACAGGAGGTATAGCTAAAGGCCTATGCTGGGGTAAAAACAAGAATTCCCTAAGCCTCTTCCCATTTAAAATGCTCCCTCATGGAATGCAGAGTCTCTGAAAATGAAAAATCCTCAGGAGGCGAAGCTGAAGGAGTAGAATCATCCACATCAGAATCAGAATAAGGAGGATACTCCTGCAAGTCTTCAGCCGAAGACTCAGAAGCCTCTGAACATTGCTCAAAACTCTCAAACTCAGGTTCCACCCTAGGCCTCTTATCAGGAGGGGGCATAGAACCTCTAATCATAGTAATCAAATCCTCTGCCATTTTTAGCATATGCTTCTTAGGCAAAGACCCTGAAACACTCGGAGAAACCCCCACTGAAGCTAAACTAGGCCTGCCTCTTAAAGAAGCCTTGGAAACAGAAGGCGAGGCCCTAACCACCTTAGGAAGAGAGGGAAGAACAGCCACCTGAGAAGCCCCTTCAGCCTGGCCTACTTCCTGAGAGGACACATCCTGTAACAGTAAAGTCTCTCCCTGAGACTCCAAAGAAACTCCAGGCAAAACCTCCGGCTCCACTGAGCCTTCTAAAGAACCGACGTCCGGGACTGTCGGTTCCTCCACTCTAGGCTTTGCTGCTTTGTCCTTGCGCTTTTTGGCCGAAGCGGGCGTCGGAGCATCCGACGGCATTTTATAATTACAACGCTTCCCAAAGACTAACCTGGCACAGTCTAACCTTCTCTTAATAGTGCGTTTGTTAAATCTAGCACAAGAGCGGCATCCAACAACGTCGTGCTCAGGCCCTAAACAAGGTATACACAAAGTATGGTAATCCCTATGAGGTATCTGTTTCCCACAAGAAATACAGTTATTCACTTTTTCTGACATCCGGTTAAATACTGAGGCAAGAAAAACCAAAATATTCTAACGGGTACTTAGCCAACTTTGATTCGGTCTGAAACTCTGACTTCAGAAACTTTCAGAACGCCAACCTGCACTCGCAAAACTGCTTCTGCATCGGACCATGCGGCAAAAAAGACTGAGGATATGACGTCGGTCATGCGCATTAGTACCCTGACGTACTTACGTCAGTCTAATGCGCCTTGACCGACGTCAGCCATATACTTTGGTATTCGGGCCGACTGGACAGCGGACTACCCAATAGTTAGGACTGCAGCAATGTGGAATGAAGAACATCAGGCGGTCCTGATTTAAAGGTGCATCCAACAATTTAGCTTTAACATGATCAGGCAAAGATTGCTCCTTTAGCCAAGCATGCCTTCTAAGCACAGACCCAGTAACAGCAGCCCTGCAAGAAGCCTCTAAAGAATCAAAACCACATTGCAAAGTACGTTTTCCAACTTGTTCAGCAGAATGCATTAAATCCTGTATTTTCCACACAGTCAGGAATCAACATTTTCTGTTTAAGCAGTCCAATAACATGTTGCTGATATTTTAACATATGAAATTGGCAGTTTAAAGCTCTAACTGCCAAGGCTGCTTAAATATAAACATTTTTACCCAGTCTATCCAGCACCCTGGAGTCTCTATCAGAAGGGGTAGGATTTTTAGCAGTAGAAGCCTTAATGCCCTTGGGCCCCTGTGAAATAGTCTCTGGATCTGCAATAAGATTTTTGAAAAGGAACTTGTGGGACTCGGGGACCCTGTAGTATCTGTCAGGTTTACTGGGAGCAGGAGGCAGGGAATCAGGGGCCAAAGTGGATTACGAGAAAGCATCAACAATGTCTAGCACAGGAGGAATAGCCAAAGGCCTATGCTGAGGTAGAAGGAAATCGCTAAGCCTCTTTTTGGAATCAGAAAATTCCTGGCTTTCCCAGTGAAAATGCTCCCTTAGAGTATGTAAGGTTTCCCAAAAAAGAAAAATCCTCAGGAGGGGAAGCAGAGGGAATAGAGTCCTCTGCATCAGAATCCTCATAAGTAGGTAAGGACAAATCCAGGTCATCAGAATAGTCAGAAAAAACAGAATCCTGATCAGAAGATTCATAACCAAGCTCAGCCCCAGGCCTCTTAAAGGGGGGGGGGGGGGTTGGCTACCCCTGATTACAGTTATTAGATCTTCAGCCATTTTTATCATTTGTTTTTTAGGCATAGAGGCCTGAGCACATGGCCTGGGCATCGGTTTTTTAGTCATGGATCGAGATTTAGGCCTTAGTAATGAAGGAGGCGTCGATTTAATATGCAAGTCCGTAGGCCTGAATATACCTTCAGAAGCTGGTGCCTGCACAGCGGCTCCGGACCCATCCAAGGTAGAGACATCCGTGGGTTCCATAGTTGAAGTATCTCGCAGCATACCAGACTCCGAATGGGTCTCAGTACAGGCCTGCGAATCAGAAGTAGCAGGCATCGGGGGCTGCAAAATCACCTCACCGAGTACCGGCAAACTGTCGACTGGCTTAGGGGAAGCGTCGTTGGCAATCTTGGACCTCAGCGGCCTGTCTTTATCTTTGCGTTTTTATTCAGAATCCCGGTAGTCGGATGGCTAACCGATGACATTTCTGGATAATTAAACTGAGAACCGAAACATTTATCGGCAAAAATATACAGACGATAGTTAGTGCACTGATTAAATAAAGCACAAAACCAACAGCAAGGTACGTCGTGGTCAGGGCCTAGGCAAAAAATACAGTACGAATGAAAATCTTTAGGAGGTATTTGCTTTCCACAAGTAATACAATTATTAACTTTTACTGACATCAGAAAGGAGCAAGAAAAAGTTTCCCCAACAGCGTACTTAGCTTTTAGTTGAAGACTTCGGTTCTGAAACTCGAAAACAAAAATTTCAGGAGTCGGCCGACCGGCACTTGCGAACTGCTTCTGCTTTGGGAACTGCTTCTGCTTTGGGCACCGCACGAAGAGTGATGTAATGGCATCGGCTGCAATGTTTTATACCAGACAACCTGACGTCATGGAAGAAGGGACAGCAAACGACGCAAGACCTAAGACTTTGTTAATCAGGCAGACTGAGGGCAACCTGCAAGCAGATTACCCAAATGTAATGACTGCGACAGTGAAACACGAAGAAAGTACAGTTTTGTACCTACCATAAATGTAGATGTCCGATAGGAATGCATCTGCAGTCCTTACAAATGGGTTGTCCTGTCGTCAGGCAGCCCTTCGGTCGGCCGGATTCCAAAGTCTGGGTCTGGCTTCGGCTGGTGTCGCACTTCACCCGACGTCATTGCGGCAGTTCTTCGGGTATAAAGGCATCAGCCGACGCCATTTTCCTCTGTTTCTTGCCCCAGATGCCAGGTGCCCTCTTGGATGGCTAAATTTGGATAAATGCCAAAGTTTCCAAATAGTGGAGAGCAAACACATAAAATAAGCATGTATGTACATATATACAAACAAATACACCATAATAGATCCCCCCCAAGCTAGCTGAAGGTTGGCAAATACCCTAGGAGTACCTCAGAGGGGAAGGTGGGTGGGTAATCCTGACTGCAGATGCATTCCTATCGGACATCTACATTTATGGTAGGTACAAAACTGTACTATGTCCTTCAAGGATGCATCTGCAGTCCTTACAAATGGGTAGAATACCATAGCTAAACTAGGGGAGGAGGAAAGAGTAGAGATTATGGTGTAGTTAGGATCCCTTGCAAAACAGCAGTGGCAAAACCTGCTCAGGATCTAGAGTATAGAGGTAAATTGTAATGCTTGGCAAATGTATGCACGGAGGTCCAAGTAGCAGCCTCTATAATGTCCTTGGTAGCCACTCCTCGTAAGAAAGCTGTGGTAGTGGCTGTAGCCCTTGTGGAGTGAGGCCTGATGTTCTCTGGAGTTTTCTTTTCCATGGAAGGAGTAACAAAATCTAATGCAATTTCCTATCCATTTGGAGATTGTCTGTTTTGAAATTGGTTTTCCTTCCTTTCCTGTTGCATATGCTACCAGAAGCTGGTCAGTTTTTCTATTGGTTTTTGTCCTGTCCAGGTAGTAGCGTAATTGTCTATGTACATCCAAGGTATGCAAGAGTCTTTCTCCCCTGTTCTGTGGGTTGGGGAAGAATGTAGGTAGGTGGATAGCCTGATTTAAAGAGACTCCGGATACTACCTTAGGCATAAATGTAGGATTTGTTCTCATGGACACTATCTTGATGGAAGATCAGGAAGGGTTGCACTGCCATTAATGCCTGTAGCTCAGAGACCCTTCTTGCTGAAGTTATTGCCAGCAGGAAAGCAGTCTTCCAGGATAAGTACTGTAATTCTGCTGTTGCTGCTGGTTTGAAAGGGGGAAGTGTCAATTTTTCTAGCACAAAGTTCAAGTCCCATGCTGGCAATGGAGGTTTCCTGGGAGGTTTCACATTTTTAATTCCTCTCAGAAACTGTCTGAGCAGAAGATGAGAGAAGACAGGAGGATCCAAGCTGTATTCTGCTGAAATAGCTGATGCATGTATCTTGATGGAAGAATAGGACAGGCCTGTATGGAAGATCTGCCAAGTACTCCAGGATGTTGGCTATGTTCACCAGTGCCACATCTTGCCCCTTTGCAGTACTCCAAATGAGATATCTTTTCCATTTTGCTGCATAATTCTTTCTTGTTGAAGGTCTACGAGCCTCCAGGACTATGTCTTTAACCCTTTGGGATAAATTTGGGTTAATTGCTGTTATGTAATGTTCCAGGCAGTTAGCTGCAGAGTTTTCAGGTTTGGATGCAGGATGCTGTAAGTTCTGTGTTAACAGTAATGGGATCAGGGGTAGTGTCCATATTTGTTCCCGAGACATGCTCCTTAGCAATGGATACCAATGTAGTCTTGACCAGTCTGGAGCTATCAGAATGATCCTTGGACGTTCCTCTGATATTCAGAAGCACCTTGTGCATCAAAGGAAGTGGTGGGAATGCGTATGCTGTCAGGTTTTTCCAACTGAAAGATAGGGAGTCCACCTTCCAAGCAAGTGGGTGGTACGTCCTTGTGCAGAATTTCTTTAGCTGGTGATGGAGTGGGGATGCAAACAAGTCTATTTGTGGTAATCCCCATTCTCTTGTGATGGCTTTGAAGAAGTCCGGATGCAGCATCCATTCGTGGGCATCTGTGACAGTTCTGCTTAATATGTCTGCTAGTATGTTTTCCTTCCCTGGTACAAAAATTGCTTGTAACTGAATGTTGTAGCTCAGAGCCACGTCCCATAGGTCCAGTGCCAGCCGGCACAGAGGATATGAATGTGTGCCTCCCTGTTTGTTGATGTACCACATAACTGTGGTGTTGTCCGTCCTTATCATCAACTGACCTTCTTGGAGAAAAGGTCTGAATGCCTGGATTGCCAATTTTACTGCCATCATTTCCTTTAGATTTATGTGCAGGTGTAGCTGGTCTTGAGTCCATAGGCCTTGAATGCACTTGCCCAGCATGTGTGCCCCCCAACAGAGGTCTGAGGCATCTGTCGTGATGGTTTGTCTTGGTTGACTGTTGCAGAAGGGTAATCCTGTGTTTGATTGACAGGCCTGAGCCCACCATAGGAACTCTCGCTTCAGGCATGGGATTATTGGAATTTTGGTTTCTAGGCTGTGCTTGTGTTGGGACCACAAATTCTTTAGGTACCACTGTAGCTTTCTCATATGCAGCCTGGCATGAGGGACCAGTATTATGCAGGATGCCATGAAGCCTAGAGCTTGTAGCACTTTTCTTGCAGTTAGATGGTTCTGCTTTGTTAATGCCAAGAAGTAGAGAGGAAGTTGCTCTTTCTTTTCTGCAGTTAGAAATGCCATTTGTTTTGATGTGTCCAGTTCTGCACCCAGAAAGGTTATTCTTTGGGATGGAATCAGCCTTGACTTTTTTCTATTGACTGTATATCCCAGGGCTTGCAGCAGGTAGATGACTCTTTGTAAGTCTTCTGTTAGCTTGTTTTTGTTGTCCACTTGTATCAGGCAGTCGTCCAGGTAGGGATAGATTTGAATCCCCTGAAGTCTGCAATGAGCGATTACTGATGCCAGGCATTTCGTGAACACTCTGGGCGCAGTAGATAAGCCAAAGGGCAATGCTGAGAATTGATAATGCTCTGATCCTGCAAGAAATCTGGAGGTATCTTCTGCAAATTGGTCTTATGGGGACGTGCAGGTATGCCTCCTTGAGATCTAGAGTTACCAGCCAAGACTCCTTGCCCAGCATGGGAAGAAGCTGCTGTAGGGTCAGCAGTTTGAATTTTGGAACAATGAGGAATGTGTTTAAAGCGGACAGGTCTAGAATAGGCCTCCATTTGTTTTCTTTTCTTGGTACCAGGAAGAGTCTTGAGTAAAATCCCTTTCCTTGCTCCATAGATGGTACCTTTTCCACAGCTCTCATTCTTAATAATTGAGATATTTGTTTTAGAGCTTCTGCCCTTTGAGTAGGAGGTAGGTTTGGCATTCCTCTCTTTCCTGGTAGAGTATGGAAATGGAACCTGTAACCTCGGTCTATAGTTTGCAAAATCCATTTTTCTCTTGTAATGCAGTGCCAGTTTCTTGAAAATAAGGTTAGCTTTCCGCCTAAGGGTGCTTGTAGTTGTTCCCTGGTAGGCGGTGCCACCGCCAAGTCACTGTGATTGAGTTGTTGTAGTGGTGGTGGCTGTATCTGTGCCTCGTTGGTTGTTACCCTGCCACTGGCGACCCCTGTAGGCACCCCTGGATTGGTTTCTGCCTCTAGAGCGCCTATTCCTGCCTCTTTGTGCCTTAGAGGAGTCCGGAAAGGACCAATTCTTGGAGGGCCAGTTCCTGCTAAACCTTGGAGGTTGAACTTGTAAGAAATCTTTCACTGTTTGCACAGATTTTGCTTTCTCTTCCATCTTTTTTAGTACCTGCTGTGCAGGGGAACCAAATAAATTGACCTTGTCCATGGGTGCATCCAAAAGCTTTGATTTGACATGGTCTGGTAATGCCTGTTCTTTCAACCATGCATGCCTCCTGATAACTGTGCCAGTCATGGCTGATCTAAAGGAAGCCTCCAGTGCATCATAGCCACATTTTAAAGAATGGTTACTAACCTGCTGTATGTTATGTACCATTTCTTGAACATACTTTTAATCTAAAGATTCTTCAGAGGACAGCTTTTTAGTTAACTGGTCAAGCATAAACTCTTGATATTGAATCATATGAAATTGGCAGTTCAAGGCTCTAGCTGACAAAGTAGCAGAGGTGTAAACTTTTTTACCCCATCTCTCTAAGGACCTGGATTCCCTTTCAGAGGGGAGGGGGTTTTTAGAAGAAGTAGCTGCTACAGCTTTAGGACCCTGGGAGATAGTCTCTGGATCTGCAAAAGGAGCCTTATGTAAGTGGTGATGAGTGTCCGGGACCCTGTAGTACCTATCGGGCTTAGCAGGGGCCGGAGGTAAAGAATCAGGAGCAGTGCAAGCATCATTAAATGCATCATCAACAACAGAAAGAACCGGAGGAATAGCTAAGGGCCTATGCTGTGGCAAATGTAGAAAGGTCCTAAGCCTTTTTCTAGAGTCTGAGAAATCTTGGCCCTGCCACTGAAATTGTTCCCTCATAGCATGCAAGGTTTCCCCAAAGGAAAATTCCTCAGGAGGAGAGGCTGAGGGATGGACTCCTCAGCATCAGAGTCTTCGTAAGGAGAATAAGAACTCAGGAGGGTCTGTATGTTCTGAGTCATCAGAGGAATCATCTGTGGATACTGGCTCAGGGGGCTCTGCTCTAGGCCTCTTTTCTGGAGGAGGGAGAGAGACCCTGTCTGGATGAAGCTGGGCTCCACGAATTAAAGAGATGAGATCCTCAGCCAAAGAAAGCATATGGGAGCTGGTGCTGGGCCTGTGAGAGGGGGGCTTGGCAGGCACAGGTTTTGATGCTTTGGCTGCTTTAGCCCTGGCAAAGGCCTTAATAGACATAGCTGGAGGAGGCCTAGCAGCTCCACGTGCAGGGGTTGAAATATCCAGGGGGATGGTGTCTGATAAATCCTGTGAAACCGCAACAGAAGGTTGGATTTCAGAAGCCGTTTCTACCAGGTTAGAAGAGGCCTCGGTAGAAGGCATGTTATCGGCTGAAGAAAGAACCGCTTGCTCGGTTTCGGCCGAAACAGAGACACTCGTGGTTTGCTTAACCGCGGTTTCGGCCGAAACCGCGGACCGCAAGTGTCGGTCCTTTTCTTTGCGTTTTTTGGTTATTTGCGTAGTCGGAGGATCCGACGGCATAATGTAGGCAAAATCGGAGCCGAAAATCTGTTCGGCAAAGTCCGAACGACGTCTAAGCGTCCGCCGGTTAAAAGAAGCACAGGCTAGACAAGCTGCTACGTCGTGGTCTGGCCCTATGCAATAGGAGTGGAAATCTTTATGAGGTAATTGTTTCCCACAAGATAAACAGTTATTAACTTTCTCTGACATCGGCTGAGGCAAGAAAGAGTCCCCAACGGGGTACTTAGCTTTATAGAAGTCTTCGAAGTAGTATTCGGTAGTAGTAATCTCTGGATTTGACCGACCGGCACTTGTGAACAGCTTCTGTTTCGGGCGCCACGCGGCAAGAAAGACTGAGGAAAATGGCGTCGGCTGATGCCTTTATACCCGAATAACTGCCGCAATGACGTCGGGTGGAGTGCGATACCAGCCGAAGCCAGACCCAGACTTTGGAATCCGGCCGACCGAAGGACTGCCTGACAACAGGACAACCCATTTGTAAAGACTGCAGATGCATCCTTGAAGGACATCAGAGACACTCGCGATTTGCTTAACCGCGGTTTCGGCCGAAACCGCGGACCGCAAGTGTCGGTCCTTTTTTTTGCGTTTTCTGGTAATTTGTGTTGTCGGAGGATCCGATGGCATAATATAGGCAAAATCGGAGCCGAAAATCTGTTCAGCAAACTCCGACCGACGTCTAAGCGTCCGCCGGTTAAAAGAAGCACAGGCTAGACAAGCTGCTACGTCGTGGTCTGGGCCTAAGCAATGTATGCAGTAGGAGTGGAAATCTTTATGAGGTATTTGTTTCCCACAAGATAAACAGTTATTCACTTTCTCTGAAATCGGCTGAGGCAAGAAAGAGTCCCCAACGGGGTACTTAGCTTTTTAGAAGTCTTCGAAGTAATATTCAGTAGTAGTAATCTCTGGATCTGACCGACCGGCACTTGCGAACAGCTTCTGCTTCGGGCGTCACGCGGCAAGAAAGACTGGGGAAAATGGCGTCGGCTGATGCCTTTATACCCGAAGAACTGCCGCAATGACGTCAGGTGAAGTGCGACACCAGCCGAAGCCAGACCCAGACTTTGGAATCCGGCCGACCGAAGGGCTGCCTGACGACAGGACAACCCATTTGGTAAGGACTGCAGATGCATCCTTGAAGGACATCATCTGGTAGTGCATAGAGCCTGCTCTGAAACGTAGATATTTCCTACAAGATTCCCTTATGGGGATGTGCAGATAAGCTTCTTTTAAGTCTAGGGTGGCTAGCATAGGAAGCAGCTGTTGGAGCGTAAGCATTTTGAATCTTGGAACCACCAGGAAGGTGTTGAGAATAGACAGATCCAGGATAGGGCACCAAGAGTTTTCTTTTCTGGGCACCAGAAACAGTCTGGAGTAAAAACCTTGCCCCCTTTGCTCTGCTGGGACAGGCTGAATAGCCTTGATATTGAGAAGAGAAAGTACTTGCTTTTGGGCCTCTGCCCACTGGTTTGGGAGGTCGTCTGGCCATCAGCTTGGGGTTGGCAGTGAGTGGAAGTAGAAACTGTATCCCTGGGATACAATATTCAACACCCATCTGTCCTGGGTAATGTACTCCCAGTTTTTTGCATGCAGGGCTAGTTTTCCTCCTAAGGGTGCAAGTACTTGGGAAAGGCTTGGAAGGTTGAAGGACAAGTCATTGTGAACTTTTTCCATAGGATGGTGGCTTATTACTCCGTGATTTTGTGGTGGGAGCACTCCATTGTTTAGATCTGTGCATACCATGACACTGTAGTCTTGGTGGTCTGCTGCCCCTGGGTTTGGACCGAGAAGGTCTGGGATGGACTGGGAAAGACCAGTTTTTAGAAGGAAAACGCCTACTGAATCTAGGTGGCTGTATCTGTAGGAAATCTTTAACAGTTTGCATAGATTTAGTTTTTTCCTCCATCTTTTTAAGGACTTCTTCAGCTTTAGTGCCAAACAGACGTTCTTGGTTTAATGGAGCATCTAGTAATTTTGCTATGACATGGTCTGGCAAGGCTTGTTCCTTAAGCCAAGCATGCCTTCTAAGAACAGACCGTGACAGCACCCCTGCAAGATGCTTCTAAGGCATCAAAACCACATTGCAAAGTATGTTTTCCAACTTGGTTAGAAGAACGCATTAACTCTTGTAAATCTTTATGTTCTGCACAATCAGGAATCAACATAATTTTTTTGTTTAATTAGTTCCATAATATGTTGCTGATACTTTAACAACTTTAACATGTGAAACTGGCAATTTAAAGCCCTGATGGCAAGAGTAGCAGAGGTGTATACCTTCTTACCCCAGCTGTCCAAAGCCCTAGAATCCCTGTCCGAAGGAGTAGGGTTTTTTGGCAGTGTTTTTGGCTGTAGTAGCCTTAATGCCTTTAGGTCTCTGGGAAATGGTCTCTGGATCTGCAGTAGGATTTTTAAATAGGAATTTGGGAGAGTCAGGTACTCTGTAGTACCAGTCAGGTTTCCTGGGAGCTGGTGGCAAAGTATCAGGAGTAAGACTGGATTCCATGAAGATATACTCTACAATTTCCAGAACAGGAGGGATAGCTAGAGGCCTGTGCTGAGGGAAGTTTAAAAAAACCCAGTCTCTCTTTTTGGACTGTGGGTAGTCCTGGCATTCCCACCGGAAATGCTCTGAGGGTATGCATGGTTTCACCAAAAGAAAAATTCTCTGGTGGGGAAGCAGAGGGAATGGAATCCTCTGCATCAGAATCCTCATAAGTAGATAAAGGTATGTCCTGGTAATTAGAAAGGTCAGAGTCATTGGACTAATGATCTTTAGAATCAGAAGGAAAATCAGTTCTTGGTGTTTTAAGAAGGAAGGCTGACTTCCCCTAATTAAGGGAATAAGGTCTTCAGCCATTCTAAGCATTTTTTCTGTGGCATGGGGCCCTGAGAATGCACTTCGGTTGTCGGTATCCTAGACGTAGTGTGAACTCTGGGCCTGAGAAATTCAGTATTTTTGGTTTGAAAGGAAGTAGTCTGTTTAATATGAACATTGGAAGGCCTGAATACACCCTCAGAAGCCGGTACCTGCACAGCAGCTCCGGACCCATCCAAGGTAGAGACATCCGCAGGTTCCATAGTCAAAGAAGCATCTCACAGCATACCGGACTCTGAATGGGTCTCAGTAGAAGCCTGCAAATCTGTAGAAGCGGGTATCAGCGGCTGCGAAAGCACCTCACTGAGTACTGGTGACTAGCTTAACGGAAGCGTCATCGGCAGTTTTGGACCGATGCAGTCTGTCTTTATCCTTACGTTTTTTCGGAAGAACAGTAGTCGGATGGCTTATCAAAACCATTTTGGAATACGGAGAACGAGAGCGAAAGAATTTAACGACAAAAATAGCCCAACTAATAGTTCAGGCATTGAACAGGGCACAAAATCGGCAGCGAGGAATGTCATGGTCTGGGCCTAAACAGGTGACGCAGTAAGAATGAAAATCTCTGTGAGGTATTTGCTTTCCACAGGCAAGACCATTATTAATTTTTTTTTCTGACATTGGCTAGAGCAAGAAAAAAGGATCCCCAACGGGGTACTTATCTTTTAGAAGACTTCAGGTCTGAGACTCTGAAAACAAAAATGTCAGGAGGCAGCCGACCGGCACTGCTTTAGGCTCCGCTCGGCAAGAAAAGCTGGTGCAATGGCGTCAGCTGCATGTTTTATACCCCTGATGACATGGAAGAAGCGACAGCATCAGATGCAGAAATCCCAAGACTCTGGTATTCAGGCCGACTGAGGGCTAGCTGCAAGCAGATAAGTGTGAAGACTGCAACAGTGAAACATGAAGAACATCCAGTGACTGCTGCCCTGTAAGATGCTTCTAGGGCGTCAAAGCCACATTGCAAGGTGTGCTTAGTAACGGGTTGCAGAATACATAAGCTCTTGTAATTATTTTCTGCACAAGCAGGAAAGGAAGATATTTTTTATTTGAGGTCGTCTATGGTATGCTGATATTTCAGCATGTGGAACTGACAATTTAGTGCTCTAATAGCAAGAGCTGCAGAGGTGTATACTTTTTTTACCCCATCTGTCTAAAGTTCTGGAATCCCTGTCTGAGGGGGTGGGATTCTTAGCTGAGGTTGCTTTAATTCCTTGGAGATGATCTCTGGGTCAGCAGTAGGATTTTTGGAAAGGAATTTGAGAGAGTCAGGGACTCTGTAGTACCTGTCAGGTTTCCTGGGAGCAGGAGGAAGGGTGTCAGGAGTCAAACTGGATTCCATAAAAACATCATCCACAACATCCAGGACAGGAGGAATGGCTAAAGATCTGTGCTGTGGTAAATCTAATTATTTCCTGAGTCTCTTTTTTGACTGAGGATAGTCCTGACATTCCCATTGGAAATACTCCCTTAAAGTATGTAGGGTTTCACCAAATGAAAAATCCTCGGGAGGAGAGGCAGAAGGAATAGATTCCTCTGCATCAGGATCCTCATAAGCAGACAGAAGCTTGCATGTCTTCATATTCATAAACCTCAGAGTTATCGGACTCCTGTTCAGATAAAACTACTGGGGACAAGTCTCTTTCTTTTGGAAGGGGTAGCCTGGCTTCCCCTAATAAGCATAATAAGGTCTTCCACCATTTTAAGCATTTGAGATTGAGGCAAGGAAGCAGGTGCCTGAGCTTGAGTTGTCAGTTTTTTGGGTGTAGTTCGTACCCTGGGCCTTAGAAACTCGGTAGTTTTAGAAAACTGAAGATGCAAAATAAGTCTGTTTATGTCGAGTATCAGTAGTGCAAAGAACTTCCTCGGAAGCTGGTGCCTACTCAGTGGCTCTGGAGCCATTCAAGGTAGAGACATCCGCAGGATCCTTAGTAGAAGAGTCTTGCGGCATACCGGACTCCGAACGGGTCTCGGAAGCGGCCTGTGAATCCACAGAAGCAGGCATCAGGGGCTGGGAAAGCACCTCACTGAGGATTGGAGAACTGGCAACTAGCTTAACGGAAGCGTCATCGGCAGTTTTGGACCTGTGAGGTCTGTCTTTATACTTGCGTCTTTTCGGAAGATGGCTTACTGAAGCCATATCGGAATATGAGGACTGAGAGCGAAAATATTTAGCTACAATTAGGGCCTGATGACATATAGTTCTGGAGTTGAACAAAGCACAAAAGCGACAGCAAGGGGCGTCGTGGTCTGGGCCTAAACAGGTGATGCAGTAAGATTGGAAGTCTCTGTGTGGTATTTGCTTTCCACAGGCAAAACAGTTTTTTTGCCACCGGTTAGAGCAAGAAAAAAGGATCCCCAACGGGGTACTTAGACCAATTCGAAAATGAAAACTCAGGTAGTGGCCGACCGGCACTCGTGTGAACTACTTCTGCTTCGGGCTCCTTGGCAAGAAAAACTGACTTAATGGCATCAGCTGCCTGATTTTATCCCACTGACAACCATACGTCAGTCCTGGAGCAACAGCAACCGACGCAGAAATACTAAGCCTCTGGTATTCGGGCAGACTGAGGGCTACCCCTGGCAGGATAACCCAAGTGTGATGACTGCAACAGTGAAACACGAAGAACATACAATGTTGCCTTGGCCAGTAGGAAGTCATCTGCAAGATTTTTGGCTGGCCCTTGATTTTCAGAAGGACTTTTTGTATTAGTGGGAAGGGGGGGGGGGTGATGCATAAAGGAACATCCCCTTGCAAGGGAATCTGAAGGCAACCACTCTCCAGGATGATGGAGTGTGATTTCCTGCTGCAGAATCTGCTTAGTTGCCTGTTCTGGGGGAAGGCAAACAGATCCACTTGATGCGTGCCCCACTGGTGGACTACATCTAGAAAGGTTTCCCTGTTTAGCATCCACTCGTGGAGGTGAGGATGCCCTGCTGAGCAAATCTGCTTGTTTATTTTCCTGTGAGGGGATGGAAGAGGCCTGCAGGAAAAGACTGTGTTGGGTGGCTAGCTCCCAAATCTGTAGGGCTATTCGGCATAGAAGAGAGGACCTTGTCCCTCCTTGTTTGTTCAGGTACCACATTAACTGTGGTGTTGTCTGTTAAAATGTGAAGTAAGCCTGGTTGAAGGATGGGGAGAAAGGCCTGCAGGGTCAATACAACTGCAGTCATCTCCCTGACGATGTGCTGTTTTCGAAGGGCAGGGTTCCAAGGTTCTTGTATCCTGTAATCCTTTAGAGTTGCCCCGCACCCCAGGTCTGATGCATCTGTGCATAGACTGAGTCGGGGTGGTGGTGGTGGGGGAGTTGTAGGGGAATGCGCTGGTTCAGGAGGATTTGTTGGTTCACCACCTCAATTCTGATTTTAGGCAGGGAAGAAGGATTAGTTTTTCTAGGGAATGCTGGCTTTGGGACCACACTTTTTTAAGTACCATTGAAATTTTCTCATGTGCATCCTGGCTAAAGGGAGCATGGGGATCGTGGCTGCCATGAGTCCCAGTGCTTGTAGGAATTGCCTTGCAGAAAGGTGGGTTACCAAAAGGTCTGTGAAGTGACTTGAGAGACACTGCACATTGTCCTGTGGGAGGAAGGATCTCAAGTCTGATCTGATCCTGCACCCCAGGAAAACTTTGTCCTGCTGGGGGTGAAGAGAGGATTTCTGCAGGTTTAGGGTGAACCCCAAGTTGTGCAGGAGGGTCATGGTGAATTTCAGGTGACTTTGGAGAATGGATTTTGATGCCACTAGGAGAATGTTGTCCAGATAAGGGTATATTTGTATACCCTTGGTTCTTCAAAATGCAATGGCAAGGGCCAGCATTTTATGAAAACCCTTGGAACAGTGGATAAGTAAAAGGGCAAGGCTGTAAACAGAAAATGTAAGGAAATGCCAGTAAACCTCAGGAATTTTCTGTGGGAGGGTTTGATATGAATGTGGAGATAAGCTTCCTTTAAGTCCAGAGTGCCCATAAAGGCTTGGAGTGGTACTCACGGGTAGAAGAGTTTGGAGAGAACATTCTGAAGGATGGAACGTTTAGGAACCGATTTAGGAAGGAAAGGTCTAGTATAGTTCTAGTATGGGTCTTCAAAGACCATCCATTTTGGGGACTAGAAATAGAAGACAGTAGAATCCTCTTCCTTCCTGGCCAAAAGGGACAGGTTCGATGGTTCCTAGGGAAAGGAGCTCCTGTAGAATGAAAGGGAAGAAGTGGAGCTGTTTTTTTGGTGGGATGGGGATGGTTTTTGGTCTTGCTTTTTCCCGTCAAGATATGAAGTACCCCTTTTGAATGATGGAAAGGACCTACTGGTCTGAGGTGATGGTCTTCCAAAAGGGGAGGCAGTCGGGTAGACAAGGTAAGGTGGGCAAGGCAGTCACGCAGAAGTGGACCCCCCTGTCCTGAAAGGGCTGTTTGAAAAGGGGGTGACTGTTAGGGGGTCTGGAGTAAAGCTGTCTCCTGGATCCTCTTCTAGGTCTAGAGTAGGAAGGATGACAGGAGGAAGGAATCCTCTTGACAAAAGAAGTTTTTGTTGGGTAGTTCCTATAGTACTCAGGGAAAGGGGACACCAGCAAATGTTTGCAGTCTTGCAACTATTTGCTTTTCTCTTGCAAGTACTTGAAGAGTTCAACTGAAATTTTGCCAAAAAGTAGGTTGTGGTCCAGAGAAGCATCCATAGTTTTGGATTTCAAATCCTCTGAAGAGGTTGCAAGCATAGCCAGGAATATCTGCGAAGGGCAGATATAGAAGCTGCAGACCTGGTCAATGCTTCTGATGCATTATTTCACCTAAGTGTCTGGTCACTTGGGTGGCTAGGGACATTTCTGATGCAATACCAGACTTGGTAGGACAGTCAGGTGCTGATGCTAGCAGGGTAGAGGCCTGGGACACTAGATTCAGAGCATATCTGACCATGTGAGTTTGACAGTTAATGGCTCTGAAAGCCAGGGTAGAGGACTTGTGTACACCTTTTTACCCAGTCTATCCATGGTTTTACTATCCTTGTCTGTGGGTAGGAGAGAAGCAGAAGGTACCTGTCTGGACTGTATCTGGAGCCACAGCAATGACAGCTGGGTCTACCAGTGGAGGTTTTACCAGGAATTTGTGGTCATCAGGTACCTTATTAAACCTGTCTGGCATTTTAGGGGCTGGGAGTCTGGGTTCTTACAGTGTTAAATGCATCTAGGAAGGCTGGAAGTACAAGAGGTATAGCTGAAGGAGAAGGAGACTCAAGTTGCAGAAGTTCAAAATACTACTTCTGGATGTCAGACATCAGGGTAGTATCCCCACTTGAAGTACTCCATCCTAGTTATGGTTTCCCCAAAAGTTATAACTTCAGGAGGGGAGTCCCCTTCAATGGAGTCTCCGCATGGGGAATAATAGTCCACAGGGGAAGGAATATGGGACACATAAGAGACTGATTCCTCAGAGGAGGAATCATACTGAAATTATTTTTGTTCTCCCTCTTGGGTAGTGGTAAGGTGGGGAGAAGAGGCAGAGGTTGGGTGAAGGCTAAGCACTGGGATGGAGGAAGGTACTGGGATGGAGGAATGTGTAGGGCCTGTGGGCCTAAGGGCCATGAAGGTCTGCATTAGAGAGTTAATAAAAGACCGCCAATCTGGCTGTGCTTCAGGACGAGGAGTGACGTGCTTTGTCTTCTTTTTTCTTGGACAACGTAGGCTTCGGGGAAAACCTGGGAACGGAGGCTAGCCTGCAGTAGGAGGGGACTCTGTCGGTCGGCCAACAAGACAGCCCCCCTCGACATCGGTTAGGGCGGCTGTCTGAACAGTCTCCACGGACATACTTTCCATGGCTGGAGAAATGACTTCAACGGGACACATCGAAGCTGATGGAGAGATCAGGCATTCCTCCGTCCCTGTATCGGAAGCCAGTGGGACGTCAGACACCGGAGCGGCAGTAGAAAATGTCTGAAAACCATGGCCTCCTTCCTGGGTGGTTCTGGTTGGGCAGCCGACTCCGGGTTCATCCTAAGAGCTAGGCGTTTTAGACACTGGTTATCAGGATATAAATTTAATGTGGCAAAATGACTGCGGAGTGTTTTGTGCATGAAGGACTGGCAAATGGAGCACGACATACGGTTGTGTTCCTTACCAAGTCAAAATACACACATCATGGGAATCATTGTGTGGTATCTGACAGCCGCAACTACATTTGCCTTTTTTAGCTGACAGCCTAGGGACTACAGCAAACCAAGCACAAGCAATGCTAGTAAAAACAAAAATCCCCAATGGAGTAAATATCTTTACGAAGTAATCGTGAGTAGGAGTTGAGTGATCAAAGTGACATCGTCTGCGGCTGAAAAGTTCTGAGGTCTGTGCATGCAGACGTCACATTTAAGGTCCCTGGTTTATGGCCCTATATGTGACGCTCCACGCACCTACAGCAGCCAGGCTTAAACTTTTGTACAGGAGCAGATTTCAGATCGCCTGAGGCGGAAAACCCCACACCATGAATACTGCAACACTAGAATAGAAGGACATCTACTGCTTCTTACTTCAAAAAAGTTTGAAGTTTAGTTTAGTTTAAATGTATGATAAAAACATGTCTCTGTACAAGTGAAGGTTCAAAACTGAATATACAAAAAAAACACTTGCAAGGTGTTGCAATAAATTCCAAAAGCTGCCAAGTGGTGAATTCCAAAGAAAACTTCCTTTTATTCACACAAATACAGGCTTAAGCGCTTTAGGCCATGAAAATGGCCTTCATCAGAAACACCCATAATCCCAATGGAAACAATACCCTTCAGTGACAAAAATTACTATTCAATTAACCAATTAATATATTTTATACAAATAAGCTACAAATATTACTGTAATACACTTATAAAAACTGCAGTTCTACTTGTATTCATTGTATTCTGCTTTTCTACATAAAACAACTTTATAATTCACCCCACTATTGAGACCAGGTTTGTTACAAGCATTGAACAGAATCTGCCACGAGTTCTTTATATTCAAGCTCTCCTTTTTCCCCAATGAAATCAGGAGAAACATAGGCTATAACCGAAAACAAAAACTATGTTGGGACATTCTAATGTATGTTTAAACAATGCATTGTTGTAATCTTTCTTTTTTATTCCATAAAAATGTTCATAAAATCTCCTAATCAGTGATCTATTGGTTTTTCCTATGTAGAAGGAATTTACATGCGAGGCACCTTGCCATAAATACCACAAATTCTGAACTACATGTAAACCTACCTGGCACTGTAATGTTTTTTTCATAAGTATTACTTCTACATAAAGGTCCCTCTGCTATTAATCTGCACTCTCTGCAGTCTAAACACTTATACATACCCTTAACTCTACTATTGCTGGGTGCATGTTTATTTCCTAGAATCTCTCAAATTCCTAGCCCTTATGTTAATGTATATGGGTTCTTCTCCCACTGCAGCCTTAACTTCTTTATTTGCTACTAAAATCCTCCAATTACTATTAATTCCTTTGATAGCTTCACTGTCCACTGTAAAGATTAAGGGCATGGCCGCTTGCCAATTCTTATCCTGCTTTACCCCTTTCTTCTCCTTCCCTAGTCTCTTTTCTTGCACATTCCAATCCTAATAAATTGCTATCTTACTGGGATATCCCCTATGCTTGAACCTTTCATGTAATTCTCAAACAAATCTATTTTGCTAGCATCACTTGTGAGTCTCTCTACCCTAATCAGCAGCTCCTCAACAATATGCATACATACATATATAGATATATACAGTCTCTAGCTTAACATTTTTTCGGAATGTCAGCGGACTGTTGGCTGACGGATGCCATATCGGAATTTGAAGACAGAATACGAACATGGTCTACAAAAAGAGCTCTACGGCAAATGGTTCTCGCGTTAAAGACGGCACAGAAAGTACAGTTGTGTACACTTACCATAAATGCAGATGTTAAAGTGTATTCACTGTTGCAGTCAACACACTTGGGTTATCTGCCTGCAGGTAGCCCTCAAATACCAGAGTCTTAGTATTTCTGCATTGGATGCTGTCACTTCTTCCATGATGTCAGGTCATCAGGGGTATAACACAGGCAGCAGACACCATTACATCAGTTTTTCTAGCCCCAAATGTCAGGAGCCCCCAAACAGGGAGCTAGTATATGGTGGGGAAACACCACCAGTAAAAATTAAATACCAAAGCCATTAAGAATAGCCATAGAAAGGAGAGGTAGAGAAAGCCAGGGGGGGTGGAGGGAGGGAAACCAGGGGACTGCAACAGTGAATACACTCGAACATCTATATTTACGGTAAGTGTACACAACTGTACTATGTTCTTCGTGTTTCACTGTTGCAGTCATCACACTTGGGTTGATTCCCAAAGTTGAGGAAGGGTGAAGGCAGTCAAGAAGTGTTGGGGCTGGGCAGTAGGCCTTGCAAGACTGCTGTAGCAAATCCTGCTCTGGATTTTGAAGAGAGAGGCAAGTGGTAATGCTTGGTGAAGGTGTGTACTGAACTCCAGGTTGCAGCTTCCAGGATGTCCCTGGTAGGGACTCCTCTGAGAAATGCAGTAGAGGCAGATGTAGCCCTAGTGGAATGTGTTCTGACCCCCCCTTGTGGGGTAGGTTTTCCATGGTGCTTGTAGCAGAAAGGGATGCAGTGTGCTATCCATTTAGACATGTTTTGCTTTGAAATTACCTTCCCCTCTGCAGCAAAGCTGACTAGCAGCTGGTCAGATTTTCTGAGGCTTAGTCCTGTCCAAATAGAATCTAAGCTGTCTGTGCACATCTAGAAAATGCAGTATCCTTTCCCCTTTATTTTGAGGATTAGGGAAAAATGTAAGCAAATGAATGGACTGGTTTAAAGCCACACTAGGCACCACCTTGGGCATAAAAGATGTGTTAGTCCTGAGGGAAACCCTGTCCGCATCAAGATAATGAAGGGTTACACTGCCATAAGGGCATGCAGTTTACACACTCTTCTTGCTGAAGTGATGGCTAGAAATAAAGCGATTTTCCATGAGAGGAATTCCAACTCTGCTGTAGCAGCTGGTTCAAGGGGGGGGGGGGTTAAGTTTTTCAAATACAAAGTTAAGGTCCCAGGCTGGAGTGGGAGCTCTCCGGAGGGGGGGGGGGGTCTTACATTTTTGGTCCCTCTAAGCAACCGTTTTACCAGAGGATGAGAGAAGAGGGGTGGCTCAGTATTATAAATGAGCTGAGATGGCAGAGGCATGAATCTTAACTGAAGAGAAGGATAGGCCCTTGTGAAGCATTTCTGTTAAGTAATCTAGTATATGAAGTAAGCTGGGCGCAGCTGTGGTCATCCCTTGAGACTGGCTCCGGGAACAGTATCTTTTCCACTTTCCTGAATAGGATTTCCTAGTACTAGGCCTCCTTGCCTCAAAAATGACATCCAGCACCTGCTTACTGAGGGTTGCTAGAGGTGAGTTCAAGGGAGTAGCCAGGCTGCAAGGTTCAGGGTTTGAAACAAAGGTTGCAGAAATTGTCCCCCCTGCTGGGACAGCAGGGAAGGGGTCTGAGGCAGGTGCCATGGTTGTAGCACTGTCAGACTGCGCAAAAGAGGACACCAGCACGGGCAAGGCCAGTGTGGTGTAATCAGGATTGTCCTTGGCTTGTCCTGTTTGATCTTAAGTACAAACTTCGAGAGGAGAGGCAGAGGGGGAAAGGCATACACTGAGAAGCTTTCCCAAGAAAAGGCCAGGGCATCCACCTTCCAAGCTTGGCTGTAGGGAGTTTGGTGCAGTATTCGTTTAATTGATAGTTCTGACGGGAAGCAAACCAGTCCACCTCCGGTGTCCCCCATCTGTTCCCCAAAAGTTTGAATATTTTGGGTTCCAGTTTCCATTCGTGTGGGTCCATGAGATTTCTGCTTAAGTTGTCTGCCAGTGAATTTAGTTTGCCTGGCAGGAATTAAGCTTGTAGGTGGCACTTGGTTGCTCATAGCTAATCCGCAAAGTGGGTAGTAATTTGTTCCCCCTACTTGTTTATGTACCACATAACTGTGGTGTTGTCTGTCTTTACCAATAGTTGTCCAGGAAGAATAGGGCCTTTGAAGGACGTCAGAGCATTCTGTACAGCTAAAACTTCTTTTTGACTGACATGCAGGTACATCTGCTTTGGGTTCCATTTGCCCTGAATGCACTGCCCTGCCAATGTGAGCCCCCCCATGCTAGTCTGGCGCATCTGTTAGGGTTTGGGAAGCAGGGGGTAGAGTGAAAAGAGTCCCTTGTTGTGGCTGCAGGCCTCTGCCCACCAAAGGAACTCTGCCCTTAGACACGGAATGATAGGAATTGTTTCCAGGTCCTGAGAATGTTGACACCACAGACTCTTTAGATATCATTAAAGTTTTTTCATATGCAGTCTTGCATAAGGAATTAACAGAATGCTAGAGGCCATGAACCCCAGAGCTTGCAGTATTTTCCTTACAGATAGCTGGGTTTTGGTGGCCAATAGGTTGAAGTAAGTTGTCAAATAAATTTGTTTCTCTGGAATAAGGAATGCCATCTGGGAAGTAAGCTTGCACCCAGGAATACAATCTGTTGGCAAGGTACTATGTGCGATTTCCTTTCGTTGATGGTGTACTCCAGTGAAGTTAGAAGTCTCTTTACAAATGCCAGGTGCTGTAGTAGCAAGTCCTGACTTTCTGCCTGAATCAGGCAATCGTCCAAGTATGGGTAAATCTGAATACTTCTCTGCCTGCAAACAGCAATGGCTGGAGTTGGGCACTTTGCGAATACCCTGGGCGCAGTAGATAAGCCAAAGGGAAGTGCAGTGAACTGATGGTGCACAGAGCCTGCCCTGAAGCAAAGGTACTTCCTGGAAGATTCCCTCATGGGGATGTGCAGGTAAGCTTCTTTTAAGTCTAGGGTTGCCAGCTAGGCATCCTTGGCTAGCATAGGAAGCAGCTGTTGGAGAGTTGGTATTTTGAAACCACCAGAAAGGTGTTGAGAATAGATAAATCCAGGATAGGACACACCAGGAGTTTTCTTTTCTGGGAACCAGGAGTAGTCTTGAGTAAAACCCTTGTCCCTTTTGTTCTGCTGGGACAGGCTGAATAGCCTTGATGTCGAGGAGAGATTTGCTTTTGGGTCACCGCCCACTGGTTTGTGGGGAGGTCTGGCCATCCACTTAGGGCTGGGAGTGAGTGTAAGTGGAATCTGTATCCTAGGGAAACAATGTTTAAAACCCATTTGTCTCGGGTGATGTATTCCCAGTTTTTTGCATACAGGGTGGGTTTTCCTCCTAAAGGTGCAAGTACTTAAGCAAGGCTTGGGGGAGTCGAGGTTAAGTCACTGTGCAAGTTTACCATAGGGTGTGGCTTGCTATTCCCCGTTTTGGACGTGGGAGCACCCTACTGTTTAGATATGTGCATAACCCGAGACTGAAGTCTTGGGGGTCTGCTTCCCCTGGGTCTGGAAAGGACCAGTTCTTTGAAGGCCAATGCCTACTGAATCTAGGTGGCTGTACTTGCAAGAAATCTTTAACAGTTTGCATAACTTTAGCTTTCTCCTCCATTCTTTTGAGAACTTCTGCTTTATTGCCAAATAGGTGCTCTTGGTTTAAGTGTGCCAGCAATTTTGCTTCAACATGATCTGGCAAGTTTTGTTCCTTAAGCCAAGCATGCCTTCTAAGAACAGACCCAGTGACAGCAGCCCTACAAGATGCTTCTAAATCATCAAAACCACACTGCAAAGTATGTTTATCAAAGTGGTCAGCAGAATGTATTAACGCTTGTAAATCTTTGTGTTCTGCACAGTCAGGAATCAACATAATTTTCTGTTTAATTAGCCCCATAATATGCTGCTGATACTTTAACATATGAAACTGGCAATTACAAGCCCTAATAGCCACAGTAGCAGAAATGTATACGTTCTTACCCCATCTGTCTAAGGATCTAGAATCGCTATCAGAAGGGGTAGGATTTTTGGCAGCAGTAGCCATAATGCCTTTTGGTCCTTGGGAAATGGTCTCTGGATCCGCAGAATGATTCTTGAAGAGGAACTTGAGAGTCAGGTACTCTCTAGTACCTGTCAGGTTTTCTGGGAGCTGGAAGTAAAGTGTCTGGGGTATGGCTAGATTCCAAGAATGCATCTACAATGTCCAGAACAGGAGGGATAGCTAAAGGCCTGTGCTGAGGCAGGATTAAGAATTCCTTAAGTCTCTTTTTGGACTCAGAGTAATCCTGGCTTTCACAGCAGAAATGCTCCTTAAGAGTATGCAAGGTTTCACCGAAAGAAAGATCTTCTGGAGGGGGAGGCAGAGGGAATGGAATCCTCTGCATCAGAATCCTCATAAGTAGATAAGGGCAAATCCTGGTAATCAGAAGGAGCAGAAAAATCAGATCCCTGATCAGAACAATCAGAAAGAAATTCAGTTCTAGGTCTCAGAGGGGGAAGGCTGACTTCCCCTAATTAAGGTAATAAGGTCTTCAGCCATTCTAAGCATTTGTTTTTGAGGCCTATGGGCCTTAGCATGCGGTTTGGTCGTCTGTTTTCTAGAATTAGTGCGAGTTTTAGGCCTGGATGAAATCAATGGCGTTGGTTTAATATGAATATCTGTAGGCCTGAATATACCCTCAGAAGCTGGTGCCTACACAGCGGCTCCGGAACCATCCAAGGTAAAGACATCCGCAGGTTCCATAATCGAAGAAGCATCTCACGGCATACTGGACTCCAAATGAGTCTCAGTAGAGGCCTGCGAATCTGAAGTAGCGGGTATCAGGGGCTGCGAAAGCGCCTCACAGAGTACCGGCAGACTGGCGACTAGCTTAACGGAAGTCTCGTCGGCAGTTTTGGACCTATGCGGTCTGTCTTTATCCTTACTTTTTTTGGAAGATCGATAGTCGGATGACTTAATGAAGCCATTTCGGAGTACACAGAGTACGAAAGTAATTTGCTGCAAAAATAGCCCGATGACTAATCGTTCGGGCGTTGAACAAGGCACAAAAACGACAGTGAGGGACGTCGTGGTCTGGTATAAAAAGGAGATGCAGTACGAATGAAAATCTTTATGAGGTATTTGCTTTCCACAGGTAAGAAAATTGTTAACTTTTACTGACATCGGTTAGAGCAAGAAAAAGGATCCCCAACGGGGTACTTATTTTTATCCTTACTTTTTTTGGAAGATCGATAGTCGGATGACTTAATGAAGCCATTTCAAAGTACACAGAGTACGAAAGTAATTTGCTGCAAAAATAGCCTGACTAATAGTTCGGGCGTTGAACAAGGCACAAAAAAGACAGCGAGGGACGTCGTGGTCTGGCATAAAAAGGAGATGCAGTACGAATGAAAATCTTTGAGGTATTTGCTTTCCACAGGTAAGAAAACTGTTAACTTACAGACATCGGTTAGAGCAAGAAAAAGGATCCACAACGGGGTACTTATTTTTGAAGACTTCGGGTCTGAAACTCGAAAATGAAAATTTCAGCAGACGGCCAACCAGCACTTGCGAACTGCTTCGTGCACCGCACGGCAAAAAAGACTGATGTAATGGTGTCGGCTGCATGTTTTTTTTACCCCTGATGTCATGGAAGAAGAGACAGCATCCGACGCAGAAATCCGAAGACTCTGGTATTCAGGCCGGCTGAGGGCTACCTGCAAGTAGATAACCCAAATGTAATGACTGCAACTGTGAAACACTAAGAACATCCATTTTTACTCTACAGTGGAAGGCAAGATGGCCTACGAACAAAAGCAGATTTGGAAGACTAATTCCTTTGAAACGTTGGAATAGCAGAAGCAAAAATGTGTTTCAACTCTTGCAAGTCCTTGCTCTTATCCTGAAGGGACATGAAAAGTTCAGCAGCAGCAAAAGATTTTTATTACTCAAAGGAAGACTTAACAGTTTGGCCTTACTGTCACCAGGCAACACCTAAAGACAAAGCCATGAGTAATGCCTCATAACAGAACCAAATGCAGCAGCCCTGGAGGAAGCATCAACAACATCATAGCTGCAATTTATAAAATGGTGGGTAATTTGAAAGGTGGAACCCACCAAGAAAGGGCGGAAACCTTCCCCTCAGAGTCAGGGAGATCAAATATTACCCAAGAAACCTTCTTAAAGGAGTGCCAAAACATGCCTAATCATATGAGTCTGGTAGCTAATGGCCCTAAAAGTTAAGGTAGCAGCAGTATCAGTATAAACCACCTTGACCAGTCTCTCCCCATGGCCCTTATCCTTGTCTGAAGGAAGCAGCTTGGTAGAGAGCAAAAGTTTGGAGGGCTTGTCAGACACTACAGAAGATCAGCAAGCAGAAGGGCAGTTATACAAAAATTTACATTCATTAGACACTTCGTAAAATCTGCCAGGTTTCTTGGGAGCTGGGGGTGGAGAATCAGGGGCCATAAAACTTGCCGAAAAGGCATCCAGGAGGGCAGACCGAAGAGGAGGTGGGGGATGGCTTGGGAGGATGTACAACAGGGTTTAGGAGACCATCTGAAGAAGTTCATAACACCTCTTTTAGATCTCAGTAACTTGACAGTAATCCCACTTAAAGAAATCCATCTTGTGGATAACAGTGTCCCCAAAACAGAGTTCCTCCAAAGGAGAATCTGGGCTAATAGAATCCTCTTCCTCTGAACCATAATCCAAGGGGAAGGGATCTGGGAAGGGTAGGGCTAAGGACTCTTCCCCAGAGACTTGATCTTCACAGGAATCCAGTTTCCTAGGTCTTAGGAGTGGAAGACCAGGGATGGGGTAGGCACAGACACCCCCAAGGTGGCTTTAAAGCATTAAACAACCCCCAAATAAAGTCCTGCCACTGACCCTGGGGATCCTAACTGTAAAGGAAAGATGTTGGGTTTTCGTTTTCTTTTTTCCAAGGACAACCGCATGAAAAACCCTAGGAGGGCCAGACCCTTAGAAACATTCAAGTACAGCAGGGATCTCCTCCCTCACTAAAATCTGCAGAATCCCCCTTGATCATCAGATACAATCAGCCGAGGTTCCCCCCCTCAACATCTTGAGCAGACGTTTGCAAAGCCTCTGGGGGCCATGTGAGAAGTGAGATCCATGCCAGCCTCCAACAGGGTTGCAACAGAGGAATCCGAAGCAACCATCGGATGATCCTCCGGACTATGACTAGCCTTAAGAGACATCCAGGGAAGTTGAACAGCAGCCATATCAGGCCTAAGGTTTTTGGCCTTTTTCTTGGCAGATATGTGACCCTTGGGCCAACAACTTAAGACACTGGTTTTCAAATTAACTAGATAAGGAGGAGAGGCGACTATGTAAAGTCATAAGGACAAAAGCCTGGCAGATACAGCATTGCATACGACTGTGGGAAGCACCCAGAGAGGCACTGGTTGGGATGGTCCCACACTTACATTTTCCCTTTCTGGATGACATGAAAGCAATTAATACTAAAGAAAAAAAGATAAGGGGAAACCCCAATTGGGCACGTTTATCTGAAAAAAAAAAAAAAAAAAAACAGCTCAGTAACCAGCACAACAGAAAGGTGTTCAGACCAATATTCAATGATGGCATTTGGACTGGTGGCAAATATGTTCTGAGTGTACATGTTCATATGTTACACCTTTGTTTTAAACCTTGCATGGGGAGCACACATGTGACACATGGCACCTGCAAGTACTAATGGCTTTGGTATACTGGATGGACGTTTGGCTATCCTTGACAGGACATCCCTTCAGTTAGGAATACAACAGTGATATGGAAGGACATCTGGAGACACCTGAGGAAAAGTAATGTAAAAAATAGAAGTAAAAGATCAGACAACAGGAGGGAAGATAGAAAGTGTCCCCCTCTCAGTCTGTAAAAACAGTACAGTACATAAACAGGAGGGGGGAAGTAAAGTACAGTTTTGTACCTACCATAAATGTAGATGTCCGAACAGGATAGCATCTGCAGTCCTTACAAATGGGTTGTCCTGTCGTCAGGCAGCCCTTCGGTCGGCCGGATTCCAAAGTCTGGGTCTGGCCTCGGCTGGTGTCGCACTTCACCCGACGTCATCTCTGCTGGTCTTCGGGTATAAAGGCATCAGCCGACGCCATTTTCCTCAGTGTTTCTTGCCCCAGATGCCAGTTGCCCTCTTGGATAGTTAAATTTTTGGGTAAATGCCAATGTTTCCAAAAAAAAATAGAAGGCAAACACAAAAAATAAGCATGTATGTACATATATATATATACAAACAAATACACCATAAGAGATCCCCCCCCAGCTAGCTATTAGGTGGGCAAATACCCTAGGAGTACCACAGAGGGGAACGAGGGTGGGTAATCCTGACTGCAGATGGTATCCTGTTCGGACATCTACATTTATGGTAGGTACAAAACTGTACTATGTCCTTCAAGGATGCATCTGCAGTCCTTACAAATGGGTAGAATACCATAGCCAAACTAGGGGAGGAGGAAGAAGAATTATGGTGTAGTTAGGATCCCTTGCAAAACAGCAGTGGCAAACCCTGCTCGGGATCTAGAGTATAGAGGTAAGTTATAATGCTTGGCAAATGTATGCACGGAGGTCTAAGTAGCAGCCTCAATAATGTCCTTGGTAGCCACTCCTCGTAAGAAAGCTGTGGTAGTGGCTGTAGCCCTTGTAGAATGAGGCCTTATGTTCTGTGGAATTTGCTTTCCATGGTAGGAGTAACAGAATCTTATGCAATTTCCTATCCACTTGGAGATTGTTTGTTTGGAAATTGCTTTTCCTTCCCTTCCTGTTGCATAAGCTACTAGAAGCTGGTCAGTTTTTCTACTGCCCTTGGTTCTGTCCAGGTAGTAGCACAACTGTCTATGTACATCCAAGGTATGCAGCAGTCTTTCCCCCCTGTTCTGTGGATTGGGAAAGAAGGTAGGTAGGTGGATTGCCTGGTTTAGAGACACTCTGGATACCACCTTAGGCATAAATGTAGGATTAGTTCTCATGGACACTATCTTGATGGAAGATTAGGAAGGGTTGTACTGCCATTAAAGCCTGTAGTTCCGAAACCCTTCTTGCTGAAGTAATTGCCAGTAGGAAAGCAGTTTTCCAGGATAGGTGTTGAAGATCTGCTGTTGCTGCTGGTTCGAATGGAGGGAGTGTCAATTTTTCTAGCACAAAGTTCAAGTCCCATGCTGGTAATGGTGGTTTCCTAGGAGGTTTTACATTCTTAATTCCTCTCAGGAAAGTACAGTTTTGTACCTACCATAAATGTAGATGTTCGAAGATCCACATTGCTGCAGTCCTTACATATGGGTAGTCCGCTGTCCTCGGTCGGCCCGAATACCAAAGTATTAGGCTGACGTCGGTCATGGGCGCTCAGAACTGACATCAGAGCGTCAGGGTATAAGAGCGCATGACCGACGTCATATCCTCAGTCTTTTCTTGCCCCAGATGTCAGAAGGCCCTAAAAAGAAAGCCCACAGCCAAAAATAGAATACTTCCCAAAAACAAAATATGTACAAATCACAGCTACCACCCAAACCATACAACCATTCCAAACTATAGAGGGGAAGGAGGGAGGGTTAATTGGACTGCAGCAATGTGGATCTTCGAACATCTACATTTATGGTAGGTACAAAACTGTACTATGTTCTTCATCTCACATTGCTGCAGTCCTTACATATGGGTAGAATCCCAAAGCAGAGGTAAAGGGAGGTTGGCAAAATCATAAAGCATTAGGAGCTGCCAAAATGCCCTGTAATACTGCAGTGGCAAATCCAGCCCTAGATTTAGAATAAAGAGGAAGGTGGTAATGTTTAGAAAAAGTATGCACTGAACTCCAAGTAGCTGCTTCCAAAATATCTTTAGTAGCCACCCCCCTTAAAAAGGCTGTAGAGGTAGCAGTAGCCCTAGTGGAATGAGGCCTGATTCCAGCCGGAATCTCCTTACCATGATGGGAATAACAGAAAGCAATGCAAAAACCAATCCACTTAGAAATAGTTTGTTTAGAAACAGGCTTTCCCTGAGAACCCAAGGCAAAAGAAACAAACAACTGCTGAGACTGTCTGAACCCTTTAGTTCTGCTCAAATAATAACGCAACTGCCTGTGAATATCCAAAGTGTGCAAAATCTTCTCCCCTTTATTTTGGGGATCTGCATAAAAAGTAGGCAAATGAATAGTTTGGTTCAAGGCCACACTAGAAACCACCTTAGGCATAAAAGTAGGATTAGTACGTACAGATACCCTATCCTTATGAAAAATTAGGAAGGGTTCAACTGCCATAAGGGCCTGTAATTCAGAAACCCTTCTTGCAGACGTGATGGCCAACAAAAAAGCAGTCTTCCAGGACAAAAACTTCAATTCGGCAGTAGCTGCAGGCTCAAAAGGAGGTAAAGTAAGTTTTTCCAACACAAAATTGAAATCCCAGGCAGGAGCAGGAGCTCTACGGGGGGGTCTTATGTTCTTTGCCCCTCTAAGAAATTGCTTAAACAAAGGATGAGAGAACAAAGGAGGGTCACAGTCATAGTGAGCAGAAATGGCTGCAGCATGAACCTTTATAGAGGAGAAAGACAAACCCTTGTCTAATAAATCTGTAAGGTATTGAAGAGAAACACTTAAATCAGGCTTGGAAACATCAAAGTCCTTTGCTTTGCTCCAAACAAAAAACCTCCTCCATTTATCAGCGTAAACTTTCCTTGTACTAGGCCTTCTGGCCTCCAAAATAACATTCAAAACTTGTTGTGGCTTGCCTGCAAAGAGGGTACGAATGGGTTCCCCCTTGCTTGTTGATGTACCACATGACAGTTGTGTTGTCTGTTTGAATCAACACTTGCCCTGGGTGAAGTAAATCTTTGAAAGCCATCAATGCAAATTGGACTGCTAACATCTCCTTCAAGTTGATATGTAAATGTTGAAGTCTGGCAGGCCACGTGTCTTGAACCCATTTTCCATTGAGGTGTGCTCCCCAAGCCTTGTCCGAGGCATCTGTCGTTAGAATCTGACTCGCCTCTGGTCGGGTCACAGAGTCCCTTGTTTAGGTGACATTCCTGAGCCCACCACAAAAATTCCTTTTGAATGCAAGGTATTATTTGAATGACAGTGTCCAGATCTTGGCAGTGTTGTGTCCATACGTTCTTGAGATACCACTGGAGCTTCCTCATATGCAGTTTGGCATTGGGAAGCACCAGGATACAAGATGCCATGAACCCCAAGGCTTGAAGGACTGTCCTTGCAGTCAGCCTGGACCGTGAGACAATTGATGGAAGTAAAGAGTAAGGTTCTTTTGCTTGTCCGGGGTCAAAACAGCCATCTGGGAAGCTGTATTCAGTCTCACACCCAGAAAGCACATTTCCTGAGAGGGTACTAGACTGGACTTTGTTTCGTTCACAGAATACCCTAGGCACCTTAACACTGCCATCACATACTGTAGATGATGAAGAAGTTCGTACTTGTCTTGAGCAAGAATCAGGCAATCGTCCAAATAAGGATAAATTTGTATTCCTCTCAACCTGAAGAAGGCTATCACTGGAGCCAGAACCTTTGTGAACACCCTGGGCGCAGTAGATAAGCCAAAGGGCAATGCAGAGAACTGATCATGTAAAGTCCCAGCCCGAAAACACAGGTACCTCCTGCAACTGGGCCTGATAGGAACATGAAGATAAGCCTCTTTGAGATCCAGAGTTACCATCCAGTGATCTTTGCCCAACAGAGGTAAAAGCTGTTGCAACGTCAACATTTTGAACTTTGGAATGTCCAGGAATGTGTTGAGGATAGATAAATCCAAAATCGGTCTCCACGTGTTCCCTTTCTTTGGTACTAGAAACAGGCGAAAATAAAATCCTAGGCCCACTTCTGACAGAGGGACCGGCTGTATGGCTCCCATTTGAAGAAGTAAAGAAATCTGCTTGTAAGCCTCTACCCTTTGTTGAGGAGGAACGTCTGGCATACCTTTGAAAGGAGGCAATGTATGGAAATAAAACTTGTAGCCTCGGCTTATAATGTCCAATACCCATTTGTCCTGGGTGACTAAAAGCCAGTTTTGCTTGAAGAGTGCTAACTTTCCTCCCAAAGGAGCTGCCAGGCAAGAAGAATCTGGCAGCTGAAAATGCAGGTCATTGGGCCTGTTTACGAAAGGACTGGCCCCTGCCCTCACCTGAAGATTGTGCAGGTGAACTCCATGTTCTAGGCCTGAAAGTAGTCTGTGCTCTGCCCCTACCACGTCTAGATCTACCTCTAGACTGAGAATCAGAAGAAGGATACGTCCACCCCTTAGTAGGCCAATTCCTACTAAACTTTGGAGGCTGCACCTGCAAGAAGTCTTTAACAGTCTGCATAGACTTAGCCTTGTCTTCCATCTATTTCAAAACCGACTCCACAGGGGGACCAAATAAAACTTCAGACTGTAAAGGAGCATCCAAAATTCTAGTTTTAACATGCTCTGACAAATTCTGATCCTTAAGCCAGGCGTGCCTGCGAAGAACTGAACCAGTGGCAGCCACCCTGGAAGAAGCCTGTAAAGCATCAAAACCACACTGCAAAGAATGCTTACCCACCTGTTCAGAGACATGTACCAAATCCTGTAATTCCTTACACTCAATGCCTTCTGCCAAAGCATCCACTTTAGATTTTAGTTGAGTAAGGAGGAAATTCTGATACTTCAACATATGAAACTGGCAATTCAAAGCCCTCATTGCTAAAGTAGAAGAGGTATACACCTTTTTACCCCATCTATCCAAAGCTCTAGCCTCTTTATTTATAGGAACTGGATTCTTTACAGCAGAAACCCTGACACCCTTAGGTCCCTGGCTAATAGTTTCTGGGTCTGCCCTAGGACTCTTATACAGATATTTATGAGCCTCAGGTACTCTGTAATACCTGTCCGGTTTAACTGGCGCAGGAGGCAAAGAATCTGGATTAAGGGAAGCCTCAGAGAAAACATCTTGCACAACATCCAAAACAGGAGGTATAGCCAAGGGCCTATGTTGTGGTAAAAACAAGAACTCCCTAAGCCTCTTCCGTGAATCAGAGAAATCCTAACCTTCCCATTTAAAATGCTCCCTCATAGAATGAAGTGTTTCTGAGAAGGAAAAATCTTCTGGAGGAGAAGCAGAAGGAGTGGAATCCTCTGCATCAGAATCAGAATAAGTAGGAAAATCCTGAATGTCTTCAGCAAGACTCTGAATCATCTGAGGCCTGTTCCAAACTCTCCACCTCTGGCTCCACTCTGGGCCTCTTATCAGGAGGGGGCATAGAACCTCTTATCAAAGTAATTAAATCTTCTGCCATTTTAAGCATGTGCTTTTTAGGCACAGAACCTGCAGAACTAGGACTGACACCAGGGAAAGGTAAACTAGCCCTGCCTTTGGAAGAAGCCTTAGAAACAGAAGGAGAAGGCCTAATCCCCTTGGGTAAGGAAGGGAGAACAGTAACCTGAGAGGCCCCCTCAGCCTGACCTGCCTCCTGAGAGGCCACATCTTACAAAATCAAAGTCTCCTCCTGAGACTCAACTGAAACCTCGGCCGGATCTACAGATTCCCCCGTAGTTCCTAAGAGCGGCGTCCGAACGGACGACTCATCCTGTCTGGGTTTTAAAGACTTGTCTTTGCGCTTCTTAGCGGTAGCGGCGCCGGAGGATCCGGCGGCATATTATAATTACACCGCTTCAAGACAAGCCTAGCGCAATCTAACCTACGCTTGATGGTGCGCTTATTAAACTTAGCACAAAAGCGACACCCGACTACGTCGTGCTCAGGTCCCAAACAAGGAATACAAAGAAAGTGATAATCCCTATGCGGTATCTGTTTCCCACAAGAAATACAATTATTCACTTTTTCTGACATCCGGAATTAACTGAGGCAAGAAAAAACAAAAATATTCCCCAACGGGGTACTTAGCCCAACTTGGATTCGGTCTGAAACACAGAATACGAAAATTTCAGAACGCCGAACGGCACTTGCAACACTGCTTCTGCATCGGACCATGCGGCAAAAAAGACTGAGGATATGACGTCGGTCATGCGCTCTTATACCCTGACGCTCTGATGTCAGTTCTGAGCGCCCATGACCGACGTCAGCCTAATACTTTGGTATTCGGGCCGACCGAGGACAGCGGACTACCCATATGTAAGGACTGCAGCAATGTGAGATGAAGAACATCTGCCTGAGTAGAGGATGTGAGAAGACAGGGGGATCGTAGCTGTATTCTGCAGAAATAGCTGATGCATGTATCTTGATGGAGGAATAGGACAGGCCTGTATGTAGAAGTTCTGCCAAGTACTCCAGGATGTTGGCAATATCTACCTTTGACACATCTTTCCCTCTTTCCGTACTCCAAATGACAAACCTTTTCCATTTTCCTGCATAGTTCCTTCTTGTTGAAGGTCTGCGGGCCTCAAGGATAATGTCTTTAACCCTTTGGGATAAATCTGGGTTAGTTGCTCTTATGTAATGTTCCAGGCAGTCAGTTGTAGAGTTTTCAGGTTTGGATGCAGGATGTTGTAGTCGCTCTGAGTTAACATCAAAGGAATCAGGGGCAGTGTCCACGTTTCCCCCCCCCCGAGACATGCTCCTCAGCAATGGATACCAATATTGTCTTGGCCAATTTGGAGCTATCAGAATTATCCTTGGACGTTCCTCTTTGATTTTTAGTAGTACCTTGTGCATCAAAGGAAGAGGTGGAAATGCATATGCTGTCAGGCCTTTCCAATTGAAGGATAGAGAGTCCACCTTCCAAGCAAGTGGGTGGTAGGTCCTTGTGCAGAATTTCTTGAGCTGGTGATTGAGTGGGGATGCGAATAGGTCTATTTGTGGTATTCCCCATTTCTTTGTGATGGCATTGAAGATGTCCGGGTGTAGCATCCATTCGTGAGCATCCGAGGTAGTTCTGCTTAACATGTCTGCTAGGATGTTTTCTTTTCCCGGTACAAATATTGCCTGTAATTGAATGTTGTAGCTCAGAGCCATATTCCATAGGTCCAAAGCCATTCGGCATAGGGGGTATGAATGAGTGCCTCCCTGTTTGTTGATGTACCACATGACTGTGGTGTTGTCTGTCCTTATCAATTGGCCTTCTTTGAGGAATGGTCTGAAATTCTGGATTGCTAGTTTTACTGCCAGCATTTCTTTTTGATTTATGTGCAGGTGCAGCTGATCTGGAGTCCATAAGCCTTGAATGCACTTGTCCAGCATGTGGGCCCCCCAACTGAGGTCTGAGGCGTCCGTTGTGATGGCTTGGCTTGTTTGAATGTTGTGGAAGGACAAACCTGGGTTTGACTGGCATGCCTGAGCCCACCATAGGAACTCTTCTTTCAGGCATGGGATTAGTGGTATTTCGGTTTCTAAGCTGTGCTTGTGTTGAGACCATAAATTCTTTAGGTACCACTGTAGCTTTCTCATATGCAGTCTGGCATGGGGGACCAAGATTATGCAGGATGCCATGAAGCCCAAGGCCTGCAGTACTTTCCTTGCTGTTAGTTTGTTCTGCTTTGTTAATGCCAGGAAGTAAAGAGGAAGTTGTTCTTGTTTTTCTGCAGTTAGGAATGCCATCTGTTTTACTGTGTCCAATTCTGCACCCAAGAATATTCTTGTTTGGGATGGTATCAGTCTTGAATTTTTTAAATTGACTGTGTATCCCAGGGCTTGTAGTAAGCAAATGACTCTTTGTAAGTCTTGTGTCAGCTTGCTTTTGTTGTCCGCTTGTATCAGGCAGTCGTCCAGGTATGGATAAATTTGGATTCCCTGAAGCCTGCAATGAGCGATTACTGATGCCAGGCATTTTGTGAACACTCTGGGCGCAGTAGATAAGCCAAAGGGCAATGCTGAGAATTGATAATGCTCTGATCCTGCAAGAAATCTGAGGTATCTTCTGCAAATTGGTCGTATGGGGACGTGCAGGTATGCCTCCTTGAGATCTAGAGTTACCAGTCAATACTCCTTGCCCAGCATGGGAAGAAGTTGCTGTAGGGTCAGCATTTTGAATTTTGGAACAATGATGAATGTGTTTAAAGCGGACAGGTCGAGAATAGGTCTCCAACTTTTCTCTTTTCTTGGAACTAGGAAGAGTCTGGAGTAAAATCCCTTGCCCTGTTCTGTAGGTGGTACCCTTTCCACAGCTCTCATCTTTGTTAATTGAGCTATTTGTTTTAGGGCTTCTGTCTTTTGATTTGGTGGTAGGTTTGGCATTCCTCTTTTTACTGGTAGGGTGTGGAAATGAAACCTGTAGCCTTGGTCTATAGTTTGCAAAATCCACTTGTCTCTTGTGATATAGTGCCAGTTTTTTGAAAATAAGGCTAACTTTCCGCCTAAGGGTGCTGCTATTTGTTCCCTGGTAGGCGGTGTCAGGGCCAAGTCACTGTGATTGTCCTGTTGCAGTGGTAGTGGTTGTATCTGTGCCTCGTTGGTTATTGCCTTGCCACTGGCGTCCACTGTAGGCACCTCCTCTGGATTGATTTCTGCCTCTGGAACGTCTATTCCTGCCTCTCTGATTTTTAGAGGAGTCTGGAAAGGACCAATTTTTGGAAGGCCAGTTCCTGCTGAACCTTGGGGCTGAACCTGTAAGAAATCTTTAACTGTTTGTACAGATTTTGCCTTCTCTTCCATTTTCTTCATTACTTGTTGGGCAGGAGAACCAAATAGACTGACCTTATCCATAGGAGCATCTAATAGCTTTGCTTTAACATGATCCGGCAAGACCTGTTCTTTCAACCATGCATGCCTTCTTATAACTGTGCCAGTCATGGCTGATCTAAATGAAGCCTCCAGTGCATCATAGCCACATTTTAAAGAATGGTTACTAACCTGCTGAATGTTATTCACCATTTCTAGAACATATTTCTTATCTAAGGAATCATCAGAGGACAGTTTCTTAGTTAACTGATCAAGCATAAACTCTTGGTATTGGATCATATGAAACTGACAGTTCAGAGCTCTAGCTGAGAGAGTAGCAGAGGTGTATACTTTTTTACCCCATCTCTCTAAGGACCTGGATTCCCTATCAGAAGGGAGAGGGTTTTTTTGCTGAGGTCGAAGCTACTGCCTTAGGCCCTGGGAGATAGTCTCAGGATCTGCAAAAGGAGCCTTGTATAAGTGGTGATGAGTGTCCGGTACCCTGTAAAACCTATCGGGCTTAGCAGGTGCTGGAGGTAAAGTATCAGGAGCAGTGCAAACATCATTAAATGCATCATCCACAACAGGAAGAACTGGAGGTATAGCTAAGGGCCTATGTTGCGGTAAGTGTAAAAAAGTCCTAAGCCTTTTTCTTGAATCTGAGAAATCTTGTCCCTGCCATTAGAATTGCTCTCTCATGGCATGTAAGGTTTCCCCAAAGGAAAATTCCTCTGGTGGAGAGGCAGAAGGAATAGATTCTTCAGCATCAGAATCTTCATAAGTAGAAAGAGGAGCCTCTGGATGGTCTGTATTGTCTGAAACATCAGAAGAGTCATCTGAGGACACTGGCTCAGGGGGCTCTGCTCTAGGTCTCTTTTCTGGAGGTTGAGAGGCCCTGTCTGGGTGAGATTGGGATCCCCTTATTAAAGAGATGAGATCCTCTGCCAGAGTAAGCATTTGGGAACTGGAACTGGGCCTGTGAGAGGGGGGCTTAACAGGCACAGACTTAGCAGTTTTGGCTGCTTTAGCCCTGGCAAAGGCCTTTATAGACATGGCTGCAGGAGGCCTAGCAGCACCACGTGCTGGGGTAGAGACATCCAAAGGGATGGTGTCCGATAATTCTAGAGAAACCACATTAGTAGGCAAAACTTCAGAGGCCGATTCAACTAGGGTAGAAGGGGCCTCGGTAGTAGTCATGGATTCGGCTGAAGATTGAACCGTTTGCTCGGTTTCAGCCGAAACCGAGACACTCGCGGTTTGCTTAACCGTGGTTTTGGCCGAAACCGCGGACCGCGAGTGTCGGTCCTTTTCTTTGTGTTTCTTAACAATTTGAGTAGTCGGAGGATCCGATGGCATAATGTACGCAAAATCTGAGCCGATAAACTGTTCAGCAAACTCCGACCGACGTCTAAGCGTTCGTCGGTTGAAGGAAGCACAGGCTAAACAAGCTGCTACGTCGTGGTCTGGGCCTAAACAAGGTAAGCAGTAAGAGTGGAAATCTTTATGAGGTATTTGTTTCCCACAAGTTAAACAGTTATTCACTTTTTCTGACATCGGCTGAGGCAAGAAAGAGTCCCCAACGGGGTACTTAGCTTTAGAAGTCTTGAAGTAGTATTCGGTAGTAGTAATCTCTGGATCTGACCGACCGGCACTTGCGAACAGCTTCTGCTTGGCCACGTGGCAAGAAAGACTGAGGAAAATGGCGTCGGCTGATGCCTTTATACCCGAAGACCAGCAGAGATGACGTCAGGTGAAGTGCGACACCAGCCGAGGCCAGACCCAGACTTTGGAATCCGGCCGACCGAAGGGCTGCCTGACGACAGGACAACCCATTTGTAAGGACTGCAGATGCATCCTTGAAGGACATCATGGCAACAGTGATGAGTAAAATATCTACTGTTATAAATTCTTACACAAATGTACAATGTCCTTCCTTAGATCACTGTAGTAGTATTACAAATCTGTTGAGAGAGTCCTATATCTTAATATTTAGAAAGGGTGGATGGATCAGGCATAGGGTAACTTGTCAAATTGAGAGAATAGAGGCTCTGGATCTAAAGAAATCATCTACCCTATAATGTTTAGTGAATGTGTACACAAAAGACTGAGATTTAACTGCAGAAAGTAATGATTTACCATGGTAGACGTAACAAAAGGAAATGGATTTAGAAATCCAGTTTGCAACTGTTTGCTTAGAGATAGGGTTGCCCAACGTGGCCTCCTAGAAGGAAACAGTTTTCTGAAAGCCTTTAGTCCCCATGCAGGCAAAATCTGTGCTGCATGTGCACATTCAGAGAATGAAGGATACGTTCACTCTTGTTCTGGGGGTTAGGGAAGGTGGAGCAAGGATTTACAGCCTGGTTTAGGGACAATACATTGACAGCTTTAAGCATAAAGAATGAGCTGGACATCATAGAATCCCTGTCCTTAGCTCACATAAGAGAAAAGTAGGAATCCGCACTTGAGTAGGGTTTTGCATGTTAGCATGACACCAGGCAGAACATCTCAGTCGAAACCTGGCTCTCCAATAACCAGCTCATCATTAACCCTAAAAAACTAAGCTGTTACTTTTCCTACCTAAAAACATTAATATTAAATCCTCCTTCTCCATACTGTCCCTCAATAATACTCCCATCAAGGTAGAATCCAGCACTAAACTCTTAGGTGCCACCATCAACGATCAACTTAAATTTGACTTGCATGTTAATTACTGTATCAAGAAGACTCACCAGAAACGAAGGCTCCTTTACCAAAACAAGAAATTTCTCAACACTGAAGCCAAGGTTACTCTTTCTCATGCTTACCTTCTACCCAAGTCTAATGTATGGCTCTCAAATTCTGACAGATCTCAACTCCTCACTCCTGACCAAATTTGAATCTACTTATAACAAGGTAGCTAGATTCGCTGCTCAACAAACCTACAAATCCTGTCGTCTCTCTCTAAAACACCTAAAACTGGCTTGAATTACCCCCACCAGCATCTCTTCTCTCAGGTCCGGATCATCCTTTACCAGCCTTACTACTGTCCAACACTATCTTCTCTCATCTCCCATTACTGTCCCACCAGACCTTTCTGGAGCTCCAACCAAGACCTGCTACAAAACCTACAAACCCAAGACTAAATTTGGATGCAACATGTACAGCTATCATCCCACCACTGCTCGGAACAGGCTCCCACTAGATATCAGGACCCTCACACATCCTAAACAATTTAAGGCAGCTACCAAAGGGTACTTCAAAAGTCACTGGTCCTGCCACTGTACTCACCCCTCAGTAAACATCCCCTCTTATCCAAATGACAATTTACCTCCTGCCATCTACTCATTCTTCTTCCCAAACTCTCTCTAGCCTTCTCTGACTAGTCTTTCAACTGTTTTTCAAAACCTATACAGCTAGCACCTCAGAGAAACATTTAATAGTAGTTGGCTTGCCTAGATGCAACTGACATTATAACTATACTGGATATTATAACCTCTTAGACCAAAAATTATATTAGTCTCTGACATATTACTGTTTTCTATTTAAATATGTTAACTCTGGAATACTGCTGATTGATAGTGTTCAACATTGTTTTGCTATTTAATGTCTTGTAAGAATTCTGTAATACTGCTGTCTAATGCTACTGTTTTACGATAATTGTGTAATATGATAAGAGCTTTTCTCCCCGGGCCTCCGCTGAAAAAGGGCTTCTCAGCTCAGTCAGACAAACCCAGTCAACAAATATAAAATAAATAAAAATTTGGATATGCAATACCTTCTAGTGGTATAGATATTCACGCCTGGTGAAGCACATTTGTTTAGCACATCCTCAGAAAACTGGTATCCAAAAGGGATTAGAATTCTATCATCCACAGTCAGGCTGATAAGAGGTTGAGATGAAGTAAAGAGCCCTTGTTTTCTGTGTGCACGCCCACTCTGTACAATAACTTTTAGTTATGTACTCACCATAACTTCAGATGTTTGGGATCCATCTCGCCTACATTCTGACTGATGGGTTCGGAGCCGATCCCTCGGCTCCGACTCGGCACGCTTATGCCAAAGAGCGAAGTCTCTTATTGGCTGAGCTTACTATATCCCAGGATGCACCACTACCAGTCCCCCAGATCTAGTTTGTCCGCATACATGCACACATGCACGCCCTGCTTATATAACATCGTCAGATGAAACAAGATAAAACAGTAGAACTCAAAACCGTTCAATCTCTTCTGATCTCCAAGGCAGGGGGAAGGAGGGTGGGTATTAGGAATGTGGCGAGATGGATCCCAAACATCTGAAGTTATGGTGAGTACATAACTAAAAGATGTTATGTGATCCTATCTCGCCTACATTCTGACTGATGGGACAGCGTCCCTAGCACCTGAATCCTGGGTGGCTCACTGGAAAACACTCCTGAGTACTGTGGAACCAAATGATGCTCGCCCTTTAGATGCCACATCCAATTTATAGTGGGAAATGAAAGTGTGCGGATTTGACCAAGTAGCCGCAGCACAAATCTCCGATATAGCAAGTTTGGAATGAAAAGCTATAGAAGTTGCCATAGCTCTGGTAGAGTGAGCTTTGATAGATGTTGTAAGTCGCTTATTCGAAGAAGAATAAGCCTGAGTTATACAATCTCTAATCCATTTGGAGATAGTAGCTTTTGTAATGGTTTTACCCAATTTATTGTCTGAGAAGGACACAAACAATTGGTCTGACTTACGAAATTGCTGAGTCCTGTCTAAATAGAAGCGCAATTGCCTGTGAACATCCAATTTATGGAGAGTGTATTCTGCATCATTGGAGAATTTTGGGAAGAAAACTGGTAGCTCTAGAGATTGTTGAAGACAGAGATTAGAACAGACCTTTGGGACAAAGGATGGATTAGGCCTAAGTGATACTCTATCCTTGTGGAAAATCAAGTACGGTGGTTTAATAGATAGGGCTTGAAGCTCTGAAACTCTTCTTGCAGAAGTAATTGCAACTAAGAAGGCAGTTTTCCAAGACAGATATTTTAACTCACATGTAGCAGCCGGTTCGAAGGGGAGATGTTAATGCACGAAGCACCAAATCAAGATCCCACGGAGGCGCAGGATGAAAAACTGGGGTCTTAACAGGCCCGCACCTTTAATAAAAGTCTTGCATAATCTGCTGCTCATCAATGGAGGATCCATAGATTCGTGGAATTTAGAGATAGCCGCCAGTTGTACTTTAATAGTAGAGACAGAAGATCCTTGATTAAACAGGGATGTTAAAAATTTCAAAACTTCGGGATCGGAGCAGTGATAGGGTCTAAGCGCCTGAGTTCAGCCCAGATAGGAAACCTCTTCCAGTTACTGAGGTACAATTTGTTAGTGGTGGCTTTCTGGGCTGAAGATAAAATCTGAATAACTTCCGGTCTAATGTGTGACTTCTGACTAAAGTCGGAAGTGGAGGAGCCAGGCTGTCAACTTCAAGGCGTAGGGACTGATGCTGTCGTCCCGACTGATGGATTAGCAGATCCGGAGTTAGATCTAACGTCCAAGGATCGTCCACCGCATGTTTCTTCAGGTAGGAAACCATACCTGACGAGGCCAGTATGGAGCAATCAGTATCATTGTGGACCCCAATTGAGAAGCTTTTGAATGACTTTGGAGAGAAGTGGTATCGGAGGAAAGGCATAAAGTAGCCCTGTTGGCCAAGGTTGTGCTAGAGCATCCATAGCTGCTTCCCTTGATGTGGAGTCAAGGAGAAGAACCTTTGCACTTCGTGTTTAGTGGTGTTGCAAATAGATCGCAGCACGGCGTTCCCCATCTCCTGAAAACCTGAGCTGCTACTGTTTCGTTTAGGGACCACTTTCGTGAGGAGAGAGAATTGTCCTGCTCAATTTGTCTGCCAATATATTTGATTTCCCGAATGTGGGTCGCTACCAAGAAGCGGTTGGTAGCTACAGCCCATTCCCACACCCTCATGGCCTCTCTGCAAAGGGGTAAGATCTGGTCCCTCCTTGTTTGTTCAGATACCAGACCACCGACATGTTGTCTGTGTGGATGGCGATGATGCCCTGAGGAAGAAACTTGTGTAAGGCCTGTAGGGATAGAAGTACAGCCCTCATCTCCAACACATTGATGTGGAGAAGAGCTTGTCTGGAAGCCAGGAGCCCTGAACTAACCTGCCCAGACAATGCCCCCCCCCACCCTATCTGGGAGGCATCTGTCGTCAGGGTAACCACTGGAGAGGGAATAACAAAGGGGCTTCCTTGATTTAGATTGGATGTCTGAAGCCACCAGCGAAGGTCCCGTTTGCATGTTTCCGTAATCATGATGTGATGATTGAGGGAAGGTCCTGAAAGGACCATTGAGTTGACAATAGCCACTGAAGAATCCTCATGTGCAATCTTGCCAGAGGAACTAAAAGAACCATGGCAGACATTGAACCTAAAACTTGTAGGACCATCCTGGCTGGGGCTTTGGATCTTGAAATCAGAGCTCGAACTTGGCCCTGTAAAGTTTGGATCCTTTCGGTAGGAAGAAAACGCATCAATTTTGAGTCTATCTCTGCTCCTATGAACCTTATGCGCTGAGAGGGCAGCAAGACAGACTTTGACCAATTGAATGTAATCCCCAGGAAGCACCCAGGAGATAGTGGCTTTGAGGTTGTCCATTAGTAGATGCCTGGTGGTGGCAGTCAGGAGCCAGTCGTCCAGATAGGGAAACACTTGGAATCCGAGACTCCTCAGGTGAGCAGTCACTACTGCCAAACACTTGGTGAACACCCTGGGGGCTGTGGTGAGACCAAAGGGCAGTGCACAAAATTGGAAATGACTGACTCCCAGGCTGAAGCGCAGATACCTCCTGGACGCCTGATGAATCGGTATGTGATAATAGGCGTCCTTGAGGTCTATGGAGCACATCCAAACCTCCTTCTCCAACAATGGGAGAATGGATTGTAACGTGACCATTCGGAATTTGGATTTCGTGACGGATTGGTTCAGTTTGCTGAGATCCAATATTGGTCTCAGGTCCCCTGTCTTTTTTGGCACTAAAAAGAACCTTGAGTAATTTCCGGATCCGATCTGGTCTGTGGGGACCGGTTGGATGACTCCTTTTTCTAGCAGCTTTAAAGCTTCTGCGGCTGCAATTTCCCTTTGACTGGGTGGTGGGTCCGGGATTTTTGGATGGTGGGGTGAGCATGTGAATGGGATGGTGTAACCTCCGGCAATGATCCGAAGCACCCATCTGTCCTGAGTGATTGACTCCCAGGCTTTTAGGTGTTTGGCAAAACGGCACCCGACTGGCTCCGGAGCAGCACAGCCGGGCAATCCCTCATGATGTGTGGGAGGCTGAAGAGCCACGAAAGGACTCGCGGTCTCCAGAATTGCGGGGCCCTCTGCCGCCTCTGGGACGGCGTCTCCCAGAAAAATTTCCCCGTCCTCTGCCTCTGGAAGGGGAATCTTCCTGCTGTTGAGGAAAAAACTTACGTGATTTTCGGAACCACATCTTCCCCCCTCCTTTGGCCTTGGGATAAGGCCGAAAGGGAGTGGAATAACGGGCACCTACGGCACAAAGTTTTTCCCTCTTGCTCACAGCGGGTAAGGGTGTCTTTAACCTTGGGTCCAAACAAAGAGGACCCATCAAAGGGAGCGTCGGAAGGAAGACTTGAACGCCTCCAAGAACTGACACAAGCGGAGCCAGGCTTGTCTCCGTAGAGCCACGCCTGTGCCTGCCGCTCTACCCGCCCCTTCGGCCGCATAGGAAATGAGCCTCATGGACGAGTTAGAAATTGACGTAAGGATAGCCAACTGAGAGCTAACCGACTGGGCTAGCTGCTCAGGTAGGTTACCGAGAGGAATCTGACAGCTCCTTGACCAGATCCCTCTGAAGCCTGGTAAAATGTGCCAAATAATTCAGAGACCTTAAAGTAAAGGCCGCTGAAGTCAGGGTGTGCTTCCGTACCTGTCCATGCTCCTAGACTCCTTATTAGGAGGATGGACGGACGTTGAAGCCTCTGCCACGTCCTGTTGTGTAGCAGATGCCACCACCATGGCATCTACAGCCACGCCTTTAGTGAGGAACTCCTTCTCGGTGGAGCAGATAAAAATTTATTAGGGCGAGAAGGGACTGGTTCCACGGTATCTGGGTGTTCCCACGCCCTTCGACAAACTAAATCCAGGAGCTCGTCGAAGGGCGGAGACACCCAAGAGGCGGAGGGCTGAGCCCCAAAGGCCTTGAGGAGCACTGACTCATCAGCAGAGGGGGGTTTGGATATCCAGCCGCCTCGTTGTTTGAGGATCTCTAAGATGTCTGCAAATGAGACATCATCCGAGGACGACTTGGGACCCTCCGCATCATCAAGATCAGTGTCCGATGCAATAGACTCGGGAGTCTACGTGCTTCCTCTTGCACGATCTCTTCCTTGGGGGTTCCTCCAAGACAACTCGAAGAACCCTCAGGAGGAGGGGAACCCCAATGGGGGTAACCTCAGGCCCAGGGCTCCGCTGCCTACGGACAGGGAACTGCCAAAGACCCAGTCTCCACGCCCAGGGAAGGTGCCGGTAAAGCCGGAGAGATGGCGAAGACTTGGCCAAGGCACTCCTCATAGCTCTGAAAGCCGGACCCCAGAATCCTGGGAGTGTCCAGTCTCGAGCCATGATAGCAGACAGCAATCCGCAGCCGAAGCACCGAGAGGAGGCTCGGAACCGAAAGCATAGGTCCCGAAACATCACCCCCGGGTCCAGCCGAAGAAGTCCGTGTACCAAACTCGGACCCGAAGGCCGGGTTGGAGTAAGGGTCGGAGCCGACCTAAGATCTCCACCGGCTCCAACAGCATCTGCTCCGGAGCCGGGCGGTCGGAGGAGGAACAGCCATGGGATGGGCATGGGCTATCGGCTCCGAAGCCAACTGGGTCGGAGCCGAAACAAATTTTTGAAAGACTGGGGACTGGAACAGTCTTTGGAGCACCCTGTCTATATCCGAATCCGACATCCTCGAGGACTTAGAGGATACTGAACGGGTTCGAGATGGCCTCTCCAACGGCCCCAAAGGACTAGGGGACCGGCTCCGAGGCGACTTGATGATTATCGGCGCCGAAGGAATACCCACACTAGTTTCCATCGGTACCGAGGAGGACTTCGGCGCCGAGGAGGAAGTGTCTGAGCGGGCAACCCTAGTCGGCTCCGAGACCAGTGGAGCCGACGAAGGTGACCGCCTCGATGCCCCAGCCATCGGCTCCGAAGCCCGAGGAGTCGAGACTGGTGGCATCGAGGCAGACGTTCCGCCCTCGGCTCCGAAGTCCTTGGAGCCGAAGGAGAAGCCTGCCTATGTCTTTTGGCGGCCGGATCCGACGGACTGGTCGGAGCAGACGCCTTCTTCTTTTTGGTTGGAGAAGGAGAGGATGCTAGAGCTTCTTCGAAGGAGGGTTTGATTAAGCCTTTAAGAATAAGTTTATTTTTCCTCTCCTGGAGGACCCTCGAGGAAAAAGCGTGACACACGCTGCATGACTCCTGTAAATGTTTTGCACCCAAACAATAAACACAGAGAGAGTGGTCATCTGTGATTGACATTTTAAAATTACATTTGGTGCATTTTTTGAAGCCCGAAGGCCTAGGATTCTGAGACATTATAGCAAAGAAACAGTAATCCCTGACAGAAAAAAAAAAAACCAACACTATCCACTAGATTTTCTGATCAAATGACACTACCTAAAAATCGGTTTACAACTGCCGATTAGGTAAACAATCTGTAACAACTAAGTAAAGGGTACTTTGAAACCCTCTAAGGTTTAAGGGGGGTTGACTGACCGGGAAGGCCCTAAGATGAAGGAGGCCTGAAATCAAATCAACGCCCAATCACACTACAAAGTTCTCACAAAACTCCAAACACACCACAAAGTGAAGAATAGCCGTTAAAACAGCTTTTTATGACAAGAACAGCAAAATTCTGACAGAAAAAAGTTAGTAAATAAATACTACTCAGCTCAGCCAGCTCGAGACCACGTCTTCGCAAGATAGCGGCAAACGAGATCTGGGGGACTGGTAGTGGTGCATCCTGGGATATAGTAAGCTCAGCCAATAAGAGACTTCGCTCTTTGGCATAAGCGTGCCGAGTCGGAGCCGAGGGATCGGCTCCGAACCCATCAGTCAGAATGTAGGCGAGATAGGATCACATAACATCTTGTGGTTATGACTCCTGGCTAGAAAATACAGAAGGGGATACCAGTGCTGCCTAGGCCAAACGTTAGTTATTAGCAAGACTTCTGGCATATCATTGGTATTACAGCAAGAGAGGGAAGGCATAAAGAAACCTCCCCTAGTAGTCCTGGAGACAAAACCACTGCAGCTGCTTGTTGTGAATGGAAGAAAACAGATCTACTTCATAGGTTCATAGATTAATACTAAGCTAACTGCCCTTGCAAGCCATTTTAAGCCTAGCCAATTATCCCTTGTGAGACTCTAACCCTGCACCTTGTGTTTGTAAGGCAAACACCTTAACCATTAGGCTACCCTCCCAACCAACTATTTGAGGAATACTCCCAATTTGTGGACTATGACTAGGGAAGACCTCCCTGTTCAAAATCTATTTTTAAGGGTATTCCCTGGATCTGCTTAGAAAATCTACCAGAATATTGTCCTTGGGAAGGGCTGTAAACTACTTGTAGGGACAGGTTTGCTTTTATGGCCTGTTCCCAAGTCAGAGAAGAGTCGGTCTGCATAGTAGATAAAAGGTGGTTCCTCCATTTGTTTAGATACCACATGAACGTAGTGTTGTCTGTGAAGATCATGAAAAGACCTGGAGTCCATGAATGGCAGAAAAACTTGCATGGCCAAAATGACTACCCTAACCTCCTTTACACTGATGCATTCTGTCCTTCGATTTGGGGTCCACAGCACCTGGACTCTTACAGAAACTGCCCATGCCTCCAAAGCTATGTCAGAAGCATCTGTGTGCAAGTCCTATGAAGAAAGGCCTGAGCCAAGCTTTACCAGAGATATTCACAACTGATGTTTTTTCTTCAGAAAGGGAAGAAGTAGGATCAGAGTATCCAGAGGGCAACAGAGATGTGATTAGGGAAATTTTAGGTACTAATGGATCGCTCTCATATGAAGTTTTGCAATGGGATCCATGGGAACGAATGCTGACATGGACACACAGACGTGATAACTTCCCTTGCAGGACAGAATTAAAGAGGCAGAAGGGATTGAAAATACATGGAAAAGGACTGGACCTTCCCTTGTGGGAGAAAGACCAGTATGAGAAGAGTGTTTAGTCTGCAGCCTAGAAGACCAGGTCCTGGTTAATGGTCAGCGCTAAAGTACAGTTTTGTACCTACCATAAATGTAGATGTTCGAGTGTTGACACTGCTGCAGTCATCACACTTGGGTTTATCCTGCCGTCAGGCGGTCCCGCAGTCGGCCCGAGTTCCAAAGCCTTGGTCCAGCGTCGGATGCTGTCGCTTCTTCCCTGATGTTAGTGCGCCAGGGGTACAATAAGAGGCATCCAACGCCATTTTCTTCAGTTTTTCTTGCCCCAGATGTCAGGTGCCCCCTAGTAGGTGGGCAATACATATTGCCAATGAAACATGTACAGAAAATACAAATACCTTCAGTTATAAGCACACACACCACAAAGGTTGTATCAGATAGTAAGGTATAGAAAAGTTCAGCTAGTTCAGAGGGGATGGAGGGAGGGTAACCTGGACTGCAGCAGTGTGAACACTCGAACATCTACATTTATGGTAGGTACAAAACTGTACTATGTTCATCGTGTTACACTGCTGCAGTCATCACACTTGGGTTGAATCCCAAAGCTAAGGATGGGTGGTGGAGTTAAACAGGGTTTGGAGAAGCTAGTAGGCCCTGCAGAACTGCAGTGGCAAAGCCAGCTCTAGTCTTAAGAGTATAGAGGTAAGTGATGGTGCTTGGTGAAGGTGTGCACTGAACTTCAAGTTGCAGCTTCCAAAATATCCTTGGTTGGTACCCTCCTGAGAAAGGCTGTTGATGTAGCTGTAGCCCTGGTGAAGTGGGACCTAATGCTAGCAGGTACCGGTTTCCCATGATGTGTGTAACAGAAATGTATGCAATGCCCTATCCATTTTGAAATGGTCTGTTTTGAGATAACTTTTCCTTGTGATCCTGTAGCATAGGATACAAAGAGCTGTTCAGATTTTCTGAAAACCTTAGTTTTATCCAAGTAGTAACGTAATTGCCTGTCAATGTCCAAAGAGTGCAGGAGTCTTTCTCCTTTGTTCTGGGGGTTTGGGAAAAAGGTGGGTAAATTAATGGCTTGGTTTAGGGCCACACTGGATACTACCTTTGGCATAAAGGAAGGGTTAGTCCGTAGAGCGACTCTGTCTTGATGAAAAATGAGGAGAGGCTCCATTGCCATTAGGGCCTGTAGCTCTGAGACTCTTCTAGCTGAAGTTATTGCTAGTAGCAGGGCAGTTTTCCATGACAGAAACTTTAACTCAGCTGAAATAGCTGGTTCAAAGGGCGGTAGTGTAAGCTTTTCCAGAACAAAGTTGAGATCCCAAGTTGGTGTTGGTGCTCTCCTGGGTGGTCTTATGTTCTTAGCCCCTCTGAGATACTGTCTTAGAAGTGGATGTGAAAATAAAGGAGGATCCGTGTTGTAGTGAGCTGAAATCGCTGAGGCGTGGAACTTAAAAAGAAAGTCCTTTGTGCAACATCTCAGTTAAGTATTGTAGAATCTGAGGAATGTTTGGAACAAGGGGATTTTGGCTTTTATCCTGGTTCCATGAGTAAAATCTTTTCCATTTGTCTGAATAGGCTTTCCTGGTGCTGGGCCTCCTGGCCTCCAGAATGACATCCGTAACAGCTTTAGATACAGGTGTTGGCTGGTTGTTTAGGTAATTTGCCATGCAGCCAGATTTAAAGTCTTGAGCTGGCTGTGTAGAATCTGATTGTTTTGCTGAGTGAGTATGTGAGGAATTTGAGGTAAAATCCATGGTGGGCCGTGGGCCACGGTTCCTTAGTATTGGATACCAGTGTTGGCGTGGCCAGTCTGGAGCAATGAGTATCATTTGTGGCCTTTCTAATCTGACTTTCAGCAGCACCTTTGCTAGAAGAGGCAGTGGAGGAAAGGCATACACTGTTAATGTTTTCCAACTGAATGAGAGGGAGTCCACCTTCCAAGCTAGTGGGTGGAATGTCCTTGTGCAAAATTTTCGAAGTTGGTAGTTTTGGGGGTTGGCAAACAGATCTATGTCTGGGCGTCCCCATTTTTGAGTCATCACAAATACTTGTGGATCCAGTTCCCACTCGTGGGGTTCCATGATGTTTCTGCTTAGGTCTGCCAATGTGTTTTTCTTTCCTGGCAGGAATTGTACTTGTAAATTGAACTTTACAAGTCAGTGCTGTGTTCCACAAGGTCATTGCTTGCCTGCAAAGGGGGTAGGAGTGTGTGCCCCCTTGCTTGTTTATGTACCACATAACTGTGCTATTGTCCGTCTTTATTAGGAGTTGTCCTGGATGTAAGAGGTCCTTGAAAGCTGTTAGGGCATTCTGTACAGCTAGCATTTCTTTTTGATTGATATGCAGATGCCTTTGATTTGTGTTCCATTTGCCCTGAATGCACTGCCCTGCCATGTGTGCTCCCCAGGCATAGTCCGATGCATCTGTTGTCATAGTTTGCTGGCTGTGGGCAAGGTAAAAGGCTGACCCTTGTTGAGGTGACATGCCTGTGCCCACCATAAGAACTCCTTTTGAAGGCAGGGAAGGAGTGGTATCATTGTTTCCAAGCTGTGGCTGTGCTGTGTCCATACACTCTTCAGGTACCATTTAATTTCCTCATATGCAGTTTTGCAAATGGTATTAGGAGTATGCAAGATGCCATGAATCCCAAAGCCTGCAGAATTTTTCTTGCGGGGAGTTGGGTCTTTGTTGCCATCATTTTGAAATACTGAGTCAGCTGTTGTTGCTTGTCTGGCGTGAGGTAAGCCATCTGGGCCATTGTATTCAAGCTGACACCCACGAATGTTATGTTCTGTGAGGGCACTAGCTTTGATTTCTTTTCATTTACTGTGTACCCTAGGCAACTTAAATGTTTGACAAACGTCAGATGCTTTAAAAGAATGTTCTTGCTTTCTGCTTGAATAAGGCAGTCGTCCAGGTATGGGTATATTTGAATTCCTCTGTCTGCATTATGCAATTACTGGTGCCAGGCATTTTGTGAAGACCCTGGGCGCAGTAGAGAAGCCAAAAGGCAGTGCAGAGAATTGATAATGAGTTGAACCTGCAATGAAACGGAGGTATCTTCTGCAATTTTGTCTGATGGGGACATGCAGGTATGCCTCCTTGAGGTCCAGTGTTACTAGCCAAGCCTACTTGCCCAGCATGGGAAGAAGCTGCTGTAGTGTTAGCATCTTGAATTTGGGTACTTGGAGATAGGTGTTTAGAACTGAAAGGTCCAGAATGGGTCTCCAGGCTTTGTCCTTTCTGGGGACTAGAAAGAGACTCGAGTAAAATCCTTGTCCTTGCTCCTGTGTAGGTACGTGTTGAATGGCTCTCATGTCCATGAGAGCTGTAATTTGTTTTTGTGCCTCCGCCCATTGATTTGGTGGCAGGTTTGGCATTCCTTTTATCCATGGCAAGGTGTGAAAGTGGAATCTGTATCCTTGTGAAACAATGTCTGGGACCCATTTGTCTTTTGTAATGATGTGTCAGTTGTCTGCATAAAGTGATAATTTTCCTCCCAAGGGAGCTGCCAAGAGAGATTTGCTTGGCAGTCTGAGGGTTAAGTCATTGTGTTTGTCTTCTGTTAGTTTGGGGCCTGTCTTCTCCACCTTTCTGGGTAGCAGCACCCCATTGGCGAGGTTTGTAAGGGCCTTGTGACTGACCTCTGCCCCTTGGGCATCTGTATTTGCCCCCCTGTGGTCTGTCAGATGCTGGAAAGGACCAGTTTTTTGTTGGCCAATTTCTGCTGAACCGAAGGGGTTGAACCTGTAAAAAATCCTTGACCGTCTGCATAGATTTTGCCTAATCCTCCATTTTCTTTAAAACCTCTTTTGCCATTACACCAAATAAAACAACCTGCTGTAAAGGTGCATCCAAGAACTTTGCTTTAACATGATCAGGGCAGGGTTTGTTCTTTTAACCAAGCATGTCTACGTATTACTGACCCAGTCACTGCTGCTCTACAGGAAGCTTCCAATGAATCAAATCCACATTGTAAAGTATGTTTGCCCACCTGTTCAGCTGCAAGTAGCAGATCCTGCATTTCCTTGAAATCAGGCTGCTCTGAATGCGTGCTCATTTTTTGTTTTAATTGAGACATTAGGAATTGCTGATATTTTAGCATGTGAAACTGGCAATTTAAGGCTCTCACAGCTAGAGTAGCTGGGGTGTATACCTTCTTTCCCCATCTATCGAGTGCTCTGGAATCCATTTCAGAGGGTACAGGACTTTTAGCAATGGAGGCCTTAACCCCTTTGGGACCCTGGGAAATTGTTTCTGGGTCAGCAACAGGGCTTTTATATAGGAATTTATGTGAGTCAGGGACTCTGTAGTATCTGTCTGGTTTGGCTGGAGTAGGAGGTAGAGAGTCTGGGTTAAGACTAGATTCTAGGTAAACATCATCCACAATGTCTAACACAAGAGAGATAGCAAGTGGTCTGTGCTGGGGAAGTAAAAGGAACTCTCGGAGCCTTTTCTTAGAATCAGAATAATCCTGGCCTTCCAGGTGGAAATGTTCCCTCATGGTACGTAAAGTTTCCCCAAAGGAGTAGCCTTCTGGAGGAAACGGATAACTGGTGCCAGAGCCATGGCCTGAAGTTAAACGCCAAAAAATGCATAGTCATACCCTTCGGGAAAAACAAGGTTACCCCTAGCTACCATATAGGTGACAATCCACTGAGCACAGAAAAAGTCATCAGGGATCTGGGGACCCAAGTTGACAGTAGTCTTTCGTTTGACACTCATGTTGCTAAAGTAGTTAGGAAAACCTTCTATATCGCCCACCTGATCATGAAGGGATTCACATCTAGATCAAGGGAGGTCATCGTCCCCCTGTACTCATCACTCATTAGACCTATGATTGAGTACAATGCCCGTTCGAATGTATCTGACCAGACACCTGATGCAGCTTGAAAGGCCCCAAAAGTTCCTCACCAAAAGGATAAAGGGTCTCAAAAATATGTCTTATGCTGCCCGACTGAAAGAACTCCAGCTTTATTCAGTCTCATACCGCTTGCTCAGAGGTGACCTGTGCCTGACATATAAGGCCATGTCAAACCCAGATTTGATGAATATGCTTCACCTCAAAAATCTAGATCCCTCAGAACCACAAGGGCGGAGACTTAAACCTTGACACGGTTATAAATAGAACGTGCTGGAGGGACAGATTCATCACCCAGAGACTCCCTATGCTGTGGAACAAAATCCCGGTACATGTGAGGCAGAGCACCTCGCTGGCCTTGTTCAAGAGGAATCTTGACCAATGGATGGGAGATCGCAGATATACCCCAGGGATTACTTCAGTGTCACTGCTTGACAGAGGCACAGAAAAATGATAGGCATAGTTTTTATTCAAACTAAAGGGGTGGCGAAAGCCACATAACTATGGGCTAGGCTTATAAATGCCCTTGGGCAGATAGCCTAGTATGAACCTATGAACCTAATACTCTTCGGCATCAGAATCTTCATAAGGGGGGGGAAAAAAAAAAAAAAAGTATTCCTGTTCCTCAGAAGAACCTGAGGAAATTGAAACCTGGTCAGAGGAAGCATAATCCTCCTCTTGTCTTGGCCTTTTTTCAGGAGGGGGATGGGAACCCCTGATTAGGGTAATTAAATCTTAAGCCATCTTAAGCATTTTTTTCTTAGGCATGGGGTCTTGTACTGGAGACTGATGTACAGTCTTTTTTGTTTTTAATGGAGTTTTAAGCTTAACATAAGATTTAATGGTGAGTGTAGTCGGTCTGAAGACACCTTCTGCACCAAAATCATCTTCTGTTATTGAGTCGGAAGGGCCTAAAGACGAAGGCTGCGCCGGCCTAGTACTCTCCGCTTGTGAATCAGAAGCCGTCTGGGGTTCTAATTCAGTGGTTGTCAGGGACTACTGAAAACCGGCGACAGGCCCAGCAGACGCCTCGGAGTCTGGTTTGGGTCTAGGCTGCCTATCCTTATCCTTGCATTTTTTTATGCATGCCGGTCGTCAGTTGCTCCGACGGCATGGTATAATTAAATTTCCTACCAAAGTAATGTCGGGCGAAATCGAACCGACGTTTGATAGTTCGTTTATTAAACCTAGCACAAAACAGACAACCTGTGATGTCATGGTCCGGGCCTAGGCAAGGAATACAGTAAGAATGAAAGTCCTTATGAGGTATTTGCTTCCCACAAGAAATGCAATTGTTAACTTTTTCTGACAGCGGACTGAAGCAAGAAAAGGCTCCCCAACGGGGTACTTAGCTTTATTGAAGACTTCGGTCTGAAATTCGATTTGAAAATCTCAGGAGTCGGCCGACCAGCACTTGTGAACTGCTTCTGCTTTGGGCACCACGCGGCAAGAAAGAATGGAGAAAATGGCATTGGATGCCTCTTACATACCCCTGGCGAACTGACGTCGGGGAAGAAGCGACAGCAACCGACGCTGGACCAAGACTTTGGAACTCGGGCCGACTGCGGGACCGCCTGACGGCAGGATAACCCAAGTGTGATGACTGCAGCAGTGTAACACGATGAACATCTTTAGATTTGTGAACCCTATGACACTACAGAAGGAAAACTGTACAGATGAAATTCATTAAGAGAGCCACCTGCGAAGATGCCTACGTTGGCAAGTTGTTGGGTTATGGAAATACCTGAATTCCCTGGGTTCTGCAAAATTAATTAGAAATGCTAAGAGCAAAAGTACACTTCGGTGTGAGACGAACCAAAGTAACACCCTAAAGTTTTTACTGCCAGCATCTCAGGGATACTAAAAACTAAAAATCGTAATTAGGATTGATCTGCAACATGCAAGACCAATGCAACAAGAACACCAAGACTTAAATTTGGGTGACCAACTGTATTGATGTTAGCAACTTCAAGCTATACGGGTTGGAGCAGTAAAAACTAAGAAGTTATGTACTCACCATAACGTTCCATCTGAGTAGGTAAACTTCATTTGTCTGCAACCCTGTGGGATACGGATCCGATCTCTGATCCGAGCCGGCAACTTTACAAAGCTTAGATCTGAGCTCCTAGCTCCTCCCCTTACCCATAATTCCCTGCCAACCCTGACTGACCTCAGATCAAGTTTGCCCGCAAGCACTATAGCGGATAACTAACTACATTATCAGAAATGGTACATCACTATATGACATGAAACACATCTGAAGGTCAGGGGGATGGAGGGGGGGGGAACGGTTGCACACAAATGAAGTTTACCTACTCAGATGGAACGTTATGGTGAGTACATAACTTCTTAATCTGTAGTAGTTAACTTTATTTGGTCTGCAACTTGTGAGACAGAGTCCCCCCAGCTACCTAAACCTTGGGCGGCCTTCATGGAAGGATATTCCGGAGCACTGCGGAGCCAAAAGAAGTTCTCCCTCTGGAGATAATGTCCAATTTATAATGATTGATGAAGGTATGAAATGAGGCCCAAGTGGCTGCTGAACAGATATCATCCCAGGAAACCCTGGATTTAAAGGCGGCAGATGTAGCCATAGCCCTAGTTGAGTGGGCACGAACTCTTTGTGGTGCGGGCCTGCCGGAATTTTGATACGCTGTAATGATACACTGTGAAATCCATCTCGATATGGAAACTTTTGAGACTGGTTCACCTAGATTAAATTTGGCAAAGGAGACAAACAACTGGTCGGATTGTCTATGACCAGATGTCCTATGAATGTAAAATCTAAGTTGTCTGTGCACGTCCAAAGAATGTAGTCTGTACTCCCCTTTGGTCTGGTAGTTAGGAAAGAAGACCGGCAAATTGATAGATTGGTTAATATTAGATTCAGAAATTACCTTTGGGAGGAAGGAGGGATTGGTCCTGAGGTAAACCCTATCCTTGTGAAAGGCTAAGTATGGGGGTTTGACAGAAAGAGCTTGCAATTCAGATACTCTCCTGGCTGAAGTAATGGCCACAAGAAAGGCTGTTTTCCAAGATAAATATTTGAGGTCTACTGAAGACGCCAGTTCGCAGGGAGTCAGGGCTTGTAATACCAAGGTCAAATCCCATGGAGGTACCGCTTCCTTTAATGGAGGTCTAAGTAGGAAGGTGCCCTTTAGGAACGTTTTGCACAATTTTGTAGTAATCAAAGGACCCACTTCAGTACCTATGTGATAATGAGAGATAGCTGCTAACTGAACCTTAACCGTAGAACAGCTAGCTCCATCATTAGAGAGACCTGAAAGAAAGTCCAGCACCGTAGGCAAGGGGGCTGTAAAAGGATCCAAATTATGGCGTTCTGCCCAGACAGAGAAACGCTTCCATTTACTACCATAGACCTGCCTAGTAGAGGGCTTGTGCGCTGCTACTAGGATAGTTTTAACTGGAGAAGAGATACCGGGAGTCCTAGCTACAAGTGGAACTGGAGCAGCCAAGCCGTAAGCTTGAAGCTGGCCAGCCGTAAGCTTGAAGCTGGCCAGGTCGGGAAGTGGGAGCCCTAGGGGGTGGGAGATTAGATCTGGAAGGGGATTTAGAATCCAGGGCAGATTCGCTCGATGAGACCAGAGGTAAGGGAACCAAGCTTGGCAAGGCCAGAATGGGGCAATGAGGATCATCCTGCTCCCCAACCGACTGGCTTTCTGAAGAAGTTTCAGCATGAGGGGAAGAGGAGGGGAGGGTAGGCATAGAGAAGACCGGGTGGCCAAGCATGCACCAAGGCGTCCCTCGGGGCTTCCCCGGCAGGGGGAATGAGAGCTAAGTAATTGTTGCATTTTGTGTTTGAGGGAGATGTGAAAAGATCGCAACAGAGCTGCCCCCAAACGGCAAAAATTCGACTCGCTACTCGAGGATTGAGGGACCACTCGTAAGGTGAAAGGATGGTGTGACTCAGTATGTCCACCAAGAAGTTGGTCCGTCCCGGAATGTGCGTTGCAATGAGAAAGCGGTTGGAGATCGCCCATTCCCACACTCTCATGGCTTCTCGACAGAGTGGGTAAGACCTGGTTCCCCCTTGTTTGTTGATATACCATACCACAGACATACTTGTCTCTGTCTGGATTGCAATTGTTCCTGCAGACAGAAGGCTCTGAAGTGCTTGCAACAACAACAGCACTGCCCTCATCTCTAGAACATTTATGTGCAATAAGGCCTCCGAATCGTTCCACGTGCCTTGGACCGTCCTGCCAGAGTAATGCCCCCCCACCCAAGACGAGAGACTTCCGTGGTCACCGTGGCGAGGGGGGGGGGGCATGGCAAAGGGGCGTCCCACCTGGAGGTCCGGCGATTGAAGCCACCAAATGAGAGCCCTCTTGCAGGCCCTGCTGAGGGAAATGGGGTGACTCAAGGGGTACTGATGAAGGGACCATTGGACCTGCAGAGTCCACTGTAAAATCCTCATGTTCAGACGGGCCATGGGAAGAAGGTTTATTGCGGCTGCCATGGACCCCAGGGCCCGCAGAACCAATCCCGCCGGAGGTTTCGAAGATTGAAAGATGGCCCGCACATGTGCCCTCAAAGTGTGCAACCGGTCGGGAGTTAAGACTAGTTGCCTGTTGGTGTCCAGTCTGGCCCCGATAAAATCTATCACCTGAGTCGGGGTGAGAGAGGACTTGTCTGAGTTTATAGTGATCCCTAGTTGCGGAGCAAGGTTGAGGAAGTAGTCCCTGGCTAAGCATAGTAGATGCCTTGTTGGGGCGGTGAGGAGCTAGTCGTCCAGGTACGGGAAAACCTGCATTCCCTGGAGTCTCAGGTGGGCCGCTATCACTGCTAACACCTTGGTGAACACCCTGGGGGCTGAGGTGAGACCAAAAGGAAGGACCCTGAATTGATAATGACTGGCTACCAGCCGGAAGCGGAGAAACCTCCTGGATCGTACATCCATCAATATGTGGTAGTAAGCGTCCTTGAGGTCTATCGAGGACATCCAGTCGTTCTCCCGCAAGAGGGGGAGAATAGATTGAAGAGTAACCATCCGGAACTTTTCTTTGGTTACTGACATTTAGTAGGGAAAGATCGAGGATGGGCCTTAGGTCCCCCGTCTTTTTTGGCACGAAAATGAACCTTGAGTAATAACCTGATCCGGACTGGCCTGGGGGGACACGCTGGACAGCTCCTTTTTCTAAAAGCTGCCGAACTTCTGCAGCTGCAGCCTCCCTCTGATTGGGAGGAACATCGGGGAGGTGTTCGGGAGTGTAGGGGAATGTAAGAAAGAGGAATTCTGTATCCTCTGGATATGATACGAAGAACCCAGCGGTCTGTTGTAATGGACTCCCAAGCTGCCAGGTGCCTCGAGAAGCGCCCCCCGACTGCCTCCAGAGTGGAGCAGATGGGCAACCACTCAGGGTTGCTGCGTGGGCCGATCAGAGAAGGTTTCTCTGGACCCAAAGTTTTTCGGACCCCCTCTGCCTCTAGGGCGGTTGTTCACCCTGTCCTCCTCTGCCGCGGAAGGACTGGGACTGTTGCAACTTTTGGAACCACATCTTCTTCTGTCCCTTTTGGTTCCTGGAGAAGGACCTCTGGGGAGCAGAGAAGCGGACTCCAACGGCAGACAACGTCTTCCCGTCCTTTTCGCTCTGGACTAAAATCTCGCGAACTGTCTTGCCAAATAAGGCAGAACCATCTAAGGGGGCATTCACAAAGGACGCCATGAAGGGTTCCGCGAAATCACAATGTCGGAGCCAGGCCTGACGTCTCATAACTAGGCCCGCTCCGCTGGCTCTAGCGGCTCCCTCTGTGGCGTGGGATACAAGCCGCATAGAGGTGTTGGATATAGACCTAAGAGTGGCCATGCGAGTGGAGTACAACTGTTTGTCCTCCGCAGACATGGACTCGGGGGGTGATGCAGCATACTCTTTAATAAGGTCTCTCTGCAGCCGTATCACATGTGCCATGTAGTTCAGGGACCTTACAGCGAAGGTCGCTGAACTAAAGACCCGCTTCCCAAGACGGTCCATCGAGCAAGACTCCTTGCTTGGGGGATGGACCGAGGGACTCTCTTGGGCCAACTCCCTCTTGGTGGCTGCCGCCACCAACATGGCATCTACAGGGGGGGGTCCCTTGCTCCAATGGGACTTCTCAGTGGGGGGTGGGCTTAGAATTCTGTCTGGACATTTGGGGACTGGCTCCACAGTGTCCGGCTACTTCCACGCCCTAGTGGTAATAAGGTCCACTAAGGGGTCGGCCGGATGGGACACCCAAGAGGTAGATGGGCCTGCTTCGAACGCCTCCAGGAACACGGATTTGTTCGAGGAAGCCTTGGGGGCAGACCACCCCCCCTGATCCTAAGCATTTCCATGATGTCTCCAAAGGAGACATCCTTGGGGGGGTGACCTTGGGAAGCCTTCCCCCTCATCTAAATCAGTGTCTTCTGTCAAGGACTCTGGGGAGTCCACGTGCCTCCTCTTGCACTTTCGCTTGTGAGGAACATCCTCAGGGGGGCTGTCCGAGGATGTCTCACCAGCCACATCTTGTTCCAGGCTGTCCCTGTGGCCGGGTGATGAAAGCCTGACCCAACCGAGAGGGAGTGCGGGACGGAACCAATGCAAGGACCGGGGGCCTGGATGCAATCAACAGAGCCCTCTCCACCACATCAAAGGTCGAGGGAGAGCAGCTCTCTCTGGGATCTGAGAGCAGACCCTCGCCCGGATCCGATGGGCGGATGGGAACCGGCGCCAAGAGCATCGGATCCGAAGGACCAGTGTGCTCCGACCTGGACGGAGCCGAAGGCACACCGACCCCCTTGGATCCGAAGCTCAGACCACGGCTCCAAGAGCTCGGATCCGACAGACTCGAAGGAAGAGTCAGAGCCGAAGTACACGATACAGTCAGTGCCGACCCACCCCCGGCTCAGAGCGCTCCGAACCCGGGAAGCGGGTCGGAGAAGGAGCTATCTGGGCAAAGAAGGGTGTTGAGCTCCCCCCCCCCCGGAGGGGGGGGGGAGAGGCAGGATCACTCCCATCTGCAGTTGGGCCTGGATGAACCTTCGCATCATCCGGTCCAAATCTGCATCCGAAAGGCTATGGGTGGGATCTCGACGAGGCCACCGAGGCTGGCCGGGAGTGCCGCCTTGATGACCTCGACGGAGATCGGGTCTCCACCTCCTCCTCGGGTCCCGGTAAGAAGCATGGAGACCGGAGCCGAGAAGGAGGAGACCTAGAAGCCCTGGGAGGGAGAAGCCCGCTTAGCCGTGAGGGCAGAAACGGAGGCCTCGGCCTGCCGCTTGTGGTGCTTCTCTGCTTTTTTCTTTCCTGGCCTCCCTCTCCACCGGCGCAGAAGCGGGAGATTGAGTCCCAGCCGGGGGGAGTGAGGCAGGAGTGGCCGCCACAGAAGCCTGGGAGGAGGCCACAGAAGCACCGGAGGCCGAAGCCGAATCCGGGGGCAAAAGTCCCGCTAGGATCAGCTTCGACCTCCGGTCCTTCAGTGCCCTGGGGTTGAAGGCCGCTCAGATAGAACACCCAGAGGAGAGGTGTTCAACCCCAAGGCACCGGACACACCGAGTGTAGCCATCCGCTGGGGAGAGCTTATGGCCACACTCGGTGCACTTACAAAATATTGGTTTTGGGGCCTCAGACATATTTAGCTAAAAAGAAAACTCACTCAGTAGGCCCCAAACACACTAAACACACGCACACAGCCTACGACCAGCGAGGGATGGGGAGGAAAAATTTGACTAAAAAGTTAGAGGTTATATAAAAATAAGGTTACAACAAGGGAAACCTAACCAACACAACACCCACACAAGTTTAAGGAGAAATATTTAAGAAACAAGGACTTCTGACCAAAAGACCAGGAGCTCGCAATCTAGCTGCTGTTCAGAAGCGCGGCAAATTAGATCTGAGGTCAGTCAGGGTTGGCAGGGGATTATGGGTAAGGGGAGGAGCTAGGAGCTCGGATCTAAGCTTTGTAAAGTTGCCGGCTCGGATCCGAGATCGGATCCGTATCCCACAGGTTGCAGACCAAATGAAGTTAACTACTTCAGATTAAAAGATGAAAAAAAAACTTTATGATCTCACTTAAGTAGTTTCAGATTAATAAAAATCATTTATTGTAGTCAAACATCGGCATTTGACTACAAAGGATTTTTATCTGAAACTTTTAAGTTAGACCATAAAGGTTTTTCATCTTTTGTTTTTTACTGTTTGGACCTTTATAGTTTGAAGTTGCTAACATCGATACAGTTGGTCACCCACATTTGTTAAGTCTTGGTGTTCTTGTTAGATTGGTCTCACACGTTGCAGATCAATCCCAATTATGATTTTGGGTTCTGCAAAAAGAAATAGCAAAGGCTTAGAATTCTGTGAAGACCTTGGGGGCTGTAAATAACCCAAAGGGTAAGGCAGAGAAAGTACAGTTGTGTACCTACCATAAATGTAGATGTTTGAGTGTATTCACTGTTGCAAGTCATTGCACTTGGGTTATCCTGCTGGCAGGCTACCCGCAGTCGGCCTGAATTCCAAAGTCCTGGTTCGGCATCGGCTGCTGTTGCCTCTTCCCTGACATCAGTGCACCAGGGGTATAAAAGATGCAGCAGACACCATTTTCTCCAGTCTTTCTTGCCGCGCGGTGCCCGAAGCAAAAGCAGTTCGCAAGTGCCGGTCGGCCGACTCCTGAGATTTTCAGAAAAAGTTAACAGCTGTATTTCTTGTGGTAAGCAAATACCTCATAAAAAATTTCATTCTTACTGTATTCCTTGCCTAGGCCCTGATTACAACGTTGCTAGCTGTCGGTTTTGTGCTAGATTTAACCAAAGCACTATTAAGCATCGGTACGATTTTGCCTTTCATTACTTTGGCCGAAGATTCAATTATATAATGCTGTCGGAACAGCCGGAGCAGGCTGTCAAGTTGGAAGTATGGCTCTAAGGAAGGTTATGGCCTTGGTACCGCAGTTGGACATCGAGGTTATTTGTCAAGATAACTGAACAGTTTGGAAAAATGCAGCACTGTTCTAAAGAAGGACACCTTCCCACGCTCTACAAGATTCAGCCAAGAGAATATTTGCTGCTCTTTCGTGAACTACAAGCAGCTCTTTTTTTTTTTTTTTTGGGGGGGGGGGCATTCCTTTGAGACGATGGTACGTTACTATGAATATTCAGAATGTCTATAACTAGGACAATGAAGAGCTAAAAGCATTGTGACCAGATATGAATAATGGCATCAACCACAGAAGCTGGTATAAAAGTCTTTCTGTCTCTGGGTAAAGCGGTCCCAGGTAGGTAGAAATAAAATGCTAGCATAAGGTCTTCCGCACAATGGAAGCAAATAATTTAACTTTTGTCCATAGTACAGTACAAACTAACAACCATCAGTAATGTATGTGACAGCTGTGGCAGGAGTGTACAGCAGGACTATATTTTATTTATATTTGTTGACCGGCAGTGTCCGACTGGACGTACGTCCATTTTCAGCGGAGGACCGGTGAGAAAAGCTCCACAGTTAAAATAGACAGTTACATTGGATTACATAGCAATTAACAATTTGATTAACACAGCAATTACAAACATATTTACAGATGAAGAACATAGTACATCAGTAGACAACTAGAATCTTTCTCTGCGAAGTACATAATACTATATAATTGAAAGTTACTGGCTCAAGGCTCAGTTTGAGCCATTTCACTGGTTTCTTTGTATTAGCTGCTTTGCTACTGTTTGCACATAGCACATCAGCCAAATAGAGGAGGTAACTCTTGACGGTTACAGATGCATAAGCATCAGGCATTTTCCCTTAAAAGTGGCCAATATCTAGCACAGCAGTTCTTAAACAGCTTCAGTTATCCAGTGAACCACCCAACAGCGATTTTACCTCTTACCCATCAAGATCGGATCCTAACGGTCCCTTTTTTATGTGCCTCCTACTACACATCCCATAGGTTAGTCTCCCTAAAGTAGCCCCCTATCAGATACCCCCATCCTGTTCTCCTTATCTGTGGAGATACCAGTTTCAAACCTTGCATTATGGACTGTCAGTTTCCCTCCGTTTCTCCTGCTAGGTTGGATGACATGGGGTTTTAGAGACAGTGCAGCAAATGCCTCATGTACACTGACAACCCCTTACTCCTAAATCACTGAAGTACAATTTGCGAGATGCTCCTACACTAAGAATATGGAATCAATACTCTGTTACGCATAGAACAGCAACACTAAACAAGCTGTCAGCTCACACACAACTCCCACTCACAATATGCACCCAACACTAACCTTCATATGCTGAGGTACTCTCCAGAAACCTACCCAAGCATCAGAGATCTCCAAAACACAAGCATTCTACACCTAACACTACACTCAAAGCACCCAATACACAAAGAAACACTAGCACCAGTGTCTCACCAAATAAGCCCTTAAGGCAATGTACACATATTCAAAATGTTTTAGTTATAGGTGTCTATGGTGAGACAGACTCCCCACTCACCAGGTTAAATAAAGTGAAGGTTGCGGTCAGCTGTATGGTGCAAAGATTTGTCAAGAACACACATGCACTCAAGTCTCTCAATAACAAGTACCGTTATGACTCTGTCATAAATCATGTTGGTGTGAATTACTTCAGACGTACCTCTTTGGACTATATGAAGACAGACATGATTGAGCTCTCTCCATGAGTATCCCGGGCAGGTAGCTAGCTTTGAGCAGCACTTTACCCTTGTCTAGGATGATACCACAATATAAACAAAAAATGACTTACTTCAGTAACTGGCTTAGTTTCCGTTGTCATTCTAAGGGAATCCAGTTCTTGTCAGCCTGGGATGACATGGTGGATAGACCACGCTACTTTGCCAGAGATGAACTTCATCTGGCACCTCTAGGCTTTCAGTTGATGGCCAAGACACTTGCCTAGGCCAAAATGCTTTTTTTTTTAAAGGCAAAAACAAAATTTCCAACATGAAAATATCAAACACAAAGAAAGTAAAGTTGTGTAAAACCTTACCATAACGTTAGATGTCCTTCCCTTCTATATGCTGCTGTATCCATAACATGAGAGTCTGTGCCTCTGGTTGACTCCATATGTCCTGACATTTTACAAAAGAGAGCTGCTACTGTGAAGGTACGTGCGATGGCCCGCATCACTCAGTATACTTCGGCCATAAATGGACATTGGGTATAAAGCGGATGTCAGCACACAACCACCTCAGAACTGGATGCTGCTGGGAATTAGTGACTATGGAGTGGGTACCCAGGAGTCCGGCAAGCATCAGGGGGGAAGGCAGAGTGGGAGACTATACAGCAGCATATAGAAGAGAAGGACATCTAACGTTATGGTTAAGATTTTACACAACTATACCATGTCCTTCTATTCATATACTGTTGTACCCATGACATGAGGGAGAATGCAAAAGCTTATGCTATTAATGACTGGGTGGGGGAGTAGAAAAAAGAAGTTATGTTCTTACCATAACGTTCCATGTGGAGTGTTCATCTTGCCTTTGTTCTTACACACGGGTTCGGAGCCGATCTTCGGCTCCGAGTCGGCCGCATAGCAAAGCTCTGCATCTAAGAGAAGCTCGAGACCAGGCTATATCCCACAATCCTCCCTACCATTACTCAGATCTAGTTTGCAAGCAACCAGAATAACAATAACCCTGAGGTGCTAAGGCTACATACTGCCACAAAGAAAAAATTTAGAGACACCATCTCACTGACAAACCAACTAAGGGTAACGAAACATACCCGGAAGAGGTAAAGACATGTGGACCAGACTCTAGTCCTACTCGTTCTTCCAAACACGTGAGGGAAGGAAGGGGGGGTATGTAAGAACAAAGGCGAGATGAACACTCCACATGGAACGTTATGGTAAGAACATAACTTCTTTATGTGAGAGTGTTCAATCTCGCCGTTTGTTCTTACACGGGTAGCGTCCCTAGCTCAGTCACCCTGAGTGACTCATGGAAGAACGTTCCTGAGCACAGTGGAACCAAAGGATGTCCTGTCTTTGGAGGCTTTGTCAACCCTATAATGAGCAATGAAAGTATGTGGTTTAGACCACGTGGCTGCTGCACAAATCGTGTCCAAAGGCAGGCGAGCTGCATGAGCCAAGGAAGTGGAGACGGACCTAGTAGAATGGCCTTTTGGTTTGGTGGGTAAGGCCTGATTTGACTTAGAATACACAAAGGCTATACAATCAGTAAGCCATTTAGAAAGCGTCGTTTGTAACTGCCATGCCCTTTATATTGTCTGCAAATGCAACAAAAAGTTGATCTGTTTTTCTGTAGTCTTTAGTCCGGTCTAAATAAAATCTGAGTTGTCTGTGAACATCTAACTTGTGCAACATATATTCCAACTTGCTGGTATGGTTCTTGAAGAAAGTAGGGAGTTCAATGGACTGATTAATATTCATGACAGAACATACCTTAGGAAGGAAGGACGGATTTGTTCGTAAAGAAACTCTATCTGGGTGAAAAATTAAGTAAGGCGGTTTAAGTGACAGTGCTTGCAGCTGACACTCTCCGAGCTGAAGTAACCGCTACAAGAAAAAGAGTCTTCCACGACAGAAACTTCAGGGGGCAAGAAGAAGCTGGTTCGAAAGGTGGTAACATTAGTTGTGACAACAACAAATTTAAATTCCATGGGAATAAAGGGTCTCTGACGGGAGGTCGAAGATAGAAGGAACCTTTCATAAAAGCTTTAGAAAGCCTGTGGGACATAATAGAAGAACCGTCCTCACCAACATGGAAGTTGGATATGGCAGCCAACTGCACTCAATGTGGAAGTAGAGGCCCCTTCATGGAAAAGGATGGAAAGAAATTCTAGAACTTTATATAAAGGAGCAACCACGGGGTGCAAGTGTTGACTAGATGCCCAGTACACAAAGCGTTTCCATTTATTGTTGTAGAGTTTTGTGGTGGAAGCCTTATGAGAGGCAACCAAAATGCGCTGCACTGCCGGAGAAAGTAGATCAGACCTGGCTAGGCGGGGAAGTGGAGCAGCCAAGTTGCTAGTTTGAGGGATAGAAGAGACGGGTGAGGAACTCCCAACGAATGTGTCAGTAGATCTGGTACTGGGTCCAGGATCCAAGGTTCCTCTGTTTCATGGGCTTGAAGAAAGGGGAACCATATCTGTCGAGGCCAGAATGGGGCTATGAGTATAATTGTCCTTTCCAGATTTATGGCTTGCTGGAGAAATCTGGGAATCAAGGGGATAGGTGGGAATGCATATAGGAGACCCGGGGGCCAATCGTGTATCAGTGCGTCCCTGGGGACATCCCCTGGAGGGGGTAGAAGGGCAAAATAGCTTCTGCATTTGGTATTCATCGGGGAGGCGAATAGATCGCAGCAAGGCTGGCCCCATTTGCGGAAAATTCTTTCCGCCACTTGTAGTTTGAGGGACCACTCGTGAGGCAACAGGATGGCTCTGCTCAACCTGTCCGCAATGACGTTGGATGACCCCGGGATGTGCATTGCTATCAGAAAGCGACCCGTGGACTCTGCCCATTGCCAAATTCTCATGGTCTCTCTGCATAATGGGTAAGATCTGGTTCCCCCTTGTTTGTTTATGTACCAGACTACAGACATGTTGTCTGTCTGAACTGCTACTGTCCCTAGAGATAGGAGTGTTTGAAAGTGTTGCAACGCCAAGAACACCGCCCTCATTTCCAGAACATTTATGTGCAGGTTGTACTCGATGTTGGACCATTCCCCTTGGACTGTTCTTCCCTGAAAAAGTCCCCCCCACCCTATCAGGGAAGCGTCCGTGGTTATAGTGGCTGTCGGATTTGGTAGAACAAATGGACGACCCATAGTGAGATCCTCGCTGGACACCCACCATGAGAGGTCTCGCTTGCAAGAATCTGTTATCAGGATCTCGTACTTTAGGGGTAACTGTTGGAACGACCACTGCGTGAACAGCAGCCATTGGAGGAGCCTCATGTGCAACCTTCCCATGGGAATCGCAATCAGGGATGCTGCCATGAGTCCCAAAACTTTCAATACCAATTTGGCCGGGGCTTTCCTGCATTGCAGCAGAAGAACCTGTTCCTTGAGGGATGAAGCCCTTACTTGAGGGAGCTTTACCAATGTTAAACGCGTATCTAGGTCCGCTCCGATAAATGAAATATGCTGTGAGGGCAGTAAGACAGATTTTTTGAAGTTTATGGAAATCCCTAGGTGGGAACAAAGGTTGACTGTATAGTTTCTTGCTTGTATGAGGAGACGCTCGGTGGTGGCGGTGAGGAGCCAGTCGTCCAGATAGGGAAACACCCGGAATCCTAGACATCTCAAGTGAGACGCTACCACTGCTATGCATTTGGTGAATACCCTGGGGGCTGAGGTGAGCCCAAAGGGCAGGGCTCGAAATTGAAAATGACTGACTCCCAGCCGGAAGCTCAGGTGATCTCTGGACTTCTGGCCATCTTGATGTGGTAGTACGCGTCCTTGAGATCTATCGAGCACATCCAGTCGTCTTTCTGTAAAAATGGAAGGATCGATTGAAGCGTGACCAACTGGAACTTTTCCTTCTTCACGAAGGTATTGAGATTGCTGAGATCCAAAATGGGTCTCCAGTCCCCTGTCTTTTTCGGAACTAAAAAGAACCGTGAGTAAGTTCCGGATCCTTTTTGGTCCGCCGGGACTGGCTGAATGACTCTTCTTTTGAGCAGCTTTGAAATTTCTATTGCTGCTTGGCCTCGCAGACGGGGTGGCACATCTGGAGACCTTCTTTGTTGGGGAGTTGACATAAGGGGTATTTTGTATCCTCTGGTTACAATGCTTTTTACCCAGGAGTCTGAGGTGAGAGTTTGCCAGGCCTGTGGGTATAAAGCCAAGCGACCGCCGACTGCCTCCAGAGCAGGACAGTCGGGCCCCCATTCAGGAGTGCTGGAAAGGCTTACCAGGGATAGTATCCCTGTCGCCTTGGTTCTGCGGACCCCCTCTGCCATCGGGGCGGCGTCTTCCATGTCTGCCCCCCCCTCTGCCTCTGGGGGGGGGGGGTTCACTCTGTGTGGCTTGGAAAGATCCCAGAGTTCTACGGAACCATATTTTTCAGCCTCGTTGCCCTTTGGGGTACGGTCTGGATGGAACGGAAAAACTGACTGACAGCAGACAGAGTCTTTCCTTCCTGCTCACACCGAGTTAATGTCTCTTTCACTTTGGGCCCAAAAAGAGTGGCACCATCAAAGGGGGCGTTGGCGAAAGAAGACTTGAAGGCTTCCGCAAAAGAGCACAGCCGCATCCAGGATTGTCTTCGTAGAGCAATTGCTGAAGCTGCGGCCCTACTCGACCCTTCAGCTGCATACGAGATGAGCCTCATGGACGAGTTCACTACGGAGATAAGGGTGTTAAGTTGTGCTGTCACCTTGTCTGAAACAGCAGCATCTGTGTTACCCTGGAGGGTATCTCTCAGCTCCTTGATGAGATCCCTCTGTAGTCGTGCAAAATGTGTCACAGTTTAGCGAACGCATGGAAAAAGTCGCTGAACTAAAAATGCGCTTCCCGTATCTGTCCATAGCACTAGAATCCTTATTAGGAGGATGAACAGAAGAGGAAGACTCCGACATTTCCTTTTTAGTGGCTGCGGCCACCACCATAGCGTCAACGGGGACTCCTTTTGTGAGATAGGTCTTGTCCTGGGGAGCAGTAATAAATTTACTTGGTTTTCGAGGGACCGGTTCCACTGTGTCCGGTGTCTCCCACGCCCTTCGAGCAATTAAATCCATTAACTCATCGAAGGGCGGAGTAACCCAGGAGGTAGAAGGTTGAGCACCAAATGCCTTCAGCAACACCGACTCGTCCTCAGTGGGGGCTAGGGACTGCCAATCACCCCTCTGTTTTAATATCTCCAAGATGTCCGCAAATGAGACATCCTCGGAGGGGGATTTTGGGGACCCCTCTGATTCATCCAAGTCAGTGTCAGAAGTTAGAGATTCCTGTGGGGAGTCTAAGTGCCTCCTCTTGCACAATCTTTTCCTCGGGACCTCATCGGAGGGGGATTCCGGTGAGGCCTCCGAGGAACAGGGGGCATCCTCTAGGGATGGCTGAGACAATGGTGCTCCACGCTTTGGATGTGTCGTGGGAACAGAAACAGAGAGCGGCTCCTTAGGGGAGGGAGAAGACGCGTCCGATGTAGTGGTTGTCTGTGTACACAAAACCTTCCTCATAAGGTCAAAAACCCCTGAACCTCGGGTCAAGGACTCCCCCGGTTCCGAAGAACATGGAAGAATCCGAGACATGGGGCCCATGGGTCTCGACCCCCGAGGACGGAGCTGAGCCGATCTGCGCCGAGGCCCCGAGAGGGAGAGTCAGAACCGAAAGGTCAGTACGACTCTCGGTCCTGGAACCAAGGAGAGATAGTCGACTCCGCGACTCACCTATCGGTTCCGATGGAGTAGAGGTAAATGGTGTCGATCGTGCAATGGACGGTTTCGGCACAGAGGGCTCCACTATCATCGGCTCATCCTCTTCTGGCTCCGAAGACTGGATGGGTCTCAAAGGAGGACCTGTTGGAGATAAAGGAAGGCCTTCTAGTTTCGACACCAACTGGGAGGAAACTGCAATCAATTTGGAAAGGGCCGTGTTCTCCATAAGTTTCTGCATGACACGATCCACATCAGTATCAGATAATGGTCTGGAAGATCGGGTCGAAGGGGCCGAAGATGGCACCGACCGAAGAATAGACGGTGGCGGTAGTTTCGACACCGGTTCCAAGACCTGGGGCTCAGTGAGAGACAAACGTTCGACGCTCGGCCCCAAAGTCTGTGGAACCGGCGAACGAACTCTAGAAGATGTACTCGGAGCCGAAGACATGGGCTCCGACATCTTCGACCCCTTCGAAGACTTAGAAGCCTGGTCAGACTTGTCCAAGGCCTCTTGGAAGGCAGGCTTAAGAAGCCCCCTATCAATAAGTTTCCTGCGTCTATCTGTCATGACCCTCCCACTGAAGGAATGGCAAATAGAGCAATCCTCTTGCAAGTGGAGAGGGCCAAGACAGTAGACGCAGGAAGTGTGGTAGTCAGTGATGGACATTTTCTGTCCACACTGACACCTTTTGAAGCCAGACTTGGCTTTTTCAGACATGCTTAAAAAAGGTATTTAAAGTTTAACAGTTTAAAAGAATTTATAGTTAGGTAAGGGTAGGCCCCAAAGGGAAACCTATAAAAAAACTAACTATAATATATACACAAACACACTATAGTATAGAAATATAAAATATCCACAAAAAAACTAAAGGAGAATAATAACTTTTGAAAGAAGAAAAAGAAAAAGAAGAAAAAAGACTATCTTATCTGTCTAATAACTAATCTCTGGTCCGAGCTCTCTGTAGCTATGTGACCTGTTGCAGCGGCAAACTAGATCTGAGTAATGGCAGGGAGGATTGTGGGATATAGCCTGGTCTCGAGCTTCTCTTAGATGCAGAGCTTTGCTATGCGGCCGACTCGGAGCCGAGGATCGGCTCCGAACCCGTGTGTAAGAACAAACGGCGAGATTGAACACTCTCGCATCATTTTCCACAAAGCCATAAAGAATGGCCCTGGCAAATCCTGCAATGGACCTGCAAGTGATATCCAACTTAGTATTTGGTGAAGGTGTGGAGAGATGATCAGGTAAGCTGTTACTAAAATGGCAACTGTATCCAGGCCCTTAAAGAAGGCACCAGAGGAGGGCAGCCCTAGAAGTGTGTGCCCTCACTGGGAGGGGAAGCCTTTTGCCATGTGCTGTGTAGCAAAAGGAAATAGATTTAAAGATCCAGTAAGAAATGGCTTGCTTGGAAACAGAGTCCCACTGCTCTTGGGTGATAGGAGACTAAGCCTATCTGATATACGAATGGGCTTAGTTTTGGCCAAACAGTACCTCAGTTGTTTATGAACATCTAAGGGGTGAAAGACACTTTCCTCTGAGGTCTGTGGCGAAGGGAAGAAGGTAGGAAGACTGACAGCCTGAGTCAAAGAAAGCTCATCAACTACTCTGGGCATGAAGGAAGGGTTAGGACGCAAACAGTCCTTATCCTTATGGAAAACTAAGAAAGAAGGAGAGGGCCATGACATCCTGCAATTCTGAGACTCTAATGGTTGAAGTAATTGCCACTAAGAGAATTGTTTTCCATGTGCAGTGTTGGAGAGTGGAGTCCTTACCAGGCTCAAAGAGAGGTAAAGTCAATTTTTCCAAAACAAAGTTAAGATCCTAAGGAGGGGGAATGGATTTCATTGGAGGTCTACTTTGTAGTACTCCTTTTAGGAAGAGATTAACGTCCAGTCTGAAAGCCAAAGGAGGGTGAGAGGAGATGGCAGATAGGTGTGCTTTAATGGAAGAATATGACAAGCCAGAGTTAATCAGTTCATGTAGGTATGACACTACTGGGGGCTCTAAAGCCAGTGGTTGAAAATTTTGTTTTAGACGCCAGACAGAAAACCTTTTCCACTTGGATAAATAGGATTTTCTGGTAGTGGGTTTTCTGGTCTCCTACAGAACCTGAAACACGCCCTTAAGGGAATCAACACCCTCGGTTCAGGGTGGAAAACTGGGGGGTGTATGAGGGTTCCCTTCTCCTGTGTAAGCAGGTCCATCCTGTGGGTTAACTTGTGGTGACTGCCCATTGCTAGATGATGTAGAAGAGGGGAAACAATGCTGCCTTGGCCAATAGGGGTCACCAACAAGATTTGAGGCTGTTCTCTCTGTATCTTCAGCAGAACTTTTTGAATGAGAGGGAAGGGGGCAATGCATAATCGAACATCCCCTTCTATGGGAAGGAAAAGGCATCCACCTTCCATGCCTCGGGAAAAGGTATCCTGGAGCAAAAGGTTGGGAGTTGTCTGTTCATGGGGGAAGTAAACAGATCTACTTGAGGTATACCCCATGGAAGGACCAGGTCGAGGAACACATCCCTGTTGAGCATCGGTCATGTTCCTGCTTAGAACATCTACAATTACATTTTCTGCCGAAGGTATGTAGGCGGCTTGTGTCTCTCTGGAGGGCCATCTCCCATGCCTGAAGGGCTAGTCTGCATGGGTGGTTAGGACTTTGTACTCCCCTGCTTGTTGATATACCACAGCACAGTGGTATTGTCTGTGTACCATCTCAGCAAACCTGGGAGACCCTGAGCTTTGAATATTTGAAGGGCAAATATAAAGACTCATCTCCTTGATACTGATGCGTTTCCTCTGCTGGGAAAGGGTCCAATCTCTCTCCCCACTCTCCTAATGTTGCTCCCCACCCTGTGTATGAAGCGTCTGGGTACAGATCCTGCTTCGGGGAAGGGGGAAATAGGGGAAGACCTGGAATGGCAGAGATCTGAGCAACCCACCAATTTAGCTCCCTGGAAAGCTAAGGAAGCAGGGCTACCATAAACTCCAGAAGGTGCAGGCGTCGTTTCCAGACTGTCCTTGGGTACCACTGAAACTTCCTCATGTGTACCATTGCTAAGGGTACCATGGGGACAGTGGAGGCCATGAATCACAGGAGCCTCAAAAACGCCCTGACAGACATGGTTTGGAAAGGGAGAATGCCTTGGAAAAAAGAAATGAGGGACATTATCTTGTCCTGGGGAAGACAGGCCATCATTCTTTCTGTCAGAATCCTGCACCCTAAGAACACATGATTCTGAGAGGATGTCAGGGAGGATTTGTGAAGGTTTATGGGAAACCCCAGGCATCTCAAGAGGGAGATGGTGAAGTCCAGGTGCTGTTGTACCAACTGTGAGGATGATGCCTGGATGAGGATATCGTCCAGATAAGGGAAGAGTTGGATACCCTTGCATTCTGGCAAAGGCAATGACTGGAGATAGACACTTCACAAACACTCTTCTGGCCGTAGAGAGAACAAATGGGAAAGCACAGAACTAAAAATGTGCAGACTCACTGAAAAACGAAGGAATTTCCTTAAAAGCGGATGGACTAGTATATGCAAGGTTGGCATCCTTTATATTTAAGGACACCATGTAAGCCTGGGGAAGGTGGTTAAGGGTTAGCAACCAAAAGGAGGGGACCTTCAGAAAGGTATTTAGGTGGGACAAGTCTAAGATTGGTCTCCAGGGACCTTCCTTCCTGGGGACCAGGAACATTCTGGAGTATAAAAAGAAGTTATGTACCTACTATAACGTTCCATGCTTTTTGTCCATCTCGCCTTCCTTCTTGCTGGTTGGGTTCGGAGACGATCCTTGGCTCTGACTCTGCCTATTTACCAAAGCTCGAGAGTTTTACTGGCTCAACGCAACCCTTTATCCCAACATGCCTAATGGCAGCTACCCAGATCTCGTTTGCAATAACCCATACTAGACATATATAGCAAAAAAACAACTTTTTTACTAAGCTCTTATACATCAAGATAAGAAGGACAGAGGGAAAAGGCAATGTATGGATAACCAACCGGGTAAGCCAGCAGGAAACTCAGACAGTGTAACAAATAAAACTCCTCTTGAACCTCCAGGACGGGGGAAGGACGGGGGACGCAAGGAAGGAAGGCAAGATGAAGGACAACAAACAAAGAACATTATGGTAGGTACATAACTTCTTTATGTTATGTTGTCCCAGCTCAACTTCATTCTTGGTGGTTGGGACAGTGTCCCCAGCACCTGGTTCTTGGGTGGCTCACTGGAACAAACTCTTCAAGACTGTGGAACCAAAGGATGCCCTGTTCCGTGAGACTACATCCATTTTGTAATGAGAGATAAAGGTATGAGGATTTTGCCCATGTTGCCGCAGCACAGACTGAATCTAAAGGCGATTTGGCTTGAAAGGCAATAGAGGTGGCTAAGGCCCTGGTTAAATGTCCTCTGGGCCTTCCTGGAAGCATCTTTTTACGCAAACCATATGAATGTGTGTTTGACAGCCATTTTGATAAAGTCACTTTAGAAACTGGATAACCTTGCTTATTGTCTGCAAAGGATACAAACAATTGGTCTGATTTTCTGAGGTCTTTGGTCCTGTGTAAATAAAAATGTAATTGTCTATGAACGTCCAATTGGTGTAATCTATACTCTGCCTTGTTGCCATAATCGGGGAAGAACACAGGAAGTTCAATGGACTGATTTAAGTTATACTCAGAAGAAACCTTTGGCAAGAAAGAAGGGTTGGTCATTAGTGAGACTCCATCTTTGTGAAAAATGAGATACGGCAGGCGAACAGACAAAGCATGCAATTCAGAAACCTGTCTAGCTGAGGTTATTGCAACCAAGAAGAGGGTTTTCCAAGACAGAAACTTCAGAGGGCAAGATGCTGCTGGTTCAAAAGGAGCCAGAACCATCGAAGCTAAAACCAAGTTTAGGTCTGGGGGGGGTTGTTCTCTTACCGGGAGCCGTAAAAAGTGTTATACCTTGTAAGAATGCTCTGCACAACTTATGGGACACAATGTTAGAACCCAAGTCTCCTACATGAAAATTGGAGATGGCAGCCAGTTGAAACCCTAACAGTAGCTGCAGCTGCCCCTTTTTCTAAGGTTTCATCCATAAAGTCAAGAATCTTGTGAACAGGAGCCATAAAAAGGATCAATGTTATTACTCTTGGCCCAATAAGAGAACCTCTTCCATTTGCTAGTGTAAACCCTCCTGGGTAGTGGGCTTATGGGAGGACTCTAGAATGTGTTGTACAGAAGGGGTAATGTTTGGGAGCCTGGCTAAAACTGGGAGTAGCCAAGCAGTCAGCTTGAGAGTTTGAAGGGATGGGTGAAGCCCGGCTGACTGATGCATCAGAAGGATCGGAACTGGGTCCAGTATCCAAGGCTCCAGTTGAAGATGTTGGCGAAGAAACGGACACCATATCTGACGAGACCAGTAAGGAGCAATGAGGATGAGTTTGCAACCCAACGATTTTGCTTTCTGAAGTACATTTGGAATGAGAGGGAAAGGCATATAGTAGACCCAGAGGCCAATCGTGGACAAGTGCATCCCTGGGTGACTCATGGAGGGGGATTTAGGGCTAAGTAGTCACCCTGGATATCGTTTCATTATATATGAACATTCCCCACTACGAGGGATTAAAAGCTGTAGAGCTCCTCCTTAAAAAATACGTCAAGTTCAGTGAAGCCAGAATAGAAACGATACTCGGCCTAACAACAGCGGTGCTGAAAAATAACTTTTTTTTCCTTTAACGGAGTAACGTATCAACAAATCAATGGCGTAGCCATGGGCTCCAAAATGGCCCCTGCATACGCCAACTTAGTGCTCTGCACGTGGGAACTAGAAACGCTAGTACATTTAAAAGGATTTGAGCATATCCTATTGTACAGGCGTTTCATTGACGACATCATATTTGTTTGGAAAGGGCCAGTGACTGAAGTAAAGTCCTTTATCACAGAACTTTCCCAAAGCTTGAAATTTTTGGAGTTAGTTGTGTCAGGGTGCGGAAACTTCATTACCTTCCTTGACACCCAGATCACGATCGACCACACCACTGGTCGCCTAGAATCCAATATCATTAGGAAGAAAACCTACAGGAACAACTTTTTAGAATACAGCAGTCAGCACCCGTTCTTCATTAAAAAGAATGTGGTGAAAGGGCAGTTCATCAGGCTCTCCAGGTTAATCTCAAATGAAGACTCCTTTTTATCCCAGAGCCATTTCCTGGTCGACCTCTTCAAACAAAGAAATTACCCCTCAGACCTCCTGGAGCAGATCCGCAACGAGATCACTGATCTAAGGGGAACTAGATTCAAACCGATAATGAAATACGGGTTTGAACACAAGCCAACTAGCATCGGGTCATTTTCCACAGAGGACCGACAGAGCAGTTTCCCTGTCCCGATTAGTAGGGACATGAGCACCATTAAGGGAGTACTAACGGACAACTGGAACATCATCGATGCTGACAAAGCACTTAGACACTGGGCAGAACCCCGACCTTCACCCACAAAAAAACACGGTCCCTCAGATGGGCCTTCGAGAAAGGGGACCACTGGTTCAACCTTTCCACGGACCCCCCGGATAGTACGTCTCCGAAGGGCATGTCACCGTGTGGTCATTGCGTGGTTTGCCCACACATCCTTTCCGGCGAACAATATCGCTTCCCGCACAATGATTTTTTATTCAAACACAGGAAGCAGTACAGTTGCCATTCAGAATTTGTGGTATATGCCGCAGTTTGCTCCACTTGCGGCGCATTCTATATCGGCAAAACCATTAGAAAACTTTCTGACAGGGCGAAAAAACACCTGGCCGCAGTCAGGAACAAAGACAGTAATAACGGCCTCGGCAAACAGCATGGTTTGTAGCAACTTTAGCAAATTCTGCTTCTTTGTATTAGAACAACTTGAGCAGTTCTTCGGCGACTGTGAGACTCTTCTCAAGCTCAAAGAACTGCGATGGCAGATTTTTTGGGATGCTGAAGAGGCACCTGGACTTAACGTGACCTCCAACTTAAAGTGTGCACTGAAATGGTTTTCCTAAACAGCGCCCACCTGCAGTAACCATAGG
>NC_056742.1:522973165-523055665 GCF_019279795.1 Protopterus annectens | reverse complement strand
TGCTACATAAAGTAACCTGTCTTAACTTAAGTGTCCATTCCCAGAGATGCCTCTTATGGCCAAGACTTCAATAGCACCATTGAAAGTGTGTCTTTTCTTGCTGCTGCTTGCAAAACACACACACTCGTATATATATATATACATATCTATATATATATGGATGGGTCTATTTTGTTTCATTGAAAGCTCAATTCACTGAATTTCAATTCACCCTGACCAAATTGCTGAATGCTCCAATTACTGAAAACTCATTTCACTGAATCTCATTTTACTGAAGTGAAGTACTGGCACTGTAGAATACTGTTAGGCAAGTAAACGGTATATGCCCTTTTCCTCATTTTAGTGCAATCCTAAAGTTAGCATATATAGTTAGGGGGTGGGGGGGGTGTAGCCCCCTTCTTAGTTTGGGTATTTACTGTTTTCTGGAAAGAGTTACTGGTGTAAGTATGCATGTCTATGGTTCAAAATGTATTATTTTTAAGCTTTTGGTGAAATATAATATAAAACCAAACTAGGTGGGGGCCTATGCCCCCCTTCCCAATGTGTGGGGTTGTGCCCCCACCCAATCTATATATACTAACTCTAAGATCGCACTGCAGTTGAGAAAATGGCATATACCTTGCCTTAAGCTACTCTACACAGTGTCAGTACTTCACTTCAATGAAATGAGTCTTCAGTAATTGAGCTTTTAGCAATTTAGTAGTAGTAGCTAATGATGAACAGAAAAGGAGCACTTGGTGCAGTGAACTCAAACTACTGTGATAGCAGCAAATGTGATCCGAGATTAGTCAGGGCACAAAGGGATGAGACATATTTTTGAAGGAGCTTTGATGTTAGGAGCATTAGAGCAAACCAGAAAGTCTTGAATAGCAACTTGGTACTCAAACGTGGGATCAGATTTATGACATAGGATCATAAGCTATAAAAAAAGTGTTGGGATGTCAAGGTCAAAAAACATTTATCCCTAAAAATCATCTTTTTTTTTAAAACTTAAATGTCATTACAGTTGTTTTTTAAATTCAAGATGAAGCTGCACCTCGACATTTGAGGCTAGGTGTATAACTTAAGTCTTTTAAAGGTATATAAAAAGTACACAAGAATGCAAGTAAACTTTGGAAATACAAGCAACTGTATACAGTAAGAAAAACAGCAGAAGGCAGTCATCAGTAAAACACTTAAACCAGGAAAATACTATGGAATCAGCACAACCATCATTAATGGGCAAATTGCTTATTACCATCTGGTTTTATATAAAGTGTTTGTTCTCCATGAATTCATCTATTTCATTAGTTTTTTTCAACTCGGCACTTCATTTTGTGAGATAAGGTAAACTCCTTACCATGTCGGTTATATCAAAGTCTTCTGGTAGCTTCTTCAGTTTCAGCTGGCTTCCATGCAGAGTAACAGGCAAGAAGGAATAGAAGTTGAGCATTGCTTCAGCAGCTTTTACACTGGTCAGCTCCATGTATGCCTTAATTAAAATAAAAATGCTAAATGCTTCAAAACAGACCACATCAACTCCAAATAACCTGCTAATCTTAAGTGTAACACACAAACTTCATGAACAAAAAGACTTAATCAATGCTCTGACATACTTTACTCAAAACACCAAGTCAAAACAATAAGATAGTATACAAGTGTTCCATAGCGTCACCATACTTAAAGACCTTTGAGAGTACTCTTTAGCAGTAACAGCTGAGCAGCCTTTTTGTGAGAGTCTTAAATTGGCAACCTTTCCACTCTAGGTCTTGCACTCCACTGCCAGCACATGCTACAATACATCTGTACTGCATAAAGGTGTGCCCAGACTCGAGACTCCCAAATTCACCCCCCCCCCCAAAAAAAAGATACAATTAAAGAAAACTGCAAGACAGGTTACTCAGTTGTGCACTGTTAACTTTAAATGCAAATTATACTCTACCCAGACTTGAATGGAATGGTCATCCAACCACAGGAATGGTACAGGTATGCAGTACTGAATTCAACACTGACTGCACCAACTTAAGGAAAAAGAAGTTATGTACCTACCATAACGTTCCATGTTAGTTGTCTCCTCTCGCCTTCTTTCTTGCTGGTTGGTTCAGAGCCGATCCTCTGCTCCGACTCGGCCATCTTCTAAAGCTAGAGAGCTACATACTGGCTTGAGGCCTCCCCATATCCCATGATGCCTGGCACAGGAAACCCAGATCTCGTTTGGTGAGACTAACAGCAAACAAAGTAATGAAGGAATCCTATCCTATCATACACAAGCCCAACCACAGAGACTACTAGGTAGAGTAGGATAGCCAGAGAAGACTCAGCCAATGTAAATCCTTCGAGAAACTTTTCTTGGTCTAGTAGGATAGGGGGATGGAGGGTGGGACGCAAGAAAGAGGGCGAGAGGAGACAACATGGAACGTTATGGTAGGTACATAAGTTCTTTATGTTAAGTTGTCTATCTCACCTTCATTCTTGCTAGTTGGGACAGCGTCCCTAGCACTTAATATCCTGGGTGGCTCAGTGGAACAGACTCTTCAGAACAGTGGAACCAAAATCAGCTCTGCTCCTGGAAACCACGTCCAACTTATAATGCGAGATGAAAGAATGAGAATTTGCCCACGTGGCCGCTGCACTACGATTCCATGGGCAACCTAGCTTGAAACACAACACTAGTGGCTAATGCTCTGGTGGAGTGGCCTTTAGGTTTAACAGGCAATTCTTTCTTCCTCAGCTGATAGACAAAGGTTATGATAGAAGTCAGCCACCTAGATAAAGTTACTTTTGATACTGGTAGGCCTGGTTTGCCCTCTGCATAAGACAGGAAAAGCTGATCCGATTTTCTTAAGTCCTTAGTCCTATGCAAATAAAAGCGCAGTTGCCTGTGAACATCTAATTGATGTAACTTATATTCTCCCCTGTTGGAATGGTTGGGAAAAAATACAGGAAGGTCAATGGACTGGTTCAAGTAACTCTCAGAAGAGACCTTAGGAAGGAAGGAAGGATTAGTCCTAAGAGCAATCCTGTCTTTGTGGAACACTAGGTACGGGGGACGGATACAAAGCCTGCAGTTCAGAAACTCTTCTCGCTGAAGTAACTGCTACCAAAAAAAGTGTTTTCCAAGATAAAAACTTCAAAGAACAGGAAGCTGCAGGTTCGAAGGGGGGCAAAATTAGAGAGGTTAGAATCAAATTCAGATCCCACGGGTGTGGAGGATCTCTAACAGAGGGCCTGAGCAGAGTGGTTCCTCTGAGGAAGGCCTTACAAAGCTTATGAGACATTATACGACTTTCTGAAAGGCCAATGTGAAAATTTGAAATTGCGGCTAACTGCACTCTAACTGTAGCGGAAGCGGACCCAGTATGAAAGAGCTCCGCAAGAAATTCCAGGATGTGGTGAACAGGGGCTGCAAAGGGGTCTATATTCTTAGCCTCTGCCCAGGAAGAAAAACGTTTCCACTTACTAGCCTAAGTTTTTCTAGTGGTAGACTTGTGAGATGATAAAATGATTTCACGCACCGACTGGGAGATATCAGGAAGCCTGGCTAGGGTTGGAAGTGGAGCAACCAAGCCGTGAGCTTGAGAGATTGTAGGGAATTATGAAGCCCGACTGATGGATCAGGAGGTCTGGAGCTGGGTCCAGAGTCCAAGGCTTCTCGGTAAGATAATGATGATGGAACGGAAACCATATTTGTCGAGGCCAGTACGGAGCAATGAGGATCATTCTGCAACCCAATACGGTAGCTTTCTGTATCAGCTTGGAAATTAGGGGAAAAGGAGCGAATGCGTACAGAAGTCCCTGAGGCCAATCGCGGACTAGTGTGTCTCTGGGGGAATGCTCTGGATGTGGTAGGAGAGAGAAGTTGCTGCACTTGCTGTTGAAGGGGGTGGCAAAGAGGTTGCAGCAAGGTTGCCCCATTTGCAGAAGATTTGGTCCGCTACTACTTGATTCAGAGACCACTCATGAAGCATGAGAAAAGCTCTGCTCAGCCTGTCTGCTAGGACGTTGGATTTCCCAGGGATATGCGTTGCGGTCAGAAACCGTTGGGAAGAGATCGCCCACTGCCAGAGTCTGAGTGCTTCTCGACATAGGGGGTAGGACCTGGTTCCGCCCTGCTTGTTGATGTACCACACGACTGACATTTGTCAGTTTGAATTGCAAATGTCCCGGTAGGAAGAGAGTCCTGAAGAGCTTGCAACGCTAAATGCACGGCCCTCATCTCCAAGACATTTATGTGCAGATGGTACTCGAGGTTGCCAGGTACCCTGGACTGTTATGCCCTGATAATACCCCCCCCCCCACCTGATCAGGGAGGCATCCGTGGTCACTGTAGCAACTGGAGGGGGAAGTACAAATGGTCTGCCCAGGGGCACTTGATGAGACCATTCACCATGCAAGGTGCTTTTTGCATGTTTCTGTGATGATAATCATGTGAGACATGGGAAGCTGCTGGAAGTACCATTGGGTGAAAAGAAGCCATTGAAGGATCCTCATGTGAAAACGTGCCAGAGGGACGAGTATGATTGCTGCTGCCATGAGACCCAGGGTTTGGAGGACGAACCTGGCTTGATTTCTCTTGCATTGTAACAAGAACTGGACATGCCACCGAATGATTAACACCCTGTCTTTTGTATTTATGTCTGCGCCTATAAAGATGATAGACTGACAGGGCGACAAAGCAGATTTTTCGAAATTTATAGTGATACTTAGTCTGGAGCACGTCTGGATTGTATAGTCTCTGGCTTGCAGAAGGTGATGCCTGGTGGTAGCAGTGAGGAGCCAGTCGTCTAGATACGGAAACACCTGGAATCCTTGCTGTCTCAGGTGAGCGGTAACTACTGCCATACATTTGGTGAACACCCTGGGGCTCTGGTGAGACCAAAGGGCAGAGCTCTGAACTGATAATGGCTGGATCCCAGCCGAAAGCGCAGGAATCTTCTGGAGCGCCTGTCCATTTTTATGTGGTAGTATGCATCCTGAAGATCTATGGAGCACATCCAATTGTCCTGACCCAGGAAGGGTAAAATGGACTGTAGCGTGACCATCCGAAACTTCGTTCTTTGTACAGACCTGTTTAGTCTGCTGAGATCCAAAATGGGTCTCCAGTCCCGTCTTTTTTGGTACCAAAAAGAACCTTGAGTAAATTCCGGATCCTTGCTGGTCTGCTGGGACTTGCTGGATGGCCCTTTTTCTTAGCAGTTTAGAAACTTCCTGTACTGCTTGATCCTTTAGATTGGGTGGAACATCTGGAAGGGACTTCTTGGACAATAAAGGAGCGTGAACAAAAGGAATTCTGTAGCCTCCGGATACAACGGACTGTACCCATTTGTCTTGTGTTATGTCTTGCCAGGCTCTTGGGTACAGCGATAATCTTCCCCCGACTGACTCCAGTGGTGAGCAGCCGGGCAACCCTTCAGGGATGCTGGAAGGGCTTGTCAGAGAAAGATTCTCTGCTGCCCTGGTTTTGTGGACCCCCTCTGCCACGAGGGTGGCATCTGTTATTGTTCCCTCCTCTGCCCCTGGAGAGAAACTCACCACGTGTGTCTGGCAAGGCTCCCTGGGATTTCCGGAACATCTTTCCACTCTTCTGACCCTTGGGATATGGTCTGGAAGGAGTGGAAAAACGGACTCCTATGGCAGAGATAGTCTTGCCTTCCTGCTCACACCTGGTAAGGGTATCATTCACCTGTGATCCAAAGAGAGAGGAACCATCAAAATGGGTGTTGGTGAAAGACGCTCTGAAAGGTTCCGCAAAGATACATAGCCGCATCCAAGCGTGCCTCCTTAGGGCCACGCCTGTGCTTGCGGCTCTACTCGCCCCATCGGCTGCATATGAAATGAGCCTCATGGAGGAGTTTTCCACTGAATTAAGAGACGCCAGCTGGGAGGCTCTGCCTTAGCCTGAGCCCCCTCAGCTGATGGATCTTGGAGGGCATCTCCAAGCTCTTTCAGAAGATCCCTCTGAAGACGGGTAAAGTGGCACAGGTAATTCAGGGACTGCATAGAAAAGGTCGCTGATGAGAACATCCGCTTCCCATATCTGTCCATCATCCTGGACTCCTTGATAGGGGGATGGACAGATGAAGTTTCAGCCAACTCCTCCTTTGTGGCCGCCGCTACCACCATGGCATCAACGGGGGCATCTTTGGTCAAGAACTCTTTGTCCTGCGGTGCAGTAATGAATTTGGCAGGTCTTCTAGGGGTCGGTTCCACTGTGTCTGGAGCCGTCCATGCCTTCCGAGCCAACACAGACATCAGTGGGTCGAAAGGCGGAGACACCCAGGAGGTAGAAGGTCGGGATCCAAACGCGTCCAGGAATACCAAGTCATCCTCGGAAGGGCTTAGGGCAGTCCAGTTCCCCCTCTGCCCAAGCATCTCAAGAATGTCTGAGAAGGAGACATCTTCAGAGGGGGATCTTGGGGACCCTTCAGACTCCTCTAATTCGGTATCCGATATGACAGACTCGGGAGAGTCAACATGCTTCCTCTTGCATTTCCTCTTGCGAGGTGGCTCCTCTGAATGGTCAGGGGAGGCCTCGGAAAAGGAGGATACACCTAAAGGGGTGTCCTGGAGCGCTGGATCCCCACGCTTGGGGTCTGGAAGAGTGGCAGAGGCTGACGCAGGCACCCTAGGGGGAGGAGCCGATAGGGTCGATCGTGGGACTGACTCTGGGGCCAGTACACTCCGCATCACCTCGAAGGCGTCCCTGCCCGGACACAGAGATGGCTCCGGTTTCGAAGAAACCAGAACCTCTCCCCGTACCGAGTGGGATGGCTCCGAGGCAGATGTGGGAGCCGAGCTCAGCTGAGCTGAAGCGCCAAGGGGGAGAGCGGGGTCGGACAAAGGTCCGATGCCACTCGCCCCCTCAGAGCCGACGAGGGAGTCTCGGCGTCCAGATCCCTCCAGGGATGGTACCATGGAAGGGATCAGAGCCGACGACGGAACCGAAGGAGAAGGTATCGGAGCCGATGGTTCCACGACCCGAACCCAAACGAACTCCAGCCCCGAGCTCATAGGATGAGTCAGAGGAGGAATATCAACAGCTGTGGACGGAGGAGACGCCTGATGAGGGGGGCTGGACAACATGCTGGCTAGGGCCTGCAATTTTAACAGCCTACTGACCACTCTTTCCAAGTCATGGTCTGAAAATCTTGAGGACCGAGAAGAGTGGGATGAGCAATGACTATGCCCCAACTGGAGCAGAGGCGATTGCGGAGCCGAACGTATTTACTCCAGAGGAGGAGGCCTGGAGCTTTTTCGACTCTCAGACTGCTCCGAAGAACGTGTCTGAGCCAACTGGGAGGGAGGAATATCAGCTCCAGCCAGAGCCGAGATGGATGGTATGGCTTCACCCAACGACCGCTCCTTACTGGGAGCCAAAGTTTTAGGTGGCCAAGGAGATTTCACGGGCTGAGCCTTCGCCGGTGAATCTTGGGGTTTAAGCAGACTCCGCAAGATCAATTTGTTTTTGTGCTCCTGCAGGACTCTTGGACTGAATGCATGGCAAATCGAGCAAGAGTCCTGCAGGTGCACGGCGCCCAGACAAACACAAGTGTGACCATCTGTCAGAGACATCTTCTGACAGCATGAGTCACACTTCTTGAATCCGGGAGGCTTAGGATCCTTGGACATCCTAAAAGAAGAAAAACCAAGGAAAAAACACACACACCAAAGGGTTAAGGTAACTAACCACAAAAAAATACACTACAGTTACCAGAACCAACTACACTACAACTATAACTATAGCTAAACTAGCTAACAGTAATAAAGGAATTTTTTTTTTTTGTTTTAAGGGAGAGAGAGAGAAAAAAGGTTATCCTCCAACTTAACCTGAAACCTTTTAGAGGTAAGGTAATCCTCTAACGAGGAAAGAGAAAAGGGGGAGGGGAAACTCTCTAAATAAAAACGAGTTTCTGAGGGGAAAAGACAAGGATTCAGACACGAACACAACTATAATACCAAGGATATATCTAAATGAGAATTTCTATGCTAAAACTACTAGTTTTATGACAGAAAAGACACAATATAAAAGTTTTATATGACCTGAGCCAGTAGAGCAACCTCGCAGCAGAAGCGGCAAACGAGATATGGATTTCTAGCGCCAGGCATCATGGGATATGGGGAGGCCTCGAGCCAGTATGTAACTCTCGAGCTATAGAAGATGGCCGAGTCGGAGCAGAGGATCGGCTCCGAACCAACCAGCAAGAATGAAGGAGAGATAGACAACTTAACATTGAAGTTTCCAAAGGTAAACAGCTGAACATACATGCTTTAAGGTACAGACGTGTTACAGGAAACCATTATTTCAATAGAAATACAAGTAGCAACCGAAGGCAAAATTATGTACACAAACTACAGTTGTGTACACTTACCATAAATGTAGATGTTCGAGTGTATTCACTGTTGCAGTCATTACATTTGGGTAATCTGATGGCAGGTTGCCCTCAGTCGGCCTGAATAACAAAGTCTTGGGTCCTGCATCGGTTGCTATCTCTTCTTCCATGACGGCAGGTCATCAGGGGTATAAAACATGCAGCAGACCCCATTTTATTCAGTATATATATATATATATATATATATATATATATATATATATATATCAGGTGGGTAACCCGGACTGCAACACTGAATACACTCTACCATCTACATTTATGGTAAGTGTACACAACTGTACTATGTCCTTCGTGTTTCACTGTTGCAGTCATTACATTTGGGTAGAATCCCAAAGCTATGGATGGGAGGATGGAGCTAAACAGCATTAGGAGCAGCTATAGGGCCATGCAGAACTGCAGTGGCAAAGCCTGCCCTGGACTTAGAGTAGAGGGGCAAATGGTAATGCTTTGTAAAGGTGTGAATAGAACACCAAGTAGCAGCCTCTAGAATGTCTTCGGTTGGTACTACTCTGAAAAAGGCTGCTGAAGTAGCTGCAGCTCTGGTGGATTGAGACCCAATGCCCTTGGGCACAGGTTTACCATGGTGTAAATAGCAGAAGCGGATGCAGTGGCTTATCCACTTTGAAATAGCCTTTCCTTCTGATCCTGCAGCATATGACACTAGTAATTGCTCAGTTTTTCTTAGAGCTTTAGTCCTGCTCAAGTAGAATCTTAGCTGTCTGTGTACATCCAAGGAATGCAGAATTCTCTTTCCTTTGTTCGGCGGATTTGGATAAAAAGTTGGCAGATGAATTGTTTGGTTAAGAGCCACACTGGAAACCACCTTAGGCATAAAAGTAGGATTTGTCCTCAGACATCCTGTCCAGGTAAAACATGATAAAAGGCTCTACAGCCATGACGGCCTGTAGCTCTGAAACACTTCTTGCTGAAGTAATTGCTAGTAACAGAGCGGTCTTCCATAAGAACTTTACATGAGCGGTAGCAGACGGTTCAAATGGAGGCAGGATGAGCTTTTCCAACACAACTTGAGGTCCCATGCAGGTAATGGTGATATTCTAGGGGGCCTTAAATTTTTGGCTGCTCTAAGATACTGCTTTAGTAAAGGATGAGAAAAGATTAGTGGCTCTATGTTGTAATGAGCCGAAATGGCAGAGGCATGGATTTTGATTGATGAGAAAGATAGGCCTTTGTCAAGCATCTCAGTTAAGTATTGTAATATCCGAGGAATAGTTGGTTCTGCTGTATCAGTTCCTTGTGCTCGATTCCAAGCACAGAATCTCTTCCACTTGTCAGCATAAGATTTTCTAGTACTAGGCCTTCTGGCTTCCAAAATGACATCCATCACAGCTTTACTGAGAGGTGTTGTTTGTATGATTACATGAACAGCCATGCTGCCAGGTTTAGAGTCTGTAGTTGACTGTGCAGGATCTGACTGTTTTGCTGGGACAGTAGTTGTGGTCTCTGAGGCAAGGTCCATGCTGGGCATTGAGACAAGTTCCTTAGGATTGGGTATCAGTATTGGCAGGGCCAGTCCGGGGCAATTATCTTTGGCTTCTCTTGTTACTTTTAGGAGGACCTTGGGTAGAAGAGGTAGAGGAGGAAGGGCATAAACTGATAGGGTTTTCCAACTGTAGGATACGGTGTCCACTTTCCATGTTTGTGATCAGTCCTTGTGCAGAATCTTTTCAATTGATAATTTTGAGGAGAGGCAAATAGATCTATGTCTGGGCTCCCCCATTTCTCTGTTATCATGCTGAAGACTCGTGGATTTAGTTTCCACTCGTGAGGATCCATAAGGTTTCTGCTTAAATAGTCTGCCAGAGTGTTCTGTTGTCCTGGCAGGAATTGGGCTTGAAGTATTTGGCAAGTCAAAGCTGTGTCCCACAGTGCCATGGCTAATCTGCAAAGGGGGTATGAGTGTGTGCCCCCTTGCTTCTTTATATACCAAATGACTGTGGTGTTGTCCGTCTTTATCAGTAGTTGTCCTGGATGAAGTCCTTAACGGCTGTTAGGCCATTTTGAACAGCTAGCATCTCTTTCTGGTTGAAATGTAGATGCATTTGATTTGGGGCCCATATGCCCTGAATGCATCTTCCTGCCATGTGCACCCCCCCCGGCATAATCTGATGAGTCTGTTAAGGTGTGGCTGGCAGGGGGTAGAATGAAGGGCCATCCCATGTTTTGGTAACAGGCCTTTGCCCACCATAGAAACTCCTGTTGCAGGCAGGGAATGAGAGGAATCATTTGTTTCCAGACTGTGTGAATGTTGACTCCATAAACTTTGTAGGTACCACTGAAGTTTCCTCATATGCAGTCTTGCATACGGAATTAGTAGGATGCAGGATGCCATGAAGCCCAGAGCCTGCAGAATTTGTCTTGCAGAAGACTGGGTTTTTGTTGCCATCAGTTTGAAGTAGTCAGTTGCCTTTGTTTGTTTGGCGTCAGGTAAGCCATCTGGGCAGTTGTATTCAAGCTTGCACCCAGGAATGTTACCTTTTGAGAGGGTACTAGTTGTGATTTCTTTTCGTTTGTGTACCCTAGGCATGTTAGAAGCCTTTTCACAAATGCCAGGTGTCGAATAAGAGTGCCTTTGTTCTCTGCTTGAAAGAGACAGTCCAGGTAAGGATATACTTGTACACTTCTTTGTCTGCAAAATGCAATTACTGGTGCCAGGCACTTTGTAAAGAACCTGGGTGCAGTAGATAAGCCAAAGGGCAGTGCAGGGAATTGGTAATGCATTAAGCCAGGCTTGAATCTGGGGTATCCTCTGCACGATTGTCTTACTGGGACATGCAGGTATGCCTCTTTTAGGTCTAATGTCACCAGCCAAGCATTCTTGCCCAGCATGGGCAGAAGCTGCTGCAAAGTCAGCATTTTGAATTTTGGAATGTCCAGGTATGTGTTCAAAATTGACAATTCCAGTATCAGTCGCCAGGCCTTGTCCTTTCTGGGTACCAAGAAAGTACAGTTGTGTACACTTACCATAAATGTAGATGTTCGAGTGTATTCACTGTTGCAGTCATTACATTTGGGTTATCCTGCTGGCAAGTTGCCCTCAGTCGGCCTGAATTCCAAAGTCTTGGGTCCTGCGTCGGGTGCTGTCGCCCCTTCCCTGACGTCAGGGGGTATAAAAGATGCAGCAGACGCCATTTTCTTCAGTTTTTCTTGCCCCAGATGTTAGGTGCCCTCAAAAGGGTAGGCTAAATATATGCAAGTAAAACATACATGCACCAAAATAAACTTTACCTTCATCTATAAGCAAATACAGCCCATAGGTTGTATAGTTCAGAGAAGTAAAGTTAAGTTCCAGCAAAAATAAGGGGGATGGCGGGTGGGTAACCTGGACTGCAACAGTGAATACACTTGAACATCTACATTCATGGTAAGTGTACACAACTGTACTATGTTCTTCGTGTTTCACTGTTGCAGTCATTACATTTGGGTAGAGTCCCAAAGCTATGGTTGGGAGGCTGGATCTAAACAGCATTAGAAGCGGCTATGAGGCCCTGCAGAACTGCAGTGGCAAAGCCTTCCCTGGATTTAGAGTAAAGAGGCAGATTGTAATGTTTTGTAAAGGTATACACTGAAGTCCAAGTAGCAGCCTCTAAAATGTCTTCGGTTGGTACTCTCCGGAGAAAGGCTGCAGAAGTGGCTGCGGCTCTGGTTGAATGTGGCCTAATGCCCTTAGGCACTGGTTTACCATGCTGTGAGTAGCAGAAACGAATGCAGTGACCTATCCACTTTGAAATAGTCTGCTTGGAGATGGCCTTTCTCTGTGATCCTGCAGCATATGCCACTAGTAAATGTTCTGTCTTTCTGAAAAATAGAAGTTATATTCTTACCATAACGTTCCATGTTAGTTGTCTTCTTCTCGCCTTCTTCTTGCTGGATGGGTTCGGAGCCGACCCCGGCTCCGACTCGGCCACTCTAAAAGCTCGAGAGTTGGTTCCACCGGCTCGAGGCTCCCCTTATATCCCACAATGCTAGGCGTGAGTTACCTCAGATCTCGTTTGTGAGCTAGGCCCAGCTAATAATAGTACCAGAATAACTGGAAAGAAAGTCCACCTCTATAACAAGGGAGAAGAGAAAGGGTGACCTACAGCCTGATCCAGGAAAATATGCACAGCAGAGCATATACCTATAGTAAAGAGGTGGTAGAAAGAGAGGTCACAATCAAACTCCTCTAGGTCTGTCCAGGCCAGGGGGAAGGAGGGTGGGACGCAAGAAGAAGGCGAGAAGAAGACAACTAACATGGAACGTTATGGTAAGAACATAACTTCTATATGTTAAGTTATCTATCTCGCCTTCATTCTTGCTGGATGGGACCGCGTCCCTAGCACCTTGTCCCGGGTGGCCTAACGGAACAGACTCTTGAGAACAGTGGTACCAAAGTTAGCTCTATGTCTGGAAGCTAAATCCAACTTATAATGTGAAATGAAAGTATGAGGAGTAGCCCAAGTAGCCGCTGCACAAATGGTGTCAATAGGCGGTCTGTCTTGGAAAGCTATAGAAGTAGCCAAAGCTCTGGTGGAATGGGCCTTAAGTTTATTAGGCAGCTTTTGGTGTCTAATTTCATAAACAATGGAAATCAGAGATGTTAGCCATCTAGATAGTGATACCTTGGAAACAGAAAGTCCCTTTCTGCCTTCTGCATAAGAGACAAACAGCTGGTCAGTTTTTCTGAATTGTTTGGTCCTATCCAAATAGTACCTTAACTGACGAACATCCAGCCAATGCAATTTTTGTTCAGACCTATTAGAATACCCTGGAAAAAACACAGGGAGGTCAATGCTTTGATTTAGGTTAGACGCAGAGGCCACTTTAGGTAAAAAGGACGGTTGGTTCGTAGGATACCCTGTCTTTATGGAACAACAGATAAGGAGGTCGACAGCTGAGTGCATGAAGTTCTGAAACTCTTCTAGCTGAAGTAATAGCTACGAGAAAGAGTTTTCCATGATAGCAATTTTAATGACCAGGCAGCTGCAGGTTCGAAAGGGGGGAGAATCAAAGAACTGAGAACTAAATTAAGGTCCCAAGGAGGAGGAGGATTTCTTATAGGAGGTCCGAGTAGAAAAGCTCCCTTCAAAAATGCTTTGCAAAGCTTGTGGGACATAATGGCAGACTCTGAAATACCCACATGAAAGTTAGATATAGCTGCCAATTGAACTTTGAGAGTAGAAGGAGATGAACCTGCATGAAAGAGTTCAGCTAGAAAATCAAGAACCATAAGGATGGGAGCAGTGAAAGGATCTAAGTCCCTTCCTTGAGCCCAATAGGCAAAACGTTTCCACTTACTAAGATAAATTTTTCGAGTGGAAGATTTGTGTGAAGCTATTAAAATATCTCGAACAGTGTGAGATATTTGAGGAAGCCTGGCTAGGGTAGGAACTGGAGGAACCAAGCAGTGAGGTTCAGAGAGGGAGGAGCGATGCAACTGACCCGACTGATGGATCAAAAGATCTGGAACTAGGTCCAGATGCCAAGGTTGCTCCAACAGAAATTGATGTAGAAAGGGGAACCAAACCTGTCGAGGCCAGTAAGGAGCAATGAGGATCAGAGAGGCCTTCTGAGCGATAGCTTTCTGTATCACTTGAGAAATTAGTGGGAAGGAGGAAATGCATACAGAAGTCCCCGGGCCAAACTTGGACTAGAGCGCCTCTGCTGGACTGGCCTGGTAACGGGAATTGGGTGAAATAATCTCTGCACTTGCTGTTTTGGGTGTAGCAAAAGGTCGCAGCAAGGCTGACCCCACTTGAGAAAAATTTTTCTCGCAATAGAATCTTTCAGAGACCACCGTGAGGCATGAGGATAGCTCTGCTCAACTTGTCCGCGATTTGATTGGACTTCCCGGGGATGTGCGTTGCTATCAGAAAACGCTGAGAAGAAATCGCCCATTGCCACAGTCTGAGTGCTTCTCAACATAGGGGATAGGACCTGGTTCCGCCTTGTTTGTTGATATACCACACTACAGACATATTGTCCGTCTGGATTGCTATCGTTCCCAATGGAAGAGAGTCTTGAAGGGCTTGCAACGCTAAAAGCACTGCTCTCATCACTAGAACATTTATGTGCAAGTGGCATTCGTCTGATCGCCATATGCCCTGGACAGTTCTGCCCTGATAATGCCCCCACCCGATCAGGGAGGCGTCCGCTGTCAGAGTAGCAACCGGAGGAAGGAACAAAGGGTCTTCCCAAGAGGAGCTGAGGGGAAGACATCCACCACCGAAGATGATTCTTGCATGTTTGCGTAATCATAATGGTGTGAGACATCGGAAGTTGTTGGTATGACCATTGTGTGAAGAGCATCCATTGAAGGATTCTCATGTGGAATCTGGCTAATGGAAGCAGAGGTATGGCAGCCGCCATAATCCCTAATACTTTCAGAACTAACCTGGCTTTGACTCTGTTGCTGCTGAAGAGAAGCGAGACCAGTTTGCGTATGTCTGTTATTCTCTGATCTGTTAGTCTCACAGACATGTTGACTGTCTAGATTTGCGCCTATGAAGGTAATAGCACGACAAGGCGACAAAACAGACTTTTCGCAATTTATTGAGATGCCTAAGTTTTGACAAATGCGAAAAGTGTAGTCTGGCCATTAGAAGAAGATGCTTGGTGGGAGCTGTGAGGAGCCAGTCGTCCAAATATGGAAACACCTGGAATCCTTGACGTCTCAGGTGAGAAGCTACCACTGCCATGCATTTGGTAAACACCCGGGAGGCAGTGGTGAGTCCAAAGGGCAGGGCTCTGAATTGAAAATGACTGGTTCCCAGCCTGAAGCGGAGGAATCTTCTGGAGCGTCTGTTCATTTTTATATGATAGTACGCATCCTGAAGATCTATAGAGCACATCCAGTTTTTTCTTCCCAATAGGGGAAGGATGGACTGTAGTGTGACCATCCGAAATCTTGTTTTCTTGACAGACTTGTTCAAGATACTGAGATCCAAAATTGGTCGCCAGTCCCCTGTTTTCTTTGGAACTAAAAAGAACCTGGAGTAGATTCCGGATCCTTGCTGGTCTGCTGGAACTGGCTGAATTGCTCTTTTTGTAAGTAGCTTTGAAATTTCCAAAGCTGCAAGTCCCTTTGATTGGGTGGAACATCTGGAAGGGATTTTTTTGACTGGTTTGGAATGCGAACGAAGGGAATGGAATAGCCTTCGGAAATGATGGACTGTACCCACTTGTCTTGAGTTAGGGATAGCCAGGCTTCTAGGTACAGTGCCAATCTTCCCCTGACTGCCTCCGAAGGTGGACAGTCGGGCAACACCTCAGGGATGCTGAAAGGGCTTATCGGAGAAAGTTTCTCGATTGCCCTGGTTCTCTGGACCCCCTGCCTCTAGGGCGACGCCTACCATTGTTGTTCCCCCTCTGCCTCTGGCAGGAACCGACTCTGTCGTCAGGCTAAGTCCCTTGAGATTGTTTATGAACCACATTTTCCCACTTTTCTGGCCTTTGGGGTAAGGCCTAGAAGGAGTAGAAAACGGACTCGACGGCAGAAAGAGTCTTGCCATCCGTCTGCACCTAGTCAAGGTTTCTTTCACTTGAGGACCAAAAAGAGATGATCCATCAAACGGGGAATTAGTGAACGACGTTTTAAAGGGGTCCGCAAAGTTGCATAGCCGCATCCAGGCATGCCTGCGTAAGGCCACACCTGTCCCTGCGGCCCTGCTCGCTCCATCAGCCGCATACGAAAGGAGGCGCATGGAGGAGTAAGATTTGGAGTTCAGGGTAGCCAGCTGAGTGTTCATCTTGTCCTGAAAACCCGCAGCTGTAGGATCCTTCAACATGTCACTCGCTTCTTTGACCAAGTCCCTTTGAAGACGAGTAAAATGGCATAGGTATTTCAGCGAACGCATTGCAAAGGTCGCTGACGAGAACATCCGCTTCCCGTACCTGTCCATAGACCTAGATTCCTTGTTAGGTGGATGGACAGGCACTGAAGGATCAGCTAGTTCCTTCTTAGTGGCAGCAGCAACCACCATAGCATCCACAGAAACTCCCTTGGTCAGAAATTGTTTATCTGCTGGTGCCGTGATAAATTTTGAGGGTCTCCTGGGAGTGGGGTCCACTGAATCAGGAGCCGTCCATGCCTTTTGCTACCACCTGCATGAGGGGGTCAAAGGGGAGACACCCAGGAGGTGGAAGGGCGAGAGCCAAACGCCTCAAGATACACAGATTCATCCTCCAAGGGCTGAGGGCTGGCCAATTTCCCTCTGTTTGAGGATTTCTAGAATGTCTGCAAAGGAGACATCTTCAGAAGAGGAACGGGGAACCTCGAATCCTCTAAATCTGTGTCAGAGGTGACGGACTCAGGTGAGTCTATGTGTTTCCTCTTACACTTTCTCTTCCGAGGGGGCTCTTCTGCCAATTCAGGAGAGGCCTCGGAAAAGGATGAGATCCCCACAGGGGATTCCTGAGGAGCTGGCTCTCTGCGGTCTGGGATGAGGGAGTGAGTAGACTTGACCTGAGGCAATCAAGAGGGAGGGGCAGACGGAGCCGACTGTGGAGTTGAACCAGGTTCCAACACACTCCGCATGACCTCGAACGCACCCCTGTCAGGCAGAGCCAGAGGTCCCCGCTCCGAGAAGCTGAAAACCTCCCTCGGCACCAACAGTGATGGCTCCGAGGCCGATGTCGGAGCCGAACTCACCAGCGCCGAAGCACCGAGGGAGAGCGGGGTCGGACAAGGGTCCGATGCCACTCACCCCCTCGGAGCCGACGAGGGAAGTCCGGCGCCGAGATTCTTCTAAGGAAGAAATCGGAGCCGACGATGGAGCCGAAGACATTTGTATCGGCTCCGACGCTACCAGTCTCGGTTCCGAAACGCCCACGCTCCAAGCTCAAAGGAGTCGGAGGAGGAACATAATGAGGAACAGGGTCAGGCATCGACTGATGAGTCGGGCTCTGAAGCATTTGGGCCAGTGCCTCGGACTTAAGAAGTCGACTCATTACCCTCTGAAGGTCATGGTCCGAAAGCCTCGATGACCTAGAGGAGTGCGATCTATGGCTCCGTTCAGACAGCAAGGGAGATGCTGGAGCCGAATGAACGGAGCCAAGGGACGGTGACCTGGACCTCTTTCTAGATGTCGGCTCTGAAGGTCTAGTCGGAGCCGACACAGGAATTTCCAATACCTCGGCTCCAGCCGGAGCCGAGGAAACCACAGAAGCTGTAGTCTGAGACTCATCGGCTCCAGCCGGAGCCGATGTAGAAGGAGGTTTCGAAGCCTTAGGCCTCGACTCAGGAGCTGGAGCCGAGGACCTAGAAGCCTTAGAGGGTTTGCCCGAAGTAACAGTAAGGGAACCCTCAAGGCTTAAGTAAACCTCTCAAAATAAGTTTATTTTTTCTTTCCTGCAGGACTCTGGGGCTGAAGCCATGGCATACAGCACAAGAGTCCTGCAGGTGTAAAGGTGCCAGGCAGTAAACACAAGAAGTGTGACCGTCAGAGACATTTTCTGACAGCACGAGTCACACTTCTTGAAGCCTGAGACCTTCGAATCCTTAGACATTGTTAAGGAAAGTGTAACCAAACACACACTCAAACACACTGATTACACTATACCCAAACTAAATTTCAAACAATTATAACTAAAAATTATACTATCCCAAGTTTTTAGTTCCCTAACAAGAAACACAAACACTCTAGGGATGGAAAGGCCCAAAGGCCTGAGGGAAGAACAAAAGTTCTTTGTGGAAGAAAGAGTGGAAAAACAGGAAAAAGGAGGGTCTGAATCCACTAAACTAAGGGAAATAACAATAATGAATTAAATTAAAGGGGTTTAAGTAGACTATACTTATTCTACAATAACTCACCTGAAGCCGGTAGAAACCAAACACCTCGATCGCTGTAGCGGCAAACGAGATCTGGGGTAACTCACGCCTAGCATTGTGGGATATAAGGGGAGCCTCGAGCTGGTGGAACCAACTCTCGAGCTTTTAGAGTGGCCGAGTCGGAGCCGAGGTCGGCTCCGAACCCATCCAGCAAGAATGAAGGCGAGATAGACAACTTAACATCTTTAGTTTTATCCAAGTAGAATCTAAGCTGTCTGTGTACGTCCAAAGAATGCAGAATTTTCTCCCCCTTATTCTGTGGATTTGGATAAAAAGTTGGCAAATTAATAGTTTGGTTAAGGGCTACACTGGACACCACCTTAGGCATAAATGTAGGGTTTGTCCTCAGAGAGACCCTGCCTGGATAGAAAATGATAAAGGGTTCCACAGCCATGAGAGCCTGTAGCTTTGACACTCGTCTTGCAGAAGCTATTGCTAGGAGCAGAGATGTTTTCCAAGATAAAAACTTTACAACCGCAGTAGCAGCTGGCTCAAACAGAAGTAAGGTGAGTTTTTCCAAGACATAATTGAGGTCCCATGCAGGTATTGGTGTTCCTCTTGGAGGCCTTAAATTTTTGGCTCCTCTGAGGTACTCCCTTACTAAAGGATGAGAAAAGAGTGGTGGCTCTGTATTGTAATGAGCTGAAATGGCAGAGGCATGGATTTTAATTGATGAAAAAGATAGGCCTTTGTCCAGCATCTCAGTTAAGTATTGCAAAATCTGAGGAATATTTGGGACAGCTGTATCAGTTCCTTGAGCTTGGTTCCAAGCACAAAATCTCTTCCATTTTCTAGCACAGGATTTTCTAGTACTAGGCCTTCTGGCTTCTAAAATGACATCCATCACAGCTTTACTGAGAGGTGTGCTTTGTATGGCTACATTATCCGCCATGCTGCCAGGTTTAGGGTCCTGAGTTGGCTGTGCAGAATCTGATTGTTTTTTTTGGGACAGTAGAGAAGGTATTTGAGTTAAGGTCCAGGTTGGGCATTGAGACAAGTTCCTTAAGATCGGATACCAGTACTGGCGTGGCCAGTCTGGGGCAATCAATCATTTTTGGTTTCTCCTGTCTGACCTTTAGGAGTACCTTGGGGAGGAGAGGCAGTGGAGGAAAGGCATATACTGATAGGTTTGTCAGTATAAAGATAAGGCATCCACTTTCCATGCTTGTCTGTGATAAGTCCTTGTGCAGAATCTTTTTAGTTGATTGTTGTGAGGGGAGGCAAATAGATCTATGTCCGGGCTTCCCCATTTCTTTATCATGCTTAAGACTTGTGGATCCAAGTGCCACTCGTGGGGATCCATGAGGTTTGCTTAGTTAGTCTGCCAGAGTATTTTCCTTTCCTGGCAGGAACTGTGCCTGCAGATGACCTTGGTAAGTCAATGCTGTGTCCCATAAAGCCATGGCTAGTCTGCAAAGGGGGTAAGAGTGAGAGCCCCCCTGCTTATGTACCACATGACCGTGGTGTTGTCCGTCTATCAGAAGTTGTCCCAGATGAATTAGGTCCTTGAAGGCTGTCAGGGCATTTTGAACAGCTAACATCTCTTTTTCATTGATATGTAGATGCATTTGGTTTGTGGACCAGATGCCCTGAATACCTCTTCCTGCCATGTGGGCCCCCCAGGAATAATCTGATGCATCCGTCGTAAGGTTCTGCCTGGCTGGGGGTAGTGAGAATGGCTGTCCCTTGTTTTGGTGACAAGCCTTTGCCCACCATCGAAACTCCTGTTGCAGGCAGGGAATGAGAGAAACAAGAAGTTATGTACTCACCATAACGTTCGATGTATGTAGTCCATCTCGCCTCACATTCTTACCCGTGGGTTATGAGCCGAATGTCGGCTCCGACTCGGCCAAACTTTTCTAGCTCGAAGTCTTTCTACTGGCTGGGCTAAGAAGGTATCCCATGCTGCACTGCTCTATATCCCCAGATCTAGTGCGAACACCAGCACTCATTCTCCATGCATAACACCCCCCAAGGAAAGGAAAAAACTAAGAATGAAGGGAGCTCTGAAACCAGACCTAACCTCCAAATCCTCCAGGAAGGGGAAGGGGGGCAATTAAGAATGTGAGGCGAAATGGACTACATACATCGAACGTTATGGTGAGTACATAACTTCTTGATGTTATGTAGTCCAATCTCACCTACATTCTTACCTGTGGGACAGCGTCACTAGCACCTAAATCCTGGGAGGCTCAGTGGAAAATACTCCTGAGCACTGTGGAACCAAAGGAAGACCTGCCCCTAGACACCACATCCAACTTGTAATGAGTAACAAAGGTGTGAGGAGATGCCCAAGTAGCCGCAGCACTAATATCATCCATAGACAATCTGGCCTGATAGGCTGTAGATGTAGATACAGACCGAGTAGAGACAGCCTTCACCCGTAACGGTAAATCTTTACCCCCTGAGGAATAAATGAAAGAAATGCAACTGGAGATCCACCTGGACAGCGTGACTTTGGAGACAGGAGACCCAATTCTGTTTTCCGAAAAGGAAACAGAACTGATAAGATTTTCTGAGGTCTTTAGTTCTGTGCAGATAAAAACGTAATTGTCTGTGTACATCCAATTGATGAAATTTAAATTCTGCCTTGTTTGAGAACTGGGGAAACAGCACTGGCAACTCAATAGATTGGTTAAGATTACTGATAGACGCCACTTTGGGAAGAAAGGAAGGGCTGTGTCAGAGAAACCCTGTCCGTATGAAAAATCAAATAAGGGGGTTTGATTGATAAGGCTTGAAGCTCTGAAACGCATCTGGCTGACATGATGGCTACTAAAAAGACAAGTCTTCCAAGTTAAGAATTTTAAATCACAAGTGGCTGCAGGCTCAAAGGGGGATGAAGTAAGATCCTGTAGAACAGTTTAAATCCCAAGGCATGACAGGTTCCAATACCGGAAGACGAAGTAACAGAGTGCCCTTCAGAAAAGCCTTACAGAGTCTATGAGCCATCAGACGAGGCTCGTTTGCGACATGAAAGGTAGAAATCGCCACCAATTGGACTTCAATGGTTGCGGCCGCTGATCCCTGGATAAAGAGCATAGACAAGAACTCCAATACAGACGAAATTGGAGCAGTATAAGGGTCAATCTTTTGGGTATGAGCCCAGATTGAAAACCTCTTCCATTTGCTGTAGTAAATCTTCCTGGTGGAGGGCTTATGAGAGGAAGATAAAATATGAACCACCTCCGGTGAGAAATGATGAAGCCTAACTAATGACGGAAGTGGAATAGCCAGGCTGTCAACCGAAGGGTCCGAAGAGAGGGATGGAGCAACCCTGACGTGTGTCAGTAAGTCTGGTTGTGGGTCCAGAATCCAAGGCATGTCCATGAGATAGGGATGGAGAAAGGGGAACCAAATTTGACGAGGCCAGTGTGGAGCAATCAGAATCATTCTGCTTCCCAAGGCTTGTGCTTTCTTAATAAACTTTGACAGCAAGGGAACCGGAGGGAAGGCATATAGTAGACCGAAGGGCCAATCGTAGACTAGAGCGTCTCTGGGTGACTCCCCCTGAGGGGGGATCAACGTGAAGTAGCTGCTGCATTTGGCATTGAGGGGGCTGGCAAAAAGGTCACAGCAAGGCTGATCCCACTTGCAGAAGATCTGTTCCGCAACTTGACAGTTCAGGGGACCACTCGTAAGGCATCAGAATAGCTCTGCTTAGCCGGTCTGCGATCACATTGGACTTCCCCGGAATGCTCGTTGCCACCAGAAAACATTGGGAAGACACTGCCCACTGGCACACTCGCATGGTCTTTCTGCAAAGGGGATAGGACTTGGGTTCCTCAATGCTTGTTCAGATACCATACCACTGACATATTGTCTGAGTGGATTGCAATAGTCCCGAGAGGAAGAAAGCTCTGAAGTGCTTGCAATGCTAGTAGCACAGCTCTCATCTCCAGGACATTGATATGCAGATGCATCTCATGCTCTTGCCACATGCCTTGAACTGTCCTGCCTAGATAATGCCCCACCCACCCCATCTGGGAGGCATCCGTGGTCACCGTGGCAATCGGGGGCACAGGAACGAAGGGCTTTCCTGCATTCAGGTTGTCGGTGCGAAGCCACCAACTGAGATCCTGTTTGCACCGGTCCGTGAGTAGAATAGGGTAAGAAAGTGGAAGACGGAGAGACCACTGGGCAAAAAGTAGCCACTGAAGGAGTCTCATATGTAACCTTGCCAGAGGGACTAACATAATTGTCGCAGCCATTGTCCCCAATAGTTGGAGGACCCATCTTGCCTTTGCTCTTTTCAGGGGGAGCAAGGCAAGAAGTTGTTGTTGTAGGACTGATTCTTTCCTGTGGTAGAAACGCCCGCATGAGGATGGTGTCTAGTTCTTTGCCTATAAAAGTGGCACGCTGTGAGGGCAACAAGGCAGATTTTTCCCAGTTCAATGCCCATCTGTTGACATAGGCTTATAGTAGCGTCCCTGGTCTGAATCAGTAGATGCCTGGTGGTGGCATTAAGGAGCCAGTCGTCCAGATATGGAAACACTTGGACTCCCTGACGTCTTAAGTGAGCAGTCACCACTGCCATGCATTTGGTAAACACCCTGGGGGCTGTAGTGAGACCAAAGGCCAGGGCTCGAAACTGAAAATGACTGGCTCCCAGCCGGACGCATAGGTGACTTCTGGATGCCCTGTCCATCCTGATGTGGTAGTAAGCATCCTTGAGGTCGATGGAGCACATCCACACTTTTCCCAACAATGGGAGAATAGATTGCAATGTGACCATTTGGAACTTAGACTTTTGCACGTGGGTGTTCAATTGGCTGAGATCTAATATGGGTCTCAGGTTCCCTGTCCTTTTCGGCACCAAAAAGAATCTTGAGTAAGTCCCTAATCTGATCTGAGAGGACATGTTGGATGGCTCCTTTTTCTAGCAGCTTTGAAACTTCTGAAGCTGCGTAATCCCTTTGACTGGGTGGAACATCCAGGATTTTATTGATTGGAGAGGGATCTGATGAGAAGGGGATGACATCCTCCAGAAATGATTCGTAGAACCCATTGGTCCTGGGTGATGTCTTGCCAGGCCTCCGGGTATAACGAGATTCGACCCCTGACTGGCTCCGGAAACGCACAGTCGGCCCTCCCATCAGGAGCGGCGGTAAGGAGAACCATGAAAGGAATCGCGGTCTCCCGACTTGCGGGTGCCTCCTCTGCATCTAGGGCAGCGTCTCCCTGAATACCCCACCCCCTCCTCTGCCTCTGGAGGGGGGCTCACCTTGTGCACCAGGAAAAAATCTCTGATTTCTTGAACCACATCTTGCCACCACTCTGGGCCTTGGGATAAGGCCTAGAGGGAAGGGAAAAACAGACTCCTACAGCAGACAGAGTATTTCCCTCCTGCTCGCACCTTGTGAAGGTGTCTTTCACCTTGGTTCCAAACAAAGAGGAACCACCAAAAGGGGCGTCGGGGAATGAAGACGTGAAGGCCTCCGTGAAATGACAAAGGCGCATCCGGGCCTGTCTCCTAAGAGCAACTCCTGAACTTGCTGCCCTACTCGCTCCATCGGCTGCATATGAGATCAGCCTCATGGAAGAGTTAACGATGGAATTGAGGGCAGACATCTGAGCGTTAACCATCTGGGTCACCGCCTCAGAAATGTTACCCGTGAAAGTATCTCCAAGCTCCTTGAAGAGATCTCTCAGGAGCCATGTAAAGTGAGATAAATAATTCAGTGACCGTAAAGTAAAGTTCGCTGAAGGGTACGCTTCCCGTACCGGTCCATGGTCCTAGACTCCTTGTTAGGAGGATGGACGGTGGAAGAAGTCTCTGCTAATTCCTTCTGAGTGGCCGCTGTCACCCACCATGGCATCCACAGGGACTCCCTTGGACAAATTCCTAACCAGGAGCAGACAAAAATTTATTGGGTCTCCTGGGGACTGACTCCACAGAGTCAGGGGTCTCCCACACCCTTCGACAGACAAAATCCAGAAGCTCGAAGGGTGGAGATACCCAGGAGGTGGAGGGCTGAGCACCAAAGGCCCTCAGGAAGACAGACTCCTCCTCAGAGGGGGCTTTGGATGGCCAGTCACCTCTGTTTCAAAATCTCTAAGATGTCAGAGAAAGAAAAGTACAGTTGTGTACCTACCATAAATGTAGATGTTAGAGTGCATTCACTGTTGCAGTCATTACAATTGGGTTATCTTGCTGGCAGGCTAACCGCAGTCAGCCTGAATTCCAAAGTCTAGGTCCAGCATCGGTTGCTGTCGCCTCCTCCCTGATGTCAGTGCGCCAGGGGTATAAAAGCAGCAGCCGACGTCATTTTCTTCAGTTTTTCTTGCCCCAGATTGTCAGGTGCCTCCAAAAGGGTAGGCTAAAAATGTCAATAAACATGCATGCACCAAGGTAAATATTTCCTTCATCTACAAGCAAATACACCACATAGGTTGTATAGAATACACAAGCACAGATAAGTTCCATCAAAGATAAGGGGGATGGTGGGTGGGTAACCTGGACTGCAACAGTGAATACACTTGAACATCTACATTTATGGTAGGTATACAACTGCACTATGTTCATTGTGTTTCACTGTTGCAGTCATTACAATTGGGTTGAATCCCAAAGCTAAGGTTGAGAGGCTGGAACTACATAGAATTAGGAGCGGCTATGAGGCCCCGCAGAACTTCAGTGGCAAAGCCTGCCCTGGATTTAGAGTAGAGTGGTAAGTGATAGTGCTTTGTAAAAGTGTGCACTGAACTCCAGGTTGCAGCCTCTAAAATGTCTTTGGTTGGTACTCCTCTGAGGAAGGCTGCTGAAGTGGCTGTTGCTCTGGTAGAATTAGCCTAATGCCCTTAGGCATTGATTTGCCATGTTGTGAATAACAGAAACGAATGCAGTGGCCTATCCACTTTAAAATAGTCTGCTTTGAGATGGCCTTTCCTTGTGATCCTGCAGCATATGCTACCAGTAATTGCTCAGTCTTTCTGAAAGCTTTGGTTCTGTCCAAGTAGAAGCGCAGCTGTCTGTGTATGTCCAAAGAATGCAGAAGTCTCTCCCCCTTATTCTGTGGGTTTGGATAGAAGGTAGGCAAATAAATAGTTTGGTTGAGAGCCACACTGGACACTACCTTAGGCATAAATGTGGGGTTTGTCCTTAGAGAAACCCTATCTGGATGGAAAATAAAAGGTTCCACAGCCACAAGTGACTGTAGCTCTAAGACTCGTCTTGCAGAGGTTATTGCTAGGAGCAGAACTGTTTTCCATGGTAAAAATTTTGTATTAGCTGTAGCGGCTGGTTCAAAATGAGGCAGGGTGAGTTTTTCTAAGAAATAATTGAGGTCCCATGCAGGTATCGGTGATCCCCTTGGAAGCCTTAAGTTTTTGGCTCCTCTGAGGTACTGCCTTAATAAAAGGATGAGAAAAAATAGGTGGCTCTGTATTGTAAGGAGCTGAAATGGCAGAGGCATGAATCTTAATTGATGAGAAGGATAGGCCTTTGTCCAACATCTCAGTTAAATATTGCAAAATCTGACGGATATTTGGTACAATCATGTCAATTCCTTGTGCCTAGTTCCAAGCACAGAATCTCTTCCATTTTTCTGCATAAGATTTTCTGGTACTGGGTCTCCTGGCCTCCAAAATAACATCCATCACCGCTTTAGAGAGAGGTGTGTTTTGAAAACCTACATTATCCGCCATGCTGCCAGATTTAAGGTCCTGAGTTGGCTGTGCAGGATCGGATTGTTTTGTTGGGTCAGTAAGTGAGGAATTTGAGGCAATGTCCATGCTGGGCATTGAGTCAAGTTCCTTAGGATTGGGTACCAGTGCTGGCGGGGCCAGTCTGGGGCAATCAGTATCATTTTTGGCTTCTCTTGTCTGACCTTTAGGAGTACCTTGGTGAGGAGAGGCAGTGGAGGAAAGGCATATACGGTTAAGTTTTTCCAGCTGAAAGGTAGAGCATCCACTTTCCATGCTTGCTTGTAATAAGTCCTTGTGCAGAATCTCTGTAGTTGGCAGTTGTGAGGGGAGGCAAATAGATCTATGTCCGGGCATCCCCAATTCCTTATGTTGAAGACTTGTGGATCCAATTTCCACTTGTGGGGATCCATGAGGTTTCTGCTTAGTTCATCTGCCACAGTATTTATCTTTCCTGGCAGGAATTGTGCTTGCAGATGTAGTTGGCAAGTCAATGCTGTGTCCCACAAAGTCATGGCTAGTCTGCAAAGGGGGTAGGAATGTGTGCCTCCCTGCTTATGTACCACATGACTGTAGTATTGTCCGTCTATCAGTAGTTGTCCTGGATGAAGATCCTTGAAGGCTGTCAGGGCATTCTGAACAGCTAGCATCTCTTTTTGATGGATATGTAGACACATTTGGCTTACGGACCATGTGCCCTGAATACATCTTCCTGCCATGTGGGCCCCCCAGGCATAATCTGATGCATCTGTTGTCAATGTCTGCCTGGCTGGGGGTATAGTGAATGGCTGTCCCTTGTTGTGGAGACAGGCCTTTGCCCATCGAAACTCCTGCTGCAGGCAGGGAATGAGGGTAATTATTGTTTCCAGGCTGTGGCAATGTTGAGTCCAAACACTTTTTAGATACCATTGTAGTTTCCTCATATGCAGTCCTGCATATGGAATTAGCAGAATGCAGGATGCCATGAAGCCCAAAGCCTGCAGAATTTTTCTTGCAGATAACTGGGCCTTTGTTGCCAACATTTTGAAATAAGAAGTCAGTTGCCTTTGTTTGTCTGACGTGAGATAAGCCATCTGGGCAGTCGTATTTAAGCTTGCACCCAGGAATATTCTCTCTTGAAAAGGTACTAGTTTTGATTTCTTTTCGTTTACTGTGTACCCTAGGCATGTTAGTAATCTTTTTACAAACGCCAGATGCTGTAGTAGAATGTCCTTGTTCTCTGCTTGAATAAGGCAGTCGTCCAAGTAAGGATATATTTGTATCCCTCTGTCTGCAAAATGCAATTACTGGTGCCAGGCATTTTGTGAAGACCCTGGGCGCAGTAGATAAGCCAAAGGGCAGTGCAGAGAATTGGTAGTGCATTGAGCCAGCCTTGAATCTGAGGTATCTTCTGTATGATTGTCTGTTGTCTGATTGGGACATGCAGGTATGCCTCTTTTAGGTCTAAAGTCACGGGCCAAGCCTTGCTGCCCAGCATGGGCAGAAGCTGCTGCAAGGTCAACATCTTGAATTTTTGTATATCCAGTAAAGTGTTTAGAATAGATAGGTTCAGTATAGGTCTCCATGCTTTGTCCTTTCTGGGTACCAAGAACAGTCTTGAGTAAAGTCCTTGTCCCTGCTCTTGCTGTGGCACTTGTTGAACAGCCCCCATGTGCATGAGAGATGCAAATTGTTTTTGAGCCTCTGCCCGTTGATTTTTGGGCAGGTCTGGCCAACCATTTGCCCTTGGCAGGGTATGGAATTGAAACTTGTAGCCTTGTGACACTATGCCTAGAACCCATTTGTCCTGGGTTATAATGTCAACAATTCACCCAAAAATAGATGATAAACTTCCAGGAAAGCAGCAGGATATCCAAAAGCATAAAATATAACTGTTTATTGAACAAGAAACAAAAGCGCTTTCATGGCATTACAATCCGCTTCATCAGACGTACTCTCTATAACAAACTAATATTTTTTAAATACTTTTTGAACACATTCAAACAGCCAATGACTGAAATGAAGCAATCATTCAATTAATAAACAAATTCATATAAATTCATTAAAAATTCATTAAAAACAATAAATAAAACATTAAATAAGCATTAATTAAATCCTATCTAACATTACATATAAGCACTTATCAATATATAATGTATATAAAAATAGTAACGCCTAAAAATTCTCTATTTAATCCTTCTGGATTTAAGTAAAGGTTTCAGGGGAACAGCATCATTGAGTCCCCGTCCCCTATGTGCACCTAATCTCAAAATCCATTTAATTTCTGAGGTTTCTGTGGTGTTAACTATGTCACCTAACCTAACATTTACATCCTGTACCTGCAATACCTGGAAATTAAATTTATGTTTCTCACCAAACTGTACTGTGTGCTGGGCTAGGGCACTGTGGATAAAGCCTTTTGTGGTGCAGTATACGTGGTCCCTAATGCGTTCCCGCAATGTACGATTAGTTTTACCTACATAGAATGAATAACATTCTATGCAAGATGCTACGTATACTAGGTTCTTAGGGGTGCAAGAACTAGAATCTCTCAACTCCCATAAATAACCAGTGTCGGGGTGTCTAAAGAATCTCGACTCATCTACAAAGGGGCATTGTGTACATTTCCCACATCTTTTCGTACCCAGCCATACTTTATCAGTTAAATTTGTTATGTTATTGGAGAGTGGATAACATAATTGTTTTAAACATTTCTTATTCCTAAATATATATGTTGGATAATCCCCTATTTTTCTTGTCATATCATATGTTAACAGTATATGCCAATTCTGAGCTATAGTTTCTTGTAGTTTAACATCTTTTTGTTCCAGGACACCTACTATAAACAAACGTCAGGTGTAGCGATGGGTATTAGCTGTGCTAACACCTATGCTAATTTAGTGATGGTATCTTGGGAGTTGGAACATTTATTAAAAACCCCACAGATAACATGCTATAAAAGATTTGTGGATGACCTTTTTATCCTTTGGCAAGGCGATGAAAGGTCACTTATGCAGTTTTATAATAGGATTAACAACAGTAGTGATTTTTCTAAGATTCACTATAAAATATTTGCGAGTCAATATAGAATATTTAGATGTTAACATTCTGATTAAACAAGGGGTATTGTAGTACAACAGTATACAGGAAACCTTGCTACAAGCCCACTTTTTTGCACAGAGATAGCATGCACAACCCCAGAATATTTAACAACATAGTTAAAGGACAAGCAATGAGATTATCAAGATTATGCTGTAATGAAGAAGTGTACAATAATGAATTAGACAACCTCAAAGTGAAGTTCACACCGAGAGGGTATGAAGAATATGAGATTAATAGAATATACAATCAAGTGAAATCAGAGAGAGAAGGTTGAGCTAAACAATAATTCTCTCACAGACCCATACATCAACAGAGAATACTTCCCACAACAGCAACATTAAAACTGCCAGTAATTTTACCTTATGCTATGAATGTTAATAAATTACAAGAAACTATAGCTCAGAATTGGCATATACTGTTAACAGATAGGACAAGAAACATAGTAGGGGATTATCCAACATACATATTTAGGAATAAGAAATGTTTGAAACATCAAATATGTTTATCCACTCTCCAATAACATAACAAATTTAACGGATAAAGTATGTCTGGGTACGAAAAGATGTGGGAAATGTACACAATGCCCCTTTGTAGATGAGTCGAGATTCTTTATAGACACTCAGACACTGGTTATTTATGGGAGTTGAGAAATTCTAGTTCTTGCACCACTAAGAACGTAGTATACATAGCATCCTGTATAGAATATTATTCATTCTATGTAGGTAAAACTAATCGTACATTGCGGGAACGCATTAGGGACCACGTATACTGCACCACAAAAGGCTTTATCCACAGTGCCCTAGCCAAGCACACAATACAGTTTGGCAAGAAACAAATTTCGTTTCCAGGTATTGCAGGTACAGGATGTAAATGTTAGGTTAGGTTACATAGTTAACACCACGGAAACCTTAGAAATTAAATGGAGTTTGGGATTAGGTGCACATAGGGGACGGGGACTCAATGATGCTGTTCCCCTGAAACCTTTACTTAAATCCAGAAGGATTAAATAGAGAATTTTTAGGAGTTACTATTTTTATATACATTACATATAAGCGGTTATCAATATATAATGTTAGATGGATAAGATTTAATTAATGCTTATTTAATGTTTTATTTGTTGTTTTTAATGAATTTTAATGAATTTATATGAATTTATGTGTTTATTAATTGAATGATTGCTTCATTTCAGTCACTGGCTGTTGGAATGTGTTCAAAAAGTATTTAAAAGATATTAGTTTGTTATAGAGAGTACATCTGATGAAGCGGATTGTAATACCGTGAAAGCGCTTCCGTTTCTTGTTCAATAAACAATTATATTTTATGCGTTTGGATATCCTGCTGCTTTCCTGGAAGTTTATCATCTATTTTTGGGTAAATTGTTGATTTCTACTGGGCGAATTGATATCTTCTTTGTGGTTGTTTTTGTGGCTGGGTTATAATTGCCAATTTCGAGAAAAAAGTGCTAGTTTTCCCCATAAGGGTGCTGCCAGAAGATAAGTGCTTGGTGCAGGCAGGGGAAAGTCATTGGGACTGTTTCCTGTATGGTTGTGATTTGTCTTCTCCACTTTTGGAGGTAGAAGTACCCCCATTGCTTAGACCTGTACGAACCTTGCGGCTGGGATCTGCCTCTAGGGCGTCTGGGTCTGCCCCTTTGAGGTCTGTCTGACACTGGAAAGGACAAATTCTTTGTAGGCCAGTGTCTGCTAAACCTAGGAGGCTGTACCTGTAAGAAATCTTTGACCGTTTGCATAGATTTAGCTTTGTCCTCCATTTTCTTTAATGCCTCTTTTACCTTAACACCAAACAAGGTATCATGCTGTAATGGAGCATCTAATAATTTTGCTTTGACATGATCAGGCAGATTTTGTTCCTTTATCCAAGCATGCCTCCTAATGACAGAACCCATAATAGCGGCCCTGCAGGAGGCCTCCAGAGAATCAAAACCACATTGCAATGTCAGGAGGGGAATGGGAACCCCTGATCAAGCCAATTAGGTCTTCGGCCATTTTGAGCATCTGTTTTTTGGGCATGGAGGCCTGTCCATGAGGCTGAACTTGTTTATTTGCCTTTAAAGGTGCTTTATTCTTTGCCTTTGAAGCTGAAGTCGTTTTAATGTATAACTGTTTAGGTCTGAATACACCCTCAGAAGCCGATGCCTGCTCAGCGGCTCCGGACCCATCTGAGGGAATAGTCTCAGAGGCTCCAATACCTTGAATTTCCAGCGGCCTGGCCGACTCCACGTGGGAGTCGGTAGTGGCCTGCAACTCTAAAGTAGCGGGTATCAGGGGCTGCGAAAGCACCTCACTGAGAACCGGTGAACCAGCGATTGGCTTAGGAGAAGCTTTGTCATCGGTTTTGGACCTCGGTTGCCTTTTTCTTTGCGTTTTTTGTGAACTCTGGTAGTCGGATGGCTATCCGATGACATTGTATAATTAAATCTTCGGCCAAAATAGCTTAACTCATTAACCCAGAGTACCTTCTCATGGCGCCTCTGTGCTTAATGCCGAGCGCGTCATGAGAAGATACTAAATGCAAGCTGTTACCCCAGAGTGCCTTCTACCAGCGCACTTAACTTTTCATATTTTAGCTCAATTGTTGAAAATTAAGCTGAGAAAGTAACTGAACTTTGTCAGTTACATTGTCAGCTTCAGTATGGAGTTACGTGGTGTTCAAATTTGAGTTTACCGAGAAAATCGGCTTGCAAGTCCGTACTTTTTCCAGCATTCATGACAAGTGGTGGCAGCCAATGGGAGTCTTGAAATGCCAGCTGCTTAACACCTTCACCCCTGAACTAAGAATACTTTGATCTTTCTAAATAAATAGAGGGCCCAACAGTAGAAATTCCCATTTTTTCTGGATTTTGAGGAATTTACTGATGGATCCCTCTATTTATTCTGCTGATCAGTTCACGAAACCTGCAGAGTTTTGCCACAGTGACTGCTCTCGGAAGAAAGACCTGCACCGGAGATCTGCCTGTTCTTGTTCAACAAACCGTGACTCTTCAATGGACCATTTTACCTCTGATCCTGCTTACTTTCTAATTAAGGTAAGAAGGTCCTAGTTTACAGCTTTGCTTCTCTAGTACCATGCCCGGAAGAGCACGTTAGGAAATACAGACTCCCAAACATACCTCACAACAGTACATATTACCAGCGATTGGCTTAGGAGAAGCTTTGTCATCGGTTTTGGACCTCGGTTGCCTTTTTCTTTGCGTTTTTTGTGAACTCTGGTAGTCGGATGGCTATCCGATGACATTGTATAATTAAATCTTCGGCCAAAATAGCTTAACTCATTAACCCAGAGTACCTTCTCATGGCGCCTCTGTGCTTAATGCCGAGCGCGTCATGAGAAGATACTAAATGCAAGCTGTTACCCCAGAGTGCCTTCTACCAGCGCACTTAACTTTTCATATTTTAGCTCAATTGTTGAAAATTAAGCTGAGAAAGTAAAGTACAGTTTTGTACCTACCATAAATGTAGATGTTCGAAGATCCACATTGCTGCAGTCCTTACTTATGGGTAGTCCGCTGTCCTCGGTCGGCCCGAATACCAAAGTATTAGGCTTACGTCGGTCATGGGCGCACAGCCCTGACAGAGCGTCAGGGTATAAAAGCGCATGACCGACGTCATATCCTCAGTCTTTTCTTGCCCCAGATGTCAGAAGGCCCTAAAAGAAAGGCCACAGCCAAAAAACAGAGTACCTTCCCAAAAGATATGCCCAACTACAGCCATCACCCAAACCATATAACCATGCTAAGCTACAGAGGCGAAGGAGGGAGGGAAATTGGACTGCAGCAATGTGGATCTTCGAACATCTACATTTATGGTAGGTAAAAAACTGTACTATGTTCTTCATCTCACATTGCTGCAGTCCTTACTTATGGGTAGAATCCCAAAGCAACGGGAAAGGGAGGTTGGAAAAATCATAAAGCATTAGGGGCTGCTAAAATGCCATGTAAAACTGCAGTGGCAAATCCAGCCCTAGACTTAGAATAAAGAGGAAGGTGGTAATGTTTAGAAAAGTATGTACTGAACTCCAAGTGGCTGCTTCCAAAATATCCTTTGTAGCTACCCCTTAGAAAGGCAGTAGAAGTTGCAGTAGCTCTAGTGGAATGAGGTCTGATCCCAGTCGGAATCTCCTTACCATGATGGGAATAACAAAAAGAAATACAAAACCCAATCCATTTAGAAATAGTTTGTTTTGAAACAGGTTTACCCTGTGAACCCAAAGCAAAAGAAACAAACAACTGCTGAGACTGTCTGAACTCCTTGGTTCTGCTCAAATAATAACGCAACTGCCTGTGAATATCCAAAGTATGCAAAATCTTCTCCCCTTTATTTTGAGGATTTGCATAAAAAGTAGGCAAATGAATAGTTTGGTTTAAGGCCGCACTAGAAACCACTTTAGGCATAAAGGAAGGATTAGTACAAAGATACCCTATCCTTATGAAAAATCAAGAAAGGCTCCACTGCCATAAGGGCCTGTAATTCAGAAACCCTTCTTGCAGAAGTAATGGCCAACAAAAAAGCAGTTTTCCATGACAAATACTTTAACTCGGCCGTAGCTGCAGGCTCAAAAGGTTGTAGAGTAAGCTTTTCCAACACAAAATTGAGATCCCAAGCAGGAGTAGGAGCTCTACGTGGGGTCTTATGTTCTTTGCCCCTCTGAGAAACTGCTTAAACAAAGGATGAGAGAATAAAGGAGGGTCACAGTCATAATAAGCGAAATGGCTGCAGCATGAACCTTTATGGAGGAGAAGGACAAACCTTTGTCTAATAACTCAGTAAGATATTGTAAGGAAGCACTCAAATTAGGCTTGGAAACATCAAAGTCCTTCCTTTGCTCCAAATAAAATTCTCCTCCATTTATCAGCATAAACTTTTCTTGTACTAGGCCTCCTGGCCTCCAAAATAACATTCAAAACTTGTTGTGGAAGCTGAGAACCTCCAGAATCTAAAACAGAATATGCCAGGCTGTTAGATGCAGAGACTGAATTCTGACATTGAGAAAGTGATTGCCCTCCTGAGACAAAGGTGTGGAATCAAAGGCAGAGGCCATGGAGGCTCTCGGACCAAACTCCTCAGTAGTGGGTACCAGTGTTGTCGAGGCCAATCCGGTGCTATCAGGATCATGGATGGCTTGTCTTGTCTGGCCTTCAAGAGAACCTTGGGCAGAAGAGGTAGAGGTGGAAAGGCATATACATGAAGATTGTTCCAACTGAATGACAGAGCGTCCACCTTCCAAGCTGTGGGATGAAACCTTTTGTGCAAAACTTTGGCAACTGGTAATTTAGTGGGGAAGCGAACAGATCTATGTCTGGAGTTCCCCATGACACTGTCAACTTTTGAAATACCTGAGGATCCAATTTCCACTCGTGAGGATCCACTATTTGTCTGCTCAATACATCTGCTAAGGAGTTCTGTGCTCCTGGTAGAAATCTTGCCTGAAGATTGAGGTTGTAACTGAGAGCTGTCTCCCACAAAATCATCGCTTGTCTGCAAAGAGGGTAAATGAGTTCCCCTTGCTTGTTGATGTACCACATGACAGTTGTGTTGTCTGTTAGAATCAACACCTGCCCTGGGTGAAGTAAATCCTTGAAAGCCATTAATGCAAATTGTACTGCTAACATCTCCTTCAAGTTGATATGCAAATGTTGAAGTCTGGCAGGCCACGTGTCTTGCACCCATTTCCCATTGAGGTGTGCTCCCCAAGCCTTGTCCGAGGCATCCGTCGTTAGAATCTGACTCGCCTCTGGTCGGGTCACAGAGAGTCCCTTGTTTAGGTGACATTCCTGAGCCCACCACAAAAATTCCTTCTGAATGCAAGGTATTTGAATGACAGTGTCTAGATCCTGGCAGTGTTGTGTCCATAGATTTTTGAGATACCATTGAAGCTTCCTCATATGCAATTTGGCATTGGGAAGCACCAGAATACAAGATGCCATGAACCCCAAGGCTTGAAGGACTGTCCTTGCAGTCAGCCTGGACTGTAGAGACATTTGATGGAAATAAAGTGAAAGACTTTTCTGTTTGTCCGGGATCAAAAAGGCCATCTGGGAAGCTGTATTCAGTCTCACACCCAGAAAGCACATGTCCTGAGAGGGTACTAGACTGGACTTTATTTCGTTCACAGAATACCCTAGGCATCTTAACACTACCATCACATACCGTAGATGCTGAAGAAGCTTGTCCTTGTCTTGTGCAATAATCAGGCAATCGTCCAAATATGGATAAATTTGTACTCCTTCCATCCTGAAAAAGGCTATCACTGGAGCCAGAACCTTTGTGAACACTCTGGGCGCAGTAGATAAGCCAAAGGGCAATGCAGAGAACTGATAATGTAAATTTCCAGCTCAGCAGGTACTTCCTGCAACTGGGCCTGATAGGAACATGAAGATAAGCCTCTTTTAGATCCAAAGTTACCATCCAGTGATCTTTTCCCAGCAGAGGCAAAAGCTGTGGTAATGTCAACATTTTGAACTTTGGAATGTCCAAATAAGTGTTGAGGAGAGATAAATCCAAAATCGGTCTCCACGTGTTCCCTTTCTTTGGTACTAGAAACAGGCAGGAATAAAACCCTAGACCCACTTCTGAAGGAGGTACTGGCTGTATGGCTCCCATGTGAAGAAGTAATGAAATCTGTTTGTGAGCCTCCATCCTTTGCAGAGGAGGAATGTCTGGCATACCTTTGAAAGGAGGCAATGTATGGAAATAAAACTTGTAACCTTTGTTTATAATGTCCAACACCCATTTGTCTTGGGTGACTAAAAACCAATTTTGCTTGAAGAGAGCTAGCTTTCCTCCCAAAGGAGCTGCCAGGCAAGAAGAATCTGGCAGCTGAAAATGCAGGTCATTGGGCCTGTTTACGAAAGGACTGGCCCCTACCCTCACCAGCAGATTGAGCAGGCGAACTCCAGGTTCTAGGCCTAAAGGTACTCTGAGCTCTGCCCCTACCACGCCTAGATCTACCCCTAGACTGGGAATCAGAAGAAGGTCGTCCACCCCTTAGCAGGCCAATTTCTACTAAACTTAGGAGGTTGAACCTGCAAAAAATCTTTAACAGTCTGCATAGACTTAGCCTTGTCCTCCATTTTCTTCAAAACAGACTCCACAGGAGGACCAAACAACACTTCGGACTGTAAAGGGGCATCCAGAATTCTAGACTTAACATGTTCAGATAAATTCTTATCCTTAAGCCAGGCATGCCTGTGAAGAACTGAACCAGTGGCAGCCACTCTAGAAGAAGCCTGCAAAGCATCAAAGCCACACTGCAAAGAATGTTTCCCCACCTGTTCAGAAACATGCACCAAATCTTGCAATTCTTTACACTCTATGCCCCCGCCAAAGCATCCACTTTAGATTTTAGCTGAGAAAGGAGGAAATTCTGATATTTCAACATATGAAACTGGCAATTTAAAGCCCTCATTGCCAAAGTAGAAGAGGTGTACACCTTCTTACCCCATCTGTCCAAAGCTCTAGCTTCCTTATCTAGAGGAACCGGATTCTTTACAACAGAAGCCCTAACACCCTTAGGCCCCTGACTAATAGTTTCTGGGTCCGCCCTAGGACTCTTATATAGGTATTTATGAGCCTCAGGTACCCTGTAATACCTGTCCGGTTTAACTGGTGCAGGAGGCATAGAATCTGGATTAAATGAGGCCTCCGAAAAAACATCCTGAACAACATCCAAAACAGGAGGAATAGCCAAGGGTCTGTGCTGTGGTAAAAACAGGAACTCTCTAAGCCTCTTTCTGGAATCTGAGTAATCCTGTCCTTCCCACTTAAAATGTTCCCTCATAGAGTGTAAGGTTTCTGAAAAAGAAAAATCCTCTGGAGGGGAAGCAGAAGGAGTAGAATCCTCTGCATCGGAATCCGAATAAGGAGGAAAAGCTTGAATATCCTCAGCAGAAGACTCAGAATCATCTGAGGCCTGCTCCAAAATTTCCAACTCTGGCTCCACCCTGGGCCTCTTATCAGGAGGGGGCATGGAATCTCTAATTAAAGAAATCAAATCTTCTGCCATTTTAAGCATATGCTTCTTAGGTACAGACCCTGAAGAACCAGAACTAACTCCAGAAGAAGGCAAAACAGTCCTGCCCTTAGAAGGAGCCCTAGAAACAGTAGCAGAAGGCCTAACCCCCTTAGGCAAAGAAGGGAGAATAGTAACCTGAGAGGCCCCTTCAGCCTGACCAGACGCCTGTGATGCCACATCCTGTAAAATCAAGGTTTCCCCCTGAGACTCAACAGAAACTTCAGCCGGATCCACCTGTTCCATTGCAGTCTCTAAAGGACCGGCGTCCGAAATGGACGAATCATCCTGTCTAGGCTTTACAGATTTGTCTTTACGCTTCTTCGTGGAAGCGGGCGTCGGCAGGATCCGATGGCATATTATAATTACACCGTTTGCCAAAAACTAACCTAGCGCAATCTAGCCTTCTCTTAATAGTGCGCTTATTAAACCTAGCACAAAACCGACACCCAACTACGTCGTGCTCCGGTCCCAAGCAAGCGATACAAAGCGAGTGGTAATCCCTATGCGGTATCTGCTTCCCACAAGAAATACAATTATTCACTTTTTCTGACATCCGGTAAACAACTGAGGCAAGAAAAAACAAAAATGCTCCAGCGGGTACTTAGCCCAACTTGGTATGTCTGAAACTCCGAAAACGAAAAATTTCAGAAAGCCGAACGGCACTTGCAACGCTGCTTCGGCATCGGACCATGCGGCAAAAAAGACTGAGGATATGACGTCGGTCATGCGCTTTTATACCCTGACGCTCTGATGTCAGGGCTGTGCGCCCATGACCGACGTAAGCCTAATACTTTGGTATTCGGGCCGACCGAGGACAGCGGACTACCCATAAGTAAGGACTGCAGCAATGTGAGATGAAGAACATCTGAACTTTGTCAGTTACATTGTCAGCTTCAGTATGGAGTTACGTGGTGTTCAAATTTGAGTTTACCGAGAAAATCGGCTTGCAAGTCCGTACTTTTTCCAGCATTCATGACAAGTGGTGGCAGCCAATGGGAGTCTTGAAATGCCAGCTGCTTAACACCTTCACCCCTGAACTAAGAATACTTTGATCTTTCTAAATAAATAGAGGGCCCAACAGTAGAAATTCCCATTTTTTCTGGATTTTGAGGAATTTACTGATGGATCCCTCTATTTATTCTGCTGATCAGTTCACGAAACCTGCAGAGTTTTGCCACAGTGACTGCTCTCGGAAGAAAGACCTGCACCGGAGATCTGTCTGTTCTTGTTCAACAAACCGTGACTCTTCAATGGACCATTTTACCTCTGATCCTGCTTACTTTCTAATTAAGGTAAGAAGGTCCTAGTTTACAGCTTTGCTTCTCTAGTACCATGCCCGGAAGAGCACGTTAGGAAATACAGACTCCCAAACATACCTCACAACAGTACATATTTTCAGAGAATGCCCATATTTACGGTCCGTTTTCATTTTCCTGACCATTATTCAGCTAGCTAAATATTGCATATCCCTATGCAAAACCCTGTTGTTCTATCAACTTTCAACGTTATGAGTGATATTTCCAGGGCTATTTTTCAGCCAGTATGGACCAGTACGGCATACTCTGTTGCTCTGTAAAAAAACAAACAAACAAAAAAAAAAAAACGCCCTTTACAGACGCAGACCACCTATTCTCTAAAATCCCTCGATAACAGCTTAGCTTAATATATGTCCTATAATGCTGGTGCCTTTACATAATTTTATTTTAAATATTGCTCTAGTTTAGAAACCAAATTGATATGAATGACTAAGCGCGAACCTTTTGTGTGAAAGCTAGTTTTGCCTACAGACACATGAATTAAAAGCACAGTGTGTATAAAGTTTATAAATTCCTTCAAGTATTCCTTCATAACATTTGCGAACTTCATGATGCAATGTAAACTTTCATTGGGCTGCCGTGCTTAGAAACACCCTCAGCAGGACTATTGTGCCATTGTTTTATATGACAATATTTACATCTTTCTGTATCCGGCACAGATTTTCCTTGCTGTTAATTATTAATGGTTCAAATGTTGTGGAATAAAAGCCCCGGCATAAGGTTTTTAGTACGTGTGTGTGCTTGAGTGTATGTATGTACCTATCTCTATATGTAGACTTCTGCACACAAGTCAGTAATGGCAGGCATTAGATAGAACATTATAGGTTTTTGTGAGTGCGCTATAACGGCTGAATGCCGTACTGTTTTCGTATTCACAGTTGTGGTCACGCTTTCTTTTTTTCAAACAAGGAGAGAGTAGAAGTGATGCATATTGTAATGAAGGAAATACTAGTAAAATAATTTTCCTTTTTAAAGTAAAAAGGCAATGAAGCTTGCTTAATAAAAGTTAAAATAACTTTGCTTGAGCTGAAACAGTTAAGGCTTAATCTGTCTCTTAGAAGAGGGTTCCTGTTAAAGACTTGAGGATTATAACTGCGATCCTTTGAACTGCAAAATTTTGTCTGTGATTTTTGCTTGCCTTTTGTGGTAAACCTCTGAATATTATAATCAGTAACGGCAGGTATTATAACATTACAGGTTTTTGTGACCGTAACGGCTGAATGGCTGTTCCGTTTCCATATTTGCGGTTGAGCTGTTTTTAATCAAACAATGACTAACTGCAATCCCTATGAACTGTGACATTTTGTGTGCTATTTTGTGGAAAGATTACTGTGAACCTCACCTATATTAGAGTATTGATTTTTCCCCAAGGTACATGGATATATAAGAAACATCAATGTAAAAAATAAAAGACCCCCCCCCCCACCACTATTTAGGGTGTGCTTGTGACTTGCCCTCTGCATAAAACACTTGAATGTGTAAAAGGGACTTTATGATGTGACTGTTATGAGAGTTAATTCACACATACATTTTTATAGCTTCAGGACTAGCATTATTGAGTGAACATCTGATAGGAGTCCTTAGAAGAGCATGCCTGCATATTAAATATTTAAGAAGTTCTGATGACATGAATAAAAAGTATGACTAGCACAGTGATATAGAGGTTGCTTCACAGCAGTTAATTATCTGGTTTGATTCTCACCTGGTGCACCTGTCCTTGAGTGTCAACATGTTAATCTCCCTGTATCTGCATGGCTTTTGCCTTGGTCTCCAGTTTCCTCCCACTTCCTAAAATATGTCAATATGCACTAAACTGTCCACAGGTGTGTGTTTGTGTGCGTTTCTATCTGTGTATATATAGGTATTTATGTATATCTGTGTGTGTGTTTGAACATGTGATTGTCTTATACCCACTGTTTGCTGGAATAGGTATAACAAACATGAATATGATAAAACTGTGTATTGAAAAATGTGCGAATGAATAAAAAAAGCTTTATTTCTTTAACATATATATTTACCTTATTACATCATTGAATCCTTTCACACTTCTTTCCTGTCCAGCTTCTTTCTTTTTTGTCTTTTAGGATGGGCTCCCTCCATCTGGCTTTGATGCGCTGTGGACTGGTGAGCAGGTTGTGGTTGGCATACCTTATGATGGTTGTCTATCTTACTTATTTTTCTGTCACTACCTTGCAACCCGATAGTTTATTTGTGCCAGTTACACAGTCACTGTCCAGAAGCTCACAGAGTGCCTCCAATGCCTTGTTCTTTGCTATTACAACTTCTCTATTAGTCTCTTGGTTAGCCAACTATTTCTTCTTAGCCTGGTCAATCTTTTCTTTTTCCTTCTTTTTCATGCAGTCCTTTCTTTCTTTGGATGACCTCCTGGGTTTCTTCATTCCACCACCAGCTTTCCTTATGTACCTTATTTCTGTACCAGGCTCAGCTGCACATCTGTTCTATAGTCCTCACACATGCTGTGTTGAGGCACTGCCATCTTCTTCTTTCCTTACTAGGAGGAAGTCTACCTGAGCTGCATGTTGGCCACTCTTGTATGTGATCTCGTGACTGTCTATCTTACCGAACCATGTGTTGGCAGCCATCAAGCCACTTGCTATGCAGATCTGAAGTATTCCCGACTGTGTACAGATTTATGAGAGAGGGTGAGTATATGCATTGAAGGAGCGGTGTATGAGAGAATGAACGGTGCGTGCATAAAAGAAGTTTGTACGTGTCTGTGAATGCAGCAGCGACAGTGTACAAATTTATGAGTGTGTGTATGCATTGAAGGAGAGAGTGAGCGGTGTATGAGAGAATGAAAGGTGCGTGCAAGAAAGCAGTTTGTATGTGTGTGTGAATGCAGCCTAGGGACAGGGACACATATGCACACTGGGTGGTATTTTGCGAAGAAGAAAGTATTGTGAAGCAGTGGTCATCATGCTGAGAATGTATGTAGGGACAGACAGGAAGTGTTAAGGTTTCACCTTGCCCAGGGGATTTGGAAACTCTCAGAGCTTATGCATGCCATCTTGAGGTACCTTCACATATGGACAATACTGATACTACCAGAGTGAAACAGAAAAGAGAAGAGGTGAATTAACCAATGTTGCTTTTTCATGTCTTCCCTTGTATAACTTGTAATATGACTGTAAAAGGACTGCATACTGAACTTAATTGTTAAGACTTGCCTCCTTAACTCCATTATAAATAACGTACAGCTTTCCATGTACTTGTCATTATTTTTTTCTTTTACTTCTATGTTATTCCTTCTTGAGGTACTAAAGGTATACCTTTTTTTCTGGCTAGCTTTTTAAGGTTTTTATTCCAGCAAGAGAAAAATATTTCATTGACTAAAGGACATGGTTTTCTATAACTGAACTCATTTTCAAGTAAGAAACATCGGCAGGCATTATCGACATGTACAATTTCTCATAGCACTTCACCAGTCCAATCTAATTCAACTTTAATATTATAAATAAAAACAAGCATATTTTTGCTTGCCTCTCATGGTAAATCCTGCTTTATGTAGTCATTCTGAAAGGTACAAGAAGACTTGGCCCAGAAAAGACTGGCATGATTCTGGGTAATTAACAGATAAGGACATTCATTCTAGTTTGGAGGATTTACAAAAGACAGACTGTGGTCAGAGAAGGGTTCAGATGGTTTAGGGCTACAGACTATATATTGTACATATGCAATTAATGCGGCTTTGAGAAAGCTGCTGGATTGTATTGCATGAAGGGAGGAAATATGAAAGAGTATAAAAGGGCAGAAGGTGGTAGGGATAAGATGTGACAAAAATTAATGAGATGAGGATAACCCCTGGCACCCACAGGCAATGAATTTGAGGAGGGCATGGGGGAGAGAAGTCCTTCCTAGTCCATCAAGCACTAGGTGACATAGGCAAGTAGGCAGCCACTCTGTTCAAATGAGAGATAAAGTGTATTTGTGTTGCTGGCAATTCATGGCGGACTGAAATCATTAAATAATGACATACGAGTTTCAGACTTCACCTTCAGAAAATGCATTGGTAGCTTCAACTGTCTGAATTTCCCATTGCCTAGATGTCTGACGACTTGCAGTCCTGCTTGGGATCTTACCTGTTGGTTAATTTTTGTCCCTGCCTTTTGTCTCATTTTATGTGGGCTTTCAGACATCGAGTTGTCCTTATGTGCCATGTATTGTTGATAATGGGGAGAGGCTAAATCTGGGAAAGTTTTGTGAGCTTGACTGAATCATACACCATTCTTAGTTATACAGGTGATTAAGATGAAACTGCTAGTGCAGCTTTACCATTACAGTACCTCTTATTACTTTAATTTGCTCCAATTAGAGGCCAGGGACTCTTGTGCTCTGCCAAAGTAGTCCAAATAGTTATTTCTACCCAGAGGCCTAGTTCTAGAAACGTACAAAAGTAAGAGAGTGCATTTTCTTTGTGGGCTGCTTCTGAATGTTTGGACACCTTCACAGCTTCTGTCTTAGCAGTGCTATATTACCTGTCTCAGATCATTGACTCTGGAATAAGCTGTTCCTCTGTGCATTTAACTGCCATTGCTAATTTACATCAAGGTTCTAAGTTCTGCCATTGACATTTCTGAAAGCTGGTAAGACCTTTCTCAGGGGTACTCTCATTGTCTGACCTCCTATAGGAAATCCTCTCTCTCCAAGAGGTTTGTAAATTGTTGAAATAAAAGTGAGTCTTTGTCCTTTTGAACCAGATGCTGTGGTAGAATTAAAAATATCTGTTTTAAAAATGATTCATCTAGTGGCCTTTACTTCTGCTAGAAGAGTGTGTTAGTTACAAGCTTCTGCACTTGCTCTTCATACTCATTTTCCACAGAGTATTATAACAACGGTGAATATTAGTTGCACTGTATGGATTCACACAGAGTTTTGATTTTATCCCATAAAATCTAAACAGTTAGCAAAGATGTCTTCATTTTGGTGGTTTAATCGTAGATGTTTTGTTTGGGGAAGCGTTTCATTTTGGTTATTGTGCATACCTCAACAGTCTACTGAAGGGGTTGCTTGGGTGAAGTGTTCATGCTGGTGGTTGCACATACTAGGAAATGTTACTGTAGGCTTGTTAGTGGAAACATTTCATTTTGGGTGCATGTACACCTGGACATAATTATGAGGATGTTGCTTGGGGAAATAATTCATTGTGCATCAGGGAAGTGCATGTGCATACATGGTCTTACTGCTGGGCCAATTTGTGTCATTTTGGTGCCTGTGCATACAGAATGCGAACTGGAGAGGTTACTGGGGACATACAGAAAGTCAGTCTGCAAATTACATTGGGTTACATCACTTCTGCTTGCATTATTCTATTTGTGATTATACTGCCTGAGTGAGATAAAGGGTCATCACTAGGTGACTACTGGCAGCATGGAGCTACCATTTTTTTTGTGAATTTATCCTGACTTGTCATGTGTAGAATTTAGGTGAGAGGAAGGGCTCAGTAACATTTAAGTGTTATACCATTTGACTGAATGACTCAGGTCTTCTCCTTACTGATGAGTCTGTGTTACATAACAGCTGCGCAATGTAATATAATGAATGCCTACTCAACAGGTTACGTGCCGTAATTATCACCTGTCTCCGCATTCATACCTTTGCAGTAATGAAAGTAAGGTCATTATCACATTAGCAATCCGTGCAGCTACAATATAGCAGTTAGTCGTCATCACTTTTCTGGGAAAAATCTCAGCTGCTGACACAGCTATTCACATAAGATTAGATTAGTACTAGGCTAACTGCCCTTGTGAGCCATTTTAAGTCTAGCCAAGTATCCCCTGTGAGATTCAAACCCTGTACCTTGTGTTTGTAAGGCAAACACCTTAACCATTAGGCCACATAAGTAGAAGTTATCACTTCGATGAATTTACAAGCCAGGTTGTGTTTTTCTCTGCTTTGAGTCATTGCAAGCAACCCCCTCATTCTTCAACTGCCTTACCCTGCTTTTTCTCTTTACATGTGCCCTTTCTGTGCCCCCTTGTCAGTGTCTACCCGTGCAGCATTTCAGCTAAGGTAAAGTAAGAATGTACATTCTGATGGTGTGTGCATTAGTGGGCAGCACACACAGACGCCATGACTGTTAGGATCATCCTGGATGGCAGTGGGGAACTAGGAGACTTCAGCTCAGTCCTACTGGGCTGCTTGACAGGGTATGCATGGTTTCATGGGTGCCACTATGATGCCTTCAGTCCCTCTCCGAAAGGCCACCTGCAAAAAGAAGAGAGTCTAGGTACGTCTTTCTCCAATGCAATGTGGCCTTTCTTTCTCCCTCCACTCTGGCACAGTTCATGTATGTAAGTCAGTGCAGCAATTAGTAAATTACTTCTGTCCTTGATCACGTAGGTCCATTGCTGAATGGGCACATGTAAAGAGAAAAAGCAGAGGTAAGGCAGACTGCTGACATTGAAGGAGGTCGTGAGACAGTAGTGGTATCAGCAGTCTGAGTGGGCAGCCAGCACAAGATGGTCTGACCAGGTAATGCATTATGATATACATACATATGTACTCTTCCAATAGATCTGTCAAACATCAGTAGTAATCTGTTTGTATTTTCTTTCCTGTGCAGGTTCATCCATCTTCTGACACTGACATGGTTTCACAAGCAGGAGAATGACAAGTGAGAGTGTGGGTATGTGGCCATTCCTACATTCACTGGGCTGCCAGCCATGCCTCCAAAAGTGAAAACCAGTACAACTTCAGCTTCCCCACATACAGTGTGATGGTATACTGGAATGCAAGAAGAGGTATGCACTGGAGCGGAGTACTGCAGTTGTTGGAAGAGAAGTGTTCCACCTACCCTGAGCCCGACATTCTTGTGCTCCACATTGGAGGGAATGATGTCATCAGTCAACCACTTGGAAGGCTATGGTTTCAAATCACAGCAATTTTTGAACACCTGAAGTCTTGGTGGCCACGTTGTCATTTTGTGTGATCTGATATAATTCCTTGGCAGATATGGAAAACAGCAAACAGCAGTCAACGGGCAGCTAACAAGACCAGATGTTTACAGAATGGGTTCATGCATGACTTGATGCACAGGGTCGGTGGGTCTACAATCTGCCATGAAACATCACCGCGGAAGATGTTCACCTGTTCAGAAGGGATGGCATTCACCTAACTGAGGAGGGCATTGCGTTGTTCTTGACCGACCTCCACAATGGCATGAGGAGAGCTATGCAGGACTGGTAACATGCAGCTTGTGAGAAGAATGGAAAACACCCATGACCAAGTAGGACCAGTATAGTAAGTAAAACTCTATTATGAAATGTGTTGTGTAAAATATATTTATCTGAGTTCAACAATTAACTGTGGTAAGGAGCTGGCGAGGGTGCTGAGAAAGAGCTGTTTCAGGAGAGTGCTATGATGTACAATCTAACATGTAAGTGACCATCCTGGAATACTTCTTTTTTTAGTCTGCTTTTATCAGGCATGTGTAGAGTTTAGATGACAGGAAGGGCAAACTGCTGACACTGAAGGAGGTTGTGAGACTGCAGTGGTATCAGCTGTCTGAGTGGGTAGCCAGCACAGCTATCAGACAGATGAGATGGCCTTGCCTGCCACTGAAGTCCCATGCCTGTCCTGGGTTCAATTAGTGATGTGGCGGTCCTTACCTTGCTTTTTCTTTTTACATGTACCTATTCAGCAGTATGCTGGCTACAACAAGAATGTGTATATTTACAATCATATGTGTCTACATGGTAAAACAACTGCTTCTGAATGCTGTACACATTAACAGATTTCAGATTTGTTAGGACTCGGGTTATGGAAATTATGATTTGTTTTCATATTTTGCTAAATAACTTGCAAGGGTGCATGTCAGTGTGCCAAGTAATACCTCATTTTGACGACAGTATTGATAGTTCCAACATGGTAAAATAATGGTGCCTGTATGTTCCACACGTGTAGATATCAAAGTTTGCTTTGGATTTAGGTTATGGAAATTATGATTTTATTTCATATTTTGGTACATAACTTTGCAAGGGAGCATCACAATGTGCTAAGTAATACCTCAACTTGAAGATGGTATAGATAGTTCCAACATAGTAAAAGAATGGTGCCTGTATGTAGTACACATGTGCAGATATTAAAGTTTGTTTTGTACTTAGGTTATGGAAATTATGATTTTTCATATTTTGGTAAATAACTTTGCAAGGGAGCATGTCAGTGTGCTAAGTAATACCTCATTTTGAAGACAGTATTGATAGTTTCAACATGGTAAAAGAATGGTGCCTGTATGTTGTACACATGTGCAGATATCAGTTTCGGACAAGGTTATGGAAATTATGATTTTTTATTTTCATATTTTGGTAAGTAACTTTGCAAAGGAGCATCTGAATATACCAAGTAATACCTCATTTTGAAGACAGTATTGCTGGTTCCAATACGGTAAAATAATTGTGCCTGCATGTTGTACACATGTGCAATTATCAAAGTTTGTTTTGGACTTAGGTTATGAAATTATGATTTTTTTCATATTTTGCTAAATAACTTTGCAAGGGAGCATGTCAGTGTGCCAAGTAATACCTCATTTTGAAGACGGCGTGACTCCTTAGAACATGGTAAAATAACTGTCTGTGCTCTGTACACATGGACAGAAATCACAGTTTGTTTAGTCTTGTACGATTATGAAAATTATACATTTACAATACTTCTCATTATTATGCCCATATCTTCGCAAGGGAGCATGGTGATGACACAAATGATGCATCATTTTGAAGCTGACATTCAGATGCACAACTTGTACACTGATATGTAGGCTCTGTTACAAGTGAAGAGATATTATGCTTCATCAATTATGAGAAATAATATATTAATCATACTTCTGTGACCATCTCAAGAAAGGAGTATCACACAGTAATGGTTAAGGTATCATTTTAAAGCTGACATGCATACTAACAAATTAAATTCAAATGGTATGGGTCTGCATGGTACATTGACCAAGACATTGTGCTTTGCTTTTCCAAAAAGGTAAAAAAATCTGCACAATATCAACATTCCTTGCCAAATAGGGCATATCAAAGTCATTATTAAATACCAACATTTACACTGTTAGAAAGGTCAGGGTCTGTTGAACAACTTTTGCGTTTACATTTTTAGTCTAGCTCTTAGAGTTATGAACATTTGTTTTCTGTATGGTATTAGAAATGGATTTTCTGAAAATGAGCTCAGGCTGCACTGTTGTTCTTATGGTGGAATTAAGCAGGCAGCTTTTTCAGTGCTGCTCCGGAGTGAATGAGTTAATGCAAAATGGTACAGACACTTAATAGTGCGTTGGTTAAATCTAGCACAAAACCGAAAACTAGCAACGTCGTGGTCAGGGCCTAGGCAAGGAATACAGTAAGAATGAAAGTCCTTATGAGATATTTGCTTCCCACAAGAAATACAATTAACTTTTTCTGACATCGGTCTGGAGCAAGAAAGAAGTTTCCCCAACGGGGTACTTAGCTTTTAATGAAGACTTCGGATCTGAAACTCGAACACGAAAATCTCAGGAGTCAGCTAACCGGCACTTGCGAACTGCTTCTGCTTTGGGCACCGCGCGGCAAGAAAGACTGAAAAAAATGTATGCTGCATCTTTTATACCCCTGACGTCAGGGAAGGGGCGACAGCAACCGATGCAGAACCCAAGACTTTGGAATTCAGGCCGACTGAGGGCAATCTGCCAGCAGGATAACCCAAATGTAATGACTGCAACAGTGAAACACGAAGAACATCAGGAGGGATGGCTAAAGGCCTGTGTTAAGGAAGGAGTATGAATTCCCCAAGTCTCTTTTTGGAGTCAAAGTAATCCTGGCTTTCCCAGCGGAAAAGCTCCCTAATAGTGTGCAAGGTTTCACCAAAAGAAAAATCTTCTGGAGGGGAAGCAGAGGGAATGGAATCCTCTGCATCAGAATCTTCATATGTAGGATCAGGGCAAATCCTGGTAATCAGAAGAAACACAAATACCAGATTCCTGATCAGAAGAAAAATCAGTTCTAGGTCTCTTAGAGGGGAAGCTTGGCTTCCCCTAATTAAGGTAACAAGGTCTTCAGCCATTCTAAGCATTTGTTTTTTAGGCATATGGGCCTGACGATGTGGTTTGGACATCGGTTTTCTAGGAGTGGTGCGACTTTAAGGCCTGGATGAAGAAGATAGCATCTGCAAAAGCCTGAATACACCCTCAGAAGCCGGTGCCTGCACAGCAGTTCCAGACCCATCCAAGGTAGCGACATCCGCAGGTTCCATAGTCGAAGTATCTGGCGGCATACAGGACTCCGAATGGGTCTCAGTAGAGGCCTGTGAATTTGAATTAGCGGGTATCAGGGGCTGCAAAAGCACCTCACAGAGTACTGGCGGACTGGCGACTAGCTTAACGAAGAGTCGTCGGCAGTTTTGTACCTATGCGGTCTGTCTCTGTCTTTATCCTTACTTTTTTTCGGAAGATTAGTCGGATGACTTATCGAAGACATTTTGGGGTACAGATGCAAAGTACCAAAATAATTTGCTGCAAATATAGCCCAACGATGAATAGTTCGGGGGTTGAACAAGGCAAAAAAAAACAACAGCGAGGGACGTCATCGTTTGGGCCTAAGCAGGGGATGCAATACAAAGGAAAAATCTTTGAGGTATTTGCTTTCCACAGGTAAGACAATTGTTAACCTTTACTGACATCGGTTAGAGCAAGAAAAAAGATCCTCAACGGGGTACTTATCTTTTTTTTTTTTTTTGAAGACTTTGGTTCTGAAACTCGAAAATGAGAAGTTATGTACCTACCATAACGTTCCATGTTAGTTGTCTTCTTCTCGCCTTCTTTCTTGCTGGATGGGTTCGACTCGGCCTATACTAAAGCTCGAGAGCTATTTTTACCGGCTCGAGGCTACCCTGTATCCCACAATGCTAGGCGCTAAACTACCCAGATCTCGTTTGATAGCCAACACCATAGCAGTTCTGTTCTCAGAACAAAGGAGAAAGAGGAATACCTATATATATAACATACCAAGAAAAAGCAACCATGGGAGTCCATACTGGGATGAAAAGGCAGGCCAGAAGGATCCTCTCGGTCTGTCCAGGCTAGGGGGTTGGAGGGTGGGACGCAAGAAAGAAGGCGAGAAGACAACTAACATGGAACGCTATGGTAGGTACATAACTTCTCAATGTTAAGTTGTCAATCTCGCCTTCATTCTTGCTGGATGGGACCGCATCCCTAGCACCTCAATCCTGGGTGGCTCATCGGAACAGACTCTTGAAGACGGTGGAACCAAAGTTAGCTCAGCTTCTGGAGGCATTGTCCAATTTGTAATGAGAAATACAGGTATGAGGAGAGGCCCATGTGGCTGCCGCACAAATGGAGTCTATAGGCAACCTAGCGTGAAAGGCTACTGTCGTAGCTAAGGCTCTAGCTGATTGGGCTCTAGGCCTTGAAGGAAGTTCTTAACGCCTCAGTTCATAGATGAAGGTAATCACAGAAGCCAACCATCTAGAAAGGGTTACTTTGGAAACTGGAAGGCCTTTCTTCCCTTCCGCATAAGACAGGAAGAGCTGCTCAGATTTCCTAATTTGCTTGGTTCTATCCAGGTAGTAACGGAGTTGACGGTGAACATCCAAAAAATGCAACTTTTGTTCCGCTCTGTTGGAGTAATTAGGGAAGAAAACTGGGAGATCGATGGTCTGGTTTAGATTTGCCTCAGAAGATATCTTAGGTAAAAAAGACGGGTTAGTTCTGAGAGATGCTCTATCTTTATGGAAAACCAGATAAGGAGGACGAACGCAAAGGCTTGAAGTTCTGAGACTCTCCTCGCGGAAGTTATGGCCACTAGAAATAGAGTTTTCCATGAGAGTAACTTCAAGGAACAGGAAGCCGCAGGTTCAAAGGGAGAGAGAATCAAAGAGGTTAAAACCAGACTCAAATCCCACTGTGGTGGGGGATCTCTGATCGGGGGCTTAAGTTAAAAGATACCTTTAAGGAAGGCTTTACAAAGTTTATGGGACATAACAGTGGAGTCCGACAAGCCAACATGAAAATTTGAAATGGCCGCTAACTGAACTCTGATAGTGGACGAAGAAGAACCTGATTGAAAAAGTTCGGCCAAGAAATCTAGGACTGATTGGATAGGTGCCGTGAAAGGGTCCATGTTTCTAGTCTCTGCCCAGAAGGAAAAACGTTTCCATTTGCTAGCATAAATCCTCCTGGTAGAAGATTTGTGGGAAGCTAGAATGATGTCACGCACCGAATGGGAAATAAAGGGAAGCCTGGCTAAGGTTGGAAGTGGAGCAACCAAGCTGTGAGGATGAGAGAGGGGAGGGACTGGTGCAGCTCGCCCGACTGATGGGTCAAGAGATCTGGCACTGGGTCCAGATGCCAGAGCTGCTCCAAGAGGTAATGATGCAGGAACGGAAACCAGATTTGTCAAGGTCAGTAAGGGGCAATGAGGATCATTGTGGATCTCAATGTGGTAGCTTTCTGAATCAACTGTATGATTAATGGAAAGGGGGGAAAAGCGTACAGAAGACCCCGGGGCCAATCGTGGACTAGAGCATCTCTGGGGGGTGGCCGGGAAGAGGGAAGAGAGTGAAGTCGTGGCACTTGCTGTTTTGAGGTGTTGCGAAAAGATCGCAGCAAGGCTGACCCCATCTTCGGAAAATTTTTTCCACTACTGACTGCTTGACAGAACACTCGTGCGGCATGAGAATGGCTCTGCTCAGCCTGTCTCATGCTATGATGTTTGACTTCCTGGGGATATGCGTTGCTATCAGAAACCGCTGAGAAGAGATCACCCACTGCCAAAGTCTGAGTGCTTCTCGACATAAGGGATAGGACTTGGTTCCGCCCTGCTTGTTGATGTACCACACTACTTGTCCGTCTGAACTGCAATAGTCCCGATGGGAAGAGAGTCCTGAAGGGCTTGCAACGCTAAAAGTACTGCTCTCATCTCCAGGACATTTATGTGCAGGTGGCACTCGAAAGGTTGCCATGTGCTCTGGACGGTCCTGCCCTGAAAATGCCCCCCCCCCAACCGATCAGGGAGGCGTCCGTTGTCACTGTGGCAACCGGGGGGGGGGGGGGAGGGGGGGGAGAAAGTACAGTTTTGTACCTACCATAAATGTAGATGTTCGAGTACTCATACAGCTGCATTCATAACAGATGGGTTATCCTGCCGTCAGGCGGGTCCTCGGTCGGCCAAATTCCAAAGTCTAAGTCCGGCGTCAGTTGTCGTCGCTTCTTCCCTGACGTCAGTGCGTCAGGGGTATAAAAGAGGCAGCCGACGCCATTTTCTTCAGTTTTTCTTGCCCCAGATGTCAGGTGCCCCCAGAAGGAAGGCAAACAATGTTATGCAAAGATGCAATGTTGATAAATCAAAAACAGTAGTTGCAAGCAAATACACCATAAAAGAATACCCCAAAAAGGTTATATGAAAAGTGTTTGTCATAAGGCCTGTCCTAAGAGGGGTTGGAGGGAGGGAAACCTGGACTGCAGCTGTATGAGCACTCAAACATCTACATTTATGGTAGGTACAAAACTACTATGTTCATCGTGCATACAGCTGCAGTCATAACAGATGGGTAGAATCCCAAAGCTAAGTAAGGGTGGTAGGCACTAAGTGGAACTAGGAGGGGCTAGGATGCCCTGCAGGACTGCTGTGGCAAAGCCCGCTCTAGATTTTGAGTATAGTGGGAGGTGACAGTGCTTGGAGAAATTGTGCACTGAACTCCAGGTGGCTGCTTCCAAAATCTCCTTGGTAGGGACCCCCCTGAGGAAGGCTGCAGAGGTAGCTGTGGCTCTGGTGGAGTGGGATCTGATGCATGCAGGCACAGTTTTTCCATGAAATGAGTAACAAAGGTGTATGCAGTGGGCTATCCATTTTGAAATTGACTGTTTGGAAATGGCCTTTCCCTGAGCACCTACAGCACAAGACACAAAGAGTTGCTCAGATTTCCTGAATGGTTTTGTTCTGTCCAAGTAGTAACATAGTTGTCTGTGAATGTCCAAGGAACGTAGTAGTCTTTCCCCTTTGTTTTGTGGATTAGGATAAAAGGTAGGTAAGTGGATAGTCTGATTCAAAGCTACACTGGATACTACCTTTGGCATAAAGGTAGGATTGGTTCGTAAGGAAACTCTGTCCTGATGGAAAATGATGAATGGTTGCACAGCCATGAGGGCCTGAAGCTCCGAAACCCTGCGTGCTGAGGTGATAGCCAGAAAAAAAGGCTGTTTTCCATGACAAGTACTGTAATTCTGTTGAAGAAGCTGGCTCGAAGGGAGGAAGGGTCAGCTTTTCCAGTACGTAGCTGAGGTCCCAAGCAGGGACTGGTGGTTTCCTTGGGGGTTTTATATTCTTTGCCCCTCTGAGGAACTGCCTTAAGAGAGGGTGAGAGAATAATGGAGGATCTGTGTTGTACTGTGCAGAAATGGCTGAAGCGTGGATCTTGATGGAGGAGAAGGAAAGTCCATTGTTTAACATCTCAGCTAGGTACTGTAAAATTTGAGGTATATTTATTACCCAAGGATTCTGTCCCTTTTCGAGATTCCAGGCATAAAATCGTTTCCATTTGGCGGAGTAAGCCTTTCTAGTCGAAGGTCTTCTGGCCTCCAAAATGACGTCCTGCACCTCCTTGGAGAGGAGAAACTGTTGGGAAATCAAGGAATTCTCCATGCAGCTAGATTTAGAGTTTTGAGATGGCTGTGAAGGGTTTTGTAGTTGTGCTGGGACAACAGAAGAGGGACTAGAGGTAGGATCCATGGTGGGGAGTGTGTCAGGCTCCTCAGAAGCGGATACCAGTGTTGTCTTGGCCAGTCTGGAGCGATGAGAATCATTTTCGGCCTCTCTGCTCTGGCTTTTAATAGTACTTTGGGCAGCAGAGGAAGAGGCGGGAAGGCATAGACTATCAGTGTTGCCCAACTGAAGGAAAGTGCATCCACTTTCCAGGCCTGTGGATGACAGGTCCTTGAACAAAATTTTTCAACTGGCAATTTCTGTGGGTAGCAAAGAGATCTATGTCTGGCTGTCCCCATGCCTGAGTTATCTTTGTGAAAAGTTGAGGATGCAACTTCCATTCGTGTGGATCTGTCATATTTCTGCTTAGGTTGTCTGCCAGTGTGTTTTCCTTCCCTGGCAGGAATTGTGCCTGCAGTTGAATTTGCAATTCCAGTGCTGTGTTCCATAGGGTCATGGCTTGCCTGCACAGGGGGTATGAATGAGTTCCCCCCTGTTTGTTTATGTACCACATCACTGTGGTGTTGTCTGTCCTTATCAATAGCTCTTTGAAGGACATAATAGCCTTTTGCACGGCTAGCATTTCCTTTAGGTTGATGTGGAGGTGCTTCTCTTTTCGGGTCCATTTTCCTTGAATGCACTGATCTGTCATGTGTGCTCCCCAGACGTAGTCTGAGGCGTCTGTTGTGATGATTTGAGTTGCTGGAGGCACACAGAAAGGAAGACCTGTGTTTCTTTGGCAAGCTTGAGTCCACCTTTTGAAGGCATGGAATGAGTGGGATAATTGTTTCCAAGCTGTGGCTGTGTTGAGACCATAAGTTTTTCAGGTACCATTGAAGTTTCCTCATATGCAGCCTTGCACAAGGGATTAGTAGGATGCAAGATGCCATGAATCCCAGAGCCTGCAGGATTTTCCTTGCAGTTAGCCTGGTGTAAGTTGCCATTTTTCTGAAGTATTGAGACAGTTGCCCTTGCTTGTCTGGCGTGAGGTAGGCCATCTGGGTGGTTGTATCCAAGCTGGCACCCTGGAAAATTATTTGTTGAGAGGGTATTAGTTTTGATTTCTTTTTGATGACTGTGTATCCCAGGAAGTTCAACAGTTTTATTACAAACGCCAGGTGCTGCAGTAGTATGTCCTTGCTGTCCGCTTGGATCAGGCAGTCGTCCAGATATGGGTAGATTTGTATCCCTTGTAGTCTGCAGAAGGAGATTACTGATGCCAGGCATTTCGTAAACACTCTGGGCGCAGTAGATAAGCCAAAGGAAAAATGCAGAGAATTGGTAATGGGTTGAACCTGCAAGAAATCTGAGGTATCTTCTGCAATCTTGTCTGATAGGGACATGCAGGTATGCCTCCTTGAGGTCCAATGTTATCAGCCAAGACTCCTTGCCCAGCTTGGGAAGAAGCTGCTGTAATGTGAGCATCTTGAATTTTGGCACCTGTAGATAAGTGTTTAGGATGGATAGGTCTAAGATAGGTCTCCAATCTTTGTCTTTCCTCGGTACCACGAATAGTCTGGAATAGAATCCTTGACCTTGTTCTTTTGCAGGTACCTCTTGAATTGCTTTCATGTCTATGAGAGCTGAAACTTGTTTTTGTGCCTCTGCCCTTTGATTTTGTGGCAGGTTTGGCATGCCTCTCATTTTTGGAAGGGTGTGAAAGTGGAACCTGTAGCCTCTGTCTATAATGTCCAGAATCCATTTGTCTTTTGTAACAATATGCCAATTTTTTGAGAATAATGTAAATTTTCTGCCCAAAGATGCTGCCATTAAAGCTTTGCTTGGCAGGTGTAGGGGGAAGTCATTGTGTCTGTTTTCTAAAAGACTGTGATCTATCTTCTCCACCTCTTGGGGTTGGTGCTTGCCACTGTCTGGCTCTGAAGGATCCTTGAGGTTGCCCTCTGCCCCTTGGGCGCCTGTATCTGCCCCTTTGAGGTCTGTCCGTGGCTGGAAAGGACCAATTTTATGAAGGCCAGTTTCTGCTGAAACGTGGAGGCTGTACCTGCAGGAAATCTTTCACTGTTTGCATTGATTTCGCTTTTTCCTCCATTTTCTTTAGCACCTCCTCAGCTTTAACACCAAACAATACATCTTTTTGAAGAGGTGCATCTAATAATTTAGCTTTGACATGATCTGGTAGGGTTTGCTCTTTGAGCCAAGCATGCCTACGTATAACAGACCCCGTAACAGCAGCTCTACATGACGCCTCTAAAGCATCAAAACCACACTGCAAGGTATGTTTTCCCACTTGCTCTGCACCATGCAACAAATCCTGCAACTCTTTTAAATCTGGTTGTTCTGGTTGTGTCATCTTGCTTTTCAGCTGAGATATCAAAAACTGTTGATACTTTAACATATGGAACTGACAGTTTAATGCCCTCATGGTTAAAGTGGCTGAGGTGTACACTTTTTCCCCCCACCTTTCTAAAACTCTGGAATCTCTCTCTGAAGGTAATGGATTTTTAGCAGTAGAGGCCTTAATTCCCTTGGGACCCTGTGAAATTGTTTCTGGGTCAGCAGTATGGCTTTTATATAGGAAATGGTGAGAATCAGGAACCCGGTAATACCAGTCTGGTTTAACAGGAGCTGGAGGCAAAGAATCAGGATTAAGGCTGGCTTCTGTGTACACATCATCCAATATATCTAAAACAGGAGGGATAGCCAGAGGCCTATGCTGGGGGAGCAGAAGAAATTCCCTGAGCCTTTTCTTGGAATCTGAATAATCTTGGCCTTCCCAGTGAAAGTGTTCCCTCAATGTATGCAGGGTTTCCCCAAAAGAGAAGTCCTCAGGGGGGGGAGACAGAGGGAATAGACTCCTCAGCATCAGAGTCTTCGAATGGAGAATAGGCATAATCCTGGTCCTCAGATAGTTCTGAGGTAATAGAAGCTTGATCTGAGGAAGGGTAGTCTTCCTCTAATCTGGGCCTTTTGTCAGAGGGGGGATGAGAACCCCTGATAAGAGTAATCAAATCCTCAGCCATTTTAAGCATCTGTTTTTTAGGCATGGTGCCTTGAGAGGGGGTCTGAGGAACCTGTTTTTTTGGATTTCATGGCTGCTTTAGATTTAGTGAAGGCTTTAATAGAGAAGGAGGAAGGCCACAAGACCCCTTGAGAAATGGCAGGCCTGTCTAAATTCTGAGTATCCCTGCCAAGAGTGGCGTCGGGATCTGTAGTAGGAATGGGGGCCGAGGAACCTGCGACCTCGGGTACTGAAGACACCGGTAATGCATTGTCATTGGTACTCAGAGGCTACGTAGGTGCTCGCTGAGTGCCGGAGAACCGGTAGTTGGCCTTAGTGTGGTTTCAGTAGGTGGTGCGGACCTCGTGTGTCAGTCCTTAACTTTGCGTTTTTTGCTCAAAACTGGAGTCGGAGTATCAGACGACATAATATAATTAAATTTTTTGCCAAAAAAGTGAAGGGCGAACTCCGCCCAACGCTTAATAGAAGCACTGACGTCAGGGAAGAAGCGACGACAACAGACGCCGGACCTAGACTTTGGAATTCGGCCGACCGAGGACCCGCCTGACGACAGGATAAAGTACAGTTTTGTACCTACCATAAATGTAGATGTCCGAACAGGATAGCATCTGCAGTCATAACAAATGGGTTGTCCTGTCGTCAGGCAGCCCTTCGGTCGGCCGGATTCCAAAGTCTGGGTCTGGCCTCGGCTGGTGTCGCACTTCACCCGTCATCTCTGCTGGTCTTCGGGTATAAAGGCATCAGCCGACGCCATTTTCCTCAGTGTTTCTTGCCCCAGATGCCAGTTGCCCTCTTGGAAAGCTAAATTTTGGATAAATGCCAATGTTTCCAAAAAGGTAGAAGGCAAACACAAAAAATAAGCATGTATGTACATATATACAAACAAATACACCATAACAGACCCCCCCCCAGCTAGCTATTAGGAGGGTAAATACCCTAGGAGTACCACAGAGGGGAAGGAGGGTGGGTAATCCTGACTGCAGATGCTATCCTGTTCGGACATCTACATTTATGGTAGGTACAAAACTGTACTATGTCCTTCAAGGATGCATCTGCAGTCATAACAAATGGGTAGAATACCATAGCCAAACTAGGGGAGGAGGAAGCAAAATTATGGTGTAGTTAGGATCCCTTGCAATACAGCAGTGGCAAACCTTGCTCGGGATCTAGAGTATAGAGGTAAGTTATAATGCTTGGCAAATGTATGCACGGAGGTCCAAGTAGCCGCCTCAATAATGTCCTTGGTTGCCACTCCTCGTAAGAAAGCTGTGGTAGTGGCTGTAGCTCTTGTAGAGTGAGGTCTTATGTTCTGTGGAATTGGTTTTCCATGGTAGGAGTAACAGAATCTTATGCAATTTCCTATCCATTTGGAGATTGTCTGTTTGGAAATTGCTTTTCCTTCCCTTCCTGTTGCATAGGCTACTAGAAGCTGGTCAGTTTTTCTGTTACCTTTGGTTCTGTCCAGGTAGTAGCGTAACTGTCTATGTACATCCAAGGTATGCAGCAGTCTTTCCCCCCTGTTCTGTGGATTGGGAAAGAAGGTAGGTAGGTGGATTGCCTGGTTTAGAGACACTCTGGATACCACCTTAGGCATAAATGTAGGATTAGTTCTCATGGACACTCTATCTTGATGGAAGATTAGGAAGGGTTGTACTGCCATTAAGGCTTGTAGTTCAAACCCTCCTTGCTGAAGTAATTGCCAGTAGGAAAGCAGTTTTCCATGATAGGTGTTGAAGGTCTGCAGTTGCTGCTGGTTCAAATGGGGGGAGTGTCAATTTTTCTAGCACAAAGTTCAGGTCCCATGCTGGTAATGGTGGTTTCCTAGGAGGTTTTACATTCTTGATTCCTCTGAGGAACTGCCTGAGTAGAGGATGTGAGAAGACAGGGGGATCGAAGCTATATTCTGCAGAAATAGCTGATGCATGTATCTTGATGGAGGAATAGGACAGGCCTGTATGGAGAAGCTCTGCCAAGTACTCCAGGATGTTAGCAATATCTATCTTCGACACATCTTTTCCTCTTTCAGTACTCCAAATGACAAACCTTTCCATTTTCCTGCATAGTTCCTTCTTGTTGAAGGTCTGCGGGCTTCAAGGATAATGTCTTTAACCCTTTGGGATAAGTCTGGGTTAGTTGCTGTTATGTGATGTTCCAGGCAGTCAGTTGCAGAGTTTTTAGGTTTGGATGCATGATGTTGTAGCTGTTCTGAGTTAACATCAAAGGCATCAGGGGTAGTGTCCACATTCTCCCCCGAGACATGCTCCTCAGCAATGGATACCAGTGTTGTATTGGCCAATTCGGAGCTATCAGAATTATCCTTGGACGTTCCTCTTTGATTTTCAGTAGTACCTTGTGCATCAAAGGAAGAGGTGGAAATGCATATGCTGTCAGGCCTTTCCAACTGAAGGATAGAGAGTCCACCTTCCATGCAAGTGGGTGGTATGTCCTTGTGCAGAATTTCTTGAGCTGGTGATTGAGTGGGGATGCGAATAGGTCTATTTGTGGCATTCCCCATTTCTTTGTGATGGCCTTGAAGATGTCCGGGTGTAGCATCCATTCGTGAGCATCCGAGGTAGTTCTGCTTAACATGTCTGCTAGGGTGTTTTCTTCTCCCGGTACAAATATTGCCTGTAACTGGATGTTGTAGCTCAGAGCCATATTCCAAAGGTCCAGAGTCATTCTGCATAGGGGGTATGAAAGAGTGCCTCCCTGTTTGTTGATGTACCACATGACTGTGGTGTTGTCTGTCCTTATCATTAAATGGCCTTCCTTGAGGAAAGGTCTGAAATTCTGGATTGCTAGTTTTACTGCCAGCATTTCTTTTTGATTTATGTGCAGGTGCAGCTGGTCTGGAGTCCATAATCCTTGTATGCATTTGTCCAACATGTGTGCCCCCCAGCCTAGGTCTGAGGCGTCCGTTGTGATGGTTTGACTTGTTTGAAAGTTGTGGAAGGGCAAGCCTGGGTTTGACTGGCATGCTTGAGCCCACCATAGGAACTCTTGTTTCAGGCATGGGATTAGTGGGATTTCGGTTTCTAAGCTGTGCCTGTGTTGAGACCATAAATTCTTTAGGTACCACTGTAGCTTTCTCATATGCAGTCTGGCATGGGGGACCAGGATTATGCATGATGCCATGAAGCCCAAGGCCTGCAGTACTTTTCTTGCTGTTAGTTTGTTCTGCTTTGTTAATGCCAAGAAGTAAAGAGTTCTTGTTTTTCTGCAGTTAGGAATGCCATCTGTTTTACTGTGTCCAATTCCGCACCCAGGAATGTTCTTGTTTGGGATGGTATCAGTCTTGACTTTTTTAAATTGACTGTGTATCCCAGGGCTTGTAGTAAGCAAATGACTCTTTGTAAGTCTTTTGTCAGCTTGCTTTTGTTGTCCGCTTGTATCAGGCAGTCGTCCAGGTATGGATAAATTTGGATTCCCTGTAGCCTGCAATGAGCGATTACTGATGCCAGGCATTTTGTGAATACTCTGGGCGCAGTAGATAAGCCAAAGGGCAATGCTGAGAATTGATAATGCTCTGATCCTGCAAGAAATCTGAGGTATCTTCTGCAATTTGGTCGTATGGGGACGTGCAGGTATGCCTCCTTGAGATCTAGAGTTACCAGCCAACACTCCTTGCCCAGCATGGGAAGAAGTTGCTGTAGGGTCAGCATTTTGAATTTTGGGACAATGATGAATGTGTTTAAGACGGACAGGTCGAGAATAGGTCTCCAACTTTTCTCTTTTCTTGGTACTAGGAAAAGTCTGGAGTAGAATCCTTTGCCCTGTTCTGTTAGTGGTACTCTTTCCACAGCTCTCATCTTTGTTAATTGAGCTATCTGCTTTAGAGCTTCTGTTTTTTGATTTGGAGGTAGGTTTGGCATTCCTCTTTTTACTGGTAAGGTGGGGAAGTGAAACCTGTAGCCTTGGTCTATGGTTTGCAAAATCCACTTGTCTTTTGTGATATAGTGCCAATTTTTTGAAAATATGGCTAACTTTCCGCCTAAAGGTGCTGCTGTTTGTTCCCTGGTAGGCGGTGTCAGAGCCAAGTCACTGTGATTGTCCTGTTGCAGTGGCAGTGGTTGTGTCTGTGCCTCGTTGGTTATTGCCTTGCCACTGGCGTCCTCTGTAGGCACCTCCTCTGGATTGATTTCTGCCTCTGGAACGTCTATTCCTGCCTCTCTGAGATTTTGAGGAGTCTGGAAAGGACCAATTTTTGGAAGGCCAGTTCCTGCTAAACCTTGGGGGCTGAACCTGTAAGAAATCCTTAACTGTTTGTACAGATTTTGCCTTCTCTTCCATTTTCTTCATTACTTGCTGAGCAGGAGTACCAAATAGACTGGCCTTATCCATAGGAGCATCTAACAGCTTTGCTTTAACATGATCCGGCAAGACCTGTTCTTTCAACCATGCATGCCTTCTTATAACTGTGCCAGTCATGGCTGATCTAAATGAAGCCTCCAGTGCATCATAGCCACATTTTAAAGAATGGTTACTAACCTGCTGAATGTTACTCACCATTTCTAAAACATATTTCTTATCTAAGGAGTCATCAGAGGACAGTTTATTAGTTAAGTGATCAAGCATAAACTCTTGGTATTGGATCATATGAAACTGACAGTTCAAAGCTCTAGCTGAGAGAGTAGCAGAGGTGCAAACTTTTTCCCCCCATCTCTCTAAGGACCTGGATTCCCTTTCAGAAGGGAGAGGTTTTTTTGCTGAGGTCGAAGCTACTGCCTTAGGCCCCTGGGAGATAGTCTCAGGATCTGCAAGTGGGGCCTTGTATAGGTGGTGATGAGTGTCTGGTACCCTGTAAAACCTATCTGGTTTGGCAGGGGCTGGAGGTAAAGTATCAGGAGCAGTGCAAACATCATTAAATGCATCATCCACAACAGGCAGAACAGGAGGTATAGCTAAGGGCCTATGTTGTGGTAAGTGTAGAAAGGTCCTAAGCCTTTTTCTTGAATCTGAGAAATCTTGTCCCTGCCATTGGAATTGTTCTCTCATGGCATGTAAGGTTTCCCCAAAGGAAAATTCCTCTGGTGGAGAGGCAGATGGAATAGATTCTTCAGCATCGGAATCTTCATAAGTAGAAAAAGGAGCCTCTGGATGTTCTGTAATGTCTGAGTCATCCGAAGAATCATCAGAGGGCACTGGCTCTGGGGGCTCTACTCTAGGTCTCTTTTCTGGAGGCTGAGAGGCCCTGTCTGGGTGAGACTGGGATCCCCTAATTAAAGAGATGAGATCCTCTGCCAGAGTAAGCATTTGTGAACTGGAACTGGGCCTGTGTGAGGGGGGCTTAACAGGCACTGATTTAGCAGTTTTGGCTGCTTTAGCCCTGGCAAAGGCCTTAATAGACATGGCTGCAGGAGGCCTAGCAGCACCACGTGCTGGGGTAGAGACATCCAAAGGGATGGTGTCTGATAATTCACTAGGAACCACATTAGTAGGCAAAACTTCAGAGGCCGATTCAACTAGGGTAGCAGGAGCCTCGGTAGTAGTCATGGATTCGGCTGAAGATTGACCCGTTTGCTCGGTTTCGGCCGAAACAGAGACACTCTGTTTGCTTAACCGTGGTTTCGGCCGAAACCGCGGACCGCGAGTGTCGGTCTTTTCTTTGCGTTTTTTAACAATTTGAGTAGTCGGAGGATCCGACGGCATAATGTACGCAAAATCTGAGCCGAAAAACTGTTCAGCAAACTCCGACCGACGTCTAAGCGTCGGTTGAAGGAAGCACAGGCTAAACAGGCTGCTACGTCGTGGTCTGGGCCTAAACAAGGTAAGCAGTAAGAGTGGAAATCTTTATGAGGTATTTGTTTCCCACAAGTTACAGTTATTTACTTTTTCTGACATCGGCTGAGGCAAGAGAGTCCCCAACGGGGTACTTAGCTTTTTCGAAGTCTTCGAAGTAGTATTCGGTAGTAGTAATCTCTGGATCTGACCGACCGGCACTTGCGAACAGCTTCTGCTTCGGGCGCCACGCGGCAAGAAAGACTGAGGAAAATGGCGTCGGCTGATGCCTTTATACCCGAAGACCAGCAGAAATGACGTTGGGTGAAGTGCGACACCAGCCGAGGCCAGACCCAGACTTTGGAATCCGGCCGACCGAAGGGCCGCCTGACGACAGGACAACCCATTTGTTATGACTGCAGATGCATCCTTGAAGGACATCCCATCTGTTATGACTGCAGCTGTATGCATGATGAATATCAAATGGTCTGCCCTGAATGACTTGAAGGGAGACCATCCACCAAGAAAGGTGTTTCTTGCATGATTGGGTGATTAAAATGTTGTGTGACACTGGAAGCTGTTGAAAGGACCACTGGGAAAAGAGCATCCACTGAAGGATCCGCATGTGAAAGCGAGCTAGGGGAAGTAACGTAATGGCTGCTGCCATGAGACCTAAAGTTTTCAGTACAAACCTGGCCTGGATTCTGTTGCTCTGAAGGATGTGAACATGTCCGTGAATATCTGAAATTCTTTGTGCGGTTAGTTTTGTGGACAGTTCGACTGTGTCTAATATGGCGTCTATGAAAGTAAGACACTGACAAGGCGACAAGGTAGACTTTTGAAATTTATGGAGATACCTAGCTCTTTGCAAATTTGAATGGTGTAATCTCTGGACTGAAGAAGTTGAAGCCTGGTGGTGGCAGTAAGGAGCCAGTCGTCCAGATATGGAAACACATGGAATCCTTGACGTCTCAGATGAGCCGTAACCACTGCCATGCATTTGGTGAACACTCGGGGGGGCTGTAGTGAGACCAAAGGGCAGGGCCCTGAACTGGAAGTGACTGGCCCCCAGCCGGAAGCAGAGAAACCTCCTGGAGCCACCTGTGCATCTAGATGTGGTAGTCCGCATCCTGAAGGTCTATAGAGCACATCCAATTGTCCTGGCCCAAAAAGGGTAGAATGGACTGTAGCGTGACCATCCGGAACTTGCGTTCTTTGGACAGACCTGTTCAGCCTGCTGAGATCCAAAATTGGTCTCCAGTCCCTTGTCTTTTTTGGTACCAAACAGAACTTGGAGTAGATTCCGGATCCTTGCTGGTCTGCTGGGACTGGTTGGATGGCTCTTTTTCTTAGCAGTTTTGAGATTTCTAATACTGCTTGTTCCCTTAGACTGGGTGGAACATCTGGAAGGGGCCTTTTTGGCTGTGTTGGGGTGTGGGCAAAGGGAATTTTGTAACTCTCGGATATGATTGACCGTAACCCATCTGTCTTGGGTGAAGGAAAGCCAGGCTTCTGGGTACAGTGATAATCTTCCCCCGACTGCCTCCGAAGGCGGACAGTCGGGCAGCTTCTCAGGGATGCTGGAAGGGCTGGCCAGAGATAGCTTCTCTGCTACCCTGATTCTGCAGACCCCCACCCCCTGCCCCTATGGCGGCGTCTGTTATTGTCCCCCCCCCCCCGCCTCTAGAGGGGAACTCACCTGGTGCGTCAGACGCAACTCCCTTTGGTTTGCGAAACCACATTTTTCCACCCTTCTGACCCTTAGGGTATGGTCTAGACGGGGTGGAAAAACAGACTCCCACGGCAGAGAGAGTCTTGCCATCCTGTTCGCATCTGGTCAAAGTATCCTTCACCTGAGGTCCAAACGCCGAACCATCAAAAGGGGAGTTAGTGAAGGACGCCTTGAATGGGTCAGCAAAGTTACAAAGCGCATCCAGGCGTGATGCCTTACAGCCACGCCTGTGCCTGCAGCCCTACTCGCCCCATCGACCGCATAGGAAATAAGCCGCATGGAGGAGTTAACAATCGAGTTTAGGGTTGCCAGCTGGGAGTTGATTTTGTCTTGAGACCCCACAGCTGTTGGATCCTGTAGAGTATCGCCCATTTCTTTGAGCATGTCTCTTTGAAGGCGGGTGAAATGACACAAGTAATTCAGCAGCCGCATGGTAAATGTCGCTGAAGAAAACATCCGCTTGCCATAACTATCCATAGTCCTAGATTCCTTATTAGGAGGATGGATCGGTACTGAAGGATCAGCCAGTTCCTTCTTAGTGGCTGCCGCCACCACCATGGCATCAACAGGGACACCCTTGGTTAAAAACTGCTTATCAGAAGGGGCTGTGATAAATTTTGAAGGCCTCCGTGGGGTAGGTTCCATCGTGTCAGGGGCCGTCCATGCCTTCCGCGCCACCACTTCCATGAGGGGGTCAAAGGGCGGAGACACCCAGGAGGTGGAAGGGCGAGAACCAAAAGCCTCTAGGTAAACCGACTCGTCCTCGGAAGGACTGCAGGCAGATAACCCAAATGTGATGACTGCAACAGTGAAACACTAAGAACTTGGCCAGTAGGGAGTCACCAGAAAGATTTTTAGTGAGTCCTGCTGAATTTTCAGGAGGATCCTCTGGATCAGAGGGAAGGCATACAGGGACCTCCCCTTCTATGATGTCTGTTTGCACGGGTTGTGAGTTCTGGAGCAGTAGCTCTGGAGTTACCTGTTTATGGAGGCGGCGAAAAGGTCTGAGGAATACCCAACCTGTGGAGCAGATCTAGGAACACATCTCTTGACAGCATCCATTCGTGGCTGTCTGATATGGTTCTGCTTATGAGTCTGCCTGAGAGTTGTGCTGGGACGGAATGTAGGCTGCCTGGAGGGTGATTCCCTGAGAGACACCCAGATCTCATACCTGTAGAGCTAGTTTGCATAGGAGGTAGGATTTTGTGCCTCCTTGCTTGTTCAGGTACCACATCATTGTGGTATTGTCTGTGAAGATCTTTAAGAGGCCCTGTTGGAGGTAAGGTTGGAAGGCCTGCAGGGCGAGAAGAATTGCTGCCATTTCCCTGACACTGACGTGAACTTGTTTGTGTCTGTCCACAAACCTTGCACTGTCGTTGGACCCAGTGTGGTCCTCCAACCCAGGTCTGAGGCATCTGTGTATATGATCGGGGGGGGGGGCATTTGCAGGGTCAGGCCTGGATTCTGGGCAACTTGGGCAAGCCACTATTTTAATTCTTGGTGAAGACAGGGGAAGAGTGGGACCCTGAACTGTAGAGCATATGAGTGTTGGGGTCCACACCAAGCATAGGTACCACTGAAATTTCATGTGTACCGTCGCAAGGGGTAGCATGGGGATATAGTAGCTGCCATGAACCTCAGAAGTTTTTAGAATTCCCTCGCAGTTAGAGCTGATGAATGGAGGGCAGATTGAAAGTGATGGGCAAGAGACCACTTTTTCCTCTGGGAGGGAGGTCATCCTGACATCTGTCCTGATTCTTCATCCCAGGAAGTCAATGCCATGTGTAGGAATGAGTTGGGACCTTAGGAAATTTATCAGAAACCCTAGAGACTGTAGCAGGAGGTGCTTGGTGTGACCCAGGAGGGTCGGTCTTAGTTCTGCTTGAATGAGGTCATCTAAGTATGGGAATATTTGAATTCTCCTTGTCCTGCAGTAGGCAATAACTGGTGCTAGGCACTTTGTAAATACCCTTGGGGAAGTGGACAGCCTAAATGGCAAAGCACAGAACTGAAAGTGAGAAGAGCCTGTTATGAATCTCAGATATTTCCTGGAGATAGGCTTTATGGGAATGTGAAGATAGGCCTCTTATGTCCAGGGTTACCATGAAGGCCTGAGGGAGAATGAGGGGAAACGGTGGGAAAGGTGAGCATCCTGAAGGACCTTAAAAGGAGGTTGAGGCGGGAGAGGTCTAGGATGGGTCTCCATGGTCCTTCCTTTCTGGGCAACAGAACAATTCTATAGTAAATATCTTTCCCTCGAGCAGGCATGGTGACTGATTCTATGGTGCCTTGAAACAACAGGTTAAGACCTAGTGTACGAGGGACAGATGAGATGCGGGAGGTGGTGGAATAGGCAGTCTTGGAGGTGGAGTGATCCAAGTCATAAAGTAGCCATCCCACAGGATGGACAAAACCCATTTATCTGACGTTACCAGGGACCATGCAGGGAGACAGTGAAAGAGATGGGTGGACAAAGGGGTGGTGGGAGAAGGTGGGGGGGGAGGAAAAGTGGCAGGCAGTCCGACACTGCCTGCCCTGTCTGGAAAGGAAGACCACTGACCAGTGGCCTGATGAGTCCTTGGCTGAGCAGTTTGTCTCCTGGGAGGCTTTGCAGACCTAGGGGGGCTGAAGGCCTTGATGTCTTTCTTATAAATTGTCTTAGTGGGTAGCTCCTCGAACTTTGGGTTGGAGAGACAAGGAGATGCTTGAGGTCTTGAAGCTGTTTCACTTCCTTATAGGTTCATAGGTTGGTAATGGGCTATCTGCCCGAAGGCATATATTAGCCCAGCTACTATCCCCTGTGCTACCCCTTGCGACATTACACATTAAATTTCAGTGGGAAGTGCGGTATTCACCGCCCCTTCAGTAGTTTCCCTGGACCCTTGTACTAGCAGCTAGTACCCTTGGCCCCTATCTAATAGTGTTGTTGGTGTGATCCCCGGTGTGAACTTTTTGTTACCCATCCACTCATCAAGGTTCCTCTTGAAGAGGAATAGTGAGGGACTCTGTCTTATGTAGATCGGGACCCTGTTCCATAGTAAGGGAAGTCTCTGCGAAGGGAATCTATCCCTCCAGCATGTTCTATTCATTGTTGTGTTGAGGTTTATATCCCTAGAGCGTGTAGCCCGAGTAGATTTGGTTTTGCTAAGATGGAGCATGTTCAACAATTATGGGTTGGACATGGCTCTGTACGTTAGACAGAGATTGCCTCTGAGAAAGCAGTATGCAACAGAGAACAGTCTTAGCTTTTTCAATCGTGCTGCATAGGGCAACTGTTTGAGGCCAGTAATCCTCTTGGTTAGGTACCATTGTAGTCTCTCCAGCTGCTGGAGATGTCTAGCCAGGTACATTCCAATTGGTGCATTGTACTCAATAATGGGTCTGATGGGGGAAGAGTAGAGGGGCACCATTGCATCTTCATGCGAACCCTTTCGTGATCAGATGGGTCACAGAAGGATTTTCTAACTACTTTGGCAACATAGTTATCAAAGGAAAGCTGACTATCTACTTGGGTCCCTAGATCCCTTATTTCTTCTTCAGATTTCAGGGGATTACCTCCTATGTTGTAGTTTGCAGGTACTCTTTTTTCCAAAGGGGATTACCTCGCATTTTTTTGCATTTAGCTTGAGACCATGGCTTTGACACCATGCATGTCTCATTTAGGCCCTTCTGGAGGATCTCCACGTCGGCCGGAAACTGTTATAGCACCCAGTTTGCAGTCATCCGCAAACTTAGTCAGCCGCAGCCCTTCCGTGCTTGCCTGTACTTCTGAGAAGTATATGCCAAACAGGAGGGGCCCCAGGACAGAGCCCTGAGGCACACCACTCGTTACTGGTCTGGATTCGGACATAGATCCCGCTACTCTTACTTTATGAGGTCTGAGAGCGAGTTTGCAATCCATCTTGTGACATAAGAGTTTATGCCCAGGCTGGTGAGGTTATCAATAATACCTGAATGGGGAATGGTGTCAAATGTTTTAGCAAGGTCAAGGTAAGCCGTGTACACCTCCTTTCCTTTATCTATAGCCTGAGTAACTGTCTCAAAGAAATCCACCAGGTTCAGGAGGCATGATCTGCCCTTGTCGAAGCCAAACTGTGTGGGGTCGAGCGACTGGAGGTTCCCAATCTCTCCATTTATGAGTTCCATAATGATTCGCTCCATAGCTTTACAGATCAGACTGGTCAGGCTTATTGGTCGGTAGTTCCCAGGGTCAGGTGTGGCCCCACCCTTGTGTAGTGGGACCACCATTGCCGTGCACCATTCTATGGGCACATATCCTGTGGAGAGGTTGAGACTGAACAGGATATTAAGATGTGGGGTTAATTCCTTTTGGAGCTGGCATACGACAGCCTGGGACACCATCTGGTCCCATTGAGGCAGTGTTTTTAGCTTTAGACAGAGCCTTGTTAACCAACGTATCAGTAATAATTGGACTTACACAATCCCCTAGAATGGTAATAGGCCCTGTAGGTAATGGGGGGGGGGGGGGAATTTGCACTGAACCTGTCAGCCAAGATGCTGGCAATGTCAGAAGGGTCATTGTACTTTGTTCCATTTTGTACTAGCTCAGAACAGACCTGAGTGTTGCCATTTAGGTTTATGACGTAGCCATAGAAGGCCTTATGGTTATCCTTGGCAACTTTCTTTACAAAATTAGCTTTAGTTGACTTGACCTCAATTTCTTACTAATGCTGATCAGGGATGATTTTTCTACTTGAGATTTGGCCTTTTTTTGTACAGGTGGTCTCCTTTTATTGTAAAGATTGCTTATGGCCGGGGTCCACCAGACAGGTTTCTTCTTGCTTGAGAAAGGAGTCTTGGCTTTATTTGGGATAGCATGGTCCATGCAATCCCGAAGATGCATATAGAGTGCCATGGTGTAGGATTCCGCATCCTGGATATCATTATCCTTCTGCAAGGATATAGTGAAGCTTTCCACTTTGGATGCAAGTAGTTTGAAGTTTGCTTTGGAAAGGTTTTTGACTATGGTTTCTTTGATTGGGAGAGGTGGAGGAGTGAGGATGACCAGGGTTATCAGTTTGTGGTCAGATCTGACCAAGGAGGGGTGACAACGGGTGTGGTACAATGGGCGCCCATATTTGTGATGATTAAATCCAATATGCTGTCCCCTCTATTGGGGGAACATACTAGTTGTTCAAGGGCATTTGAATTTATAAATTCTATGAATCGCTGAGCATAGGAGTTAGAACATTGGTAGTTCGCCCAGTCTATACCAGGGTAGTTGAAATCACCCAAGATTATGGTGTTGGGTAGGACCTTTATATTTTCCAATGTCTCAAGGAATGCAGAGTGAGCATCTTGGGACATGGTGGGCGATCTATAACCGGCTATGACTTGAAATGTGGTTTTGTCTGCTGACAGTTGCGCATGGATGATCTCTGGGGCATCATGCTGCGCTACTAAACTTGATATATGGGTATCCTTGATGAATATGGATACACCTCCGCCCTTTGTACTGCGATCCAGTAACTGAGGCTGGAAGGTATGATATGAATTGTAACCTGGCAGTGCTGGGGTGCTCTCGAGCCTTGAACCAGGTTTCCGTCACTGCACAAACATCGATTTTCTCCATGATGAGGAGAGAGCCTTGAGTGTGTGCATTTTGAGTTTAAGACTTCTGGCGTTGAGTAGCATTACCCTTAGTTTTTGGTTACCCGTGCTGGTTACGATGGTTGGTTTGTCCTTTGAGCCTTGCCTAAAAAAGGCACTATGGGGACGGCAAAAGCCATGGCCAGTATTCGAAAACATAGGGGTGACAGGTGCAACCCATCTCTGGCAAAACAGCGAGGCTCGTCTGTCATGTCATCCCAGGCAGACAGACTCTGGATCCCCTTAGAATGACACCACAAGCTTAGCCAACTGTTGAAATTGATCATTTTGTCTTTGTATTGTGGTATCATTCTAGGTGAAGATAGTATGCAACTCAAGGTCAGGGTCATACCAGATGTTCTTCATCTCACATTGCTGCAGTCCTAACACTTGGGTAGTCCGCTGTCCCAGTCGGCCCGAATACCAAAGTATAAGGCTGACGTCGGTCAAGGCGCATTTGTCTGACATCAGGACGTCAGGGTACAAATGCGCATGACCGACGTCATATCCTCAGTCTTTTTTGCCGCATGGTCCGATGCAGAAGCAGTATTGCGAGTGCAGGTTGGCGTTCTGAAATTTTCTGAAGTCGGAGTTTCAGACCGAATCAAAGTTGGCTAAGTACCCCGTTGGGGAATATTTTGTTTTTTTCTTGCCTCGGTATTTAACCGGATGTCAGAAAAAGTGAATAACTGTATTTCTTGTGGGAAACAGATACCTCATAGAGATTACCATACATTGTGTATACCTTGCTTAGGGCCTGAGCACGACGTTGTTGGCTGTCGCTCGTGCTAGATTTAACAAACGCACTATTAAGAGAAGATTAGATTGTGCCAGGTTAGTTTTTGGGAAGCGTTGTAATTAAAACATGCCGTCGGATGCTCCGGCGCTTCGTCTAAAAAGCGCAAGGACAAAGCAGCGAAGCCTAGGGTGGAAGAACCGTCTGTCCCGGACGTCGGTTCTTTAGAGGGCTTGGTGGAGCCGGTGGTTCTACCAGAAGTTCCTTTGGATTCTCAGGGAGAGACTTTACTGTTACAAGATGTGTCCTCTCAGGAGGTAGGCCAGGCTGAAGGGGCTTCTCAGGTAGCTGTTCTCCCCTCCCTTCCTAAGGTGGTTAGGCCTTCCCCTTCTGTTTCCAAGGCTCCTTCTAGAGGCCGGCCAGGGTTATCTTCAGTGGGGGTCTCCCCTAGTTCTTCAGGGTCTCTGCCTAAGAAACATATGCTTAAAATGGCAGAAGATTTGATTACTATGATTAGAGGTTCTTTACCTCCCCCTGATAAGAGGCCTAGGGTGGAACCTGAGCTTGAGAGTTTTGAGCAGTGTTCGGAGGCTTCTGAGTCTTCGGCTGAAGACTTGCAGGAGTATCCTCCTTATTCTGATTCTGATGTAGATGACTCTACACCTTCGACTTCTCCTCCTGAGGATTTTTCTTTTTCAGAGACTCTTCATTTCATGAGGGAGCATTTTAAATGGGAAGGTCAAGATTTCTCTGATTCTAGGAAAAGGCTTAGGGAATTTTTGTTTCTTCCCCAGCATAGGCCTTTAGCTATACCTCCTGTTCTGGATGTGGTAGAGGATGTTTTTGCAGAGGCTTCCCTGAACCCTGATTCTTTGCCTCCTGCCCCAGTTAAACCGGACAGGTATTATAGGGTGCCTGAAGCTCATAAGTATCTTTTTAAGAGTCCTAGGGCAGACCCAGAAACTGTTTCTCAGGGCCCTAAAGGTGTTAAGGCTTCTGTTAAAAATCCTGTTCCTTCTGATAAAGAGGCAAGGGCTTTGGATAGATGGGGGAAAAAGGTGTATACTTCTTCCACTTTAGCCATGAGGGCTTTGAATTGCCAGTTTCACATTTTGAAATACCAAAATTATCTTCTTTCACAATTGAAGTCTAAGGTAGATGCTCTGGCGGAAGGTATTGAGTGTAAAGAGTTGCAGGATTTGGTTCATGTTTCTGAACAGGTGGGTAAGCATTCCTTGCAATGTGGTTTTGATGCTGTACAGGCCTCTTCGAGGGTGGCAGCCACTGGTTCTGTTCTTCGCAGGCACGCCTGGCTGAGGGATCAGAATTTAGCTGAACATGTAAAGACAAGGATTTTAGATGCTCCTTTACAATCTGATGTGTTATTTGGTGCGCCTGTGGAAGCAGTTTTGAAGAAAATGGAGGACAAGGCTAAGTCTATGCAGACTGTTAAAGATTTTTTGCAGGTTCAGCCTCCAAAGTTTAGTAGAAATTGGCCTACTAAGGGGTGGACTTATTCTTCTTATGATTCTCAGTCTAGGGGTAGATCTAGACGTGGTAGGGGCAGAGCTCGAGGTTCTTTTAGGCCTAGAACAGGCAGTTCGCCTGCCCAGTCTTCTGGTGAGGGCAGGGGTCAGTCCTTTCGTAAGCAGACCCAATGACTTGCCTTTTCCGCTGCCAGAGCCTTCTCGTCTGGCAGCACCTTTGGGAGGAAGGCTGGCACTTTTCAAAGAAAATTGGAGTATTATTACCCAAGACAGATGGGTATTGGATATCGTTCACCACGGTTACAGGTTTTATTTCCATACCTTGCCTCTTTTCAAAGGCATGCCAGACATTCCTCCTATGCAAAGAAAAGAGGCTCACAAGCAAATTTCTCTGTTGCTCCAGATAGGGGCCATTCAGCCGGTTACTGTGCCAGAAAGGGGCCTAGGATTTTATTCTCGCCTGTTCCTAGTACCAAAAAAGGGGAACACGTGGAGACCAATTTTAGATTTGTCTATCCTCAACACTTATTTGGACATTCCCAAGTTCAAAATGTTGACGTTACAACAGCTTTTACCTCTGCTGGGCAAGGATCACTGGATGGTAACTTTAGATCTCAAGGAGGCTTACCTTCATGTGCCTATCAGACTCAGTTGCAGGAAGTATCTGCGTTTCCGAGCTGGAAATTCACATTATCAGTTCTCTGCATTGCCCTTTGGCTTATCTACTGCCCAGAGTATTCACAAAAGTTCTGGCTCCAGTTGTAGCTTTTCAGGCTAAAAGGAATACAAATCTATCCTTACTTGGACGACTGTCTGATTCTGGCTCAAGAAAAGGACGAGCTTCTTCAGCATCTGGAATATGTGATAGCAGTGCTAAGATGCCTGGGGTATTCTGTGATCGAAATAAAGTCCAGTCTAGTACCCTCTCAAGACATGTGCTTTCTGGGTGTGAGACTGAATACAGCAGCTCAGATGGCCTTTTTAACCCCGGACAAACAAAAGAGTCTATCCCTTTACTTCCATCAACTATCTCATCAGTCCGTGCTGACTGCAAGGACAGTCCTTCAAGCATTAGGGTTCATGGCATCTTGTATTCTGGTGCTTCCCAATGCCAAACTGCATATGAGGAAGCTACAATGGTATCTCAAAAATGTATGGACACAGCACTGCCAGGATCTGGACACTGTCATTCAAATAATACCTTGCATTCAAAAGGAATTTTTGTGGTGGGCTCAGGAATGTCACCTAAACAAGGGACTCTCTGTGACCCGGCCAGAGGCGAGTCAGATTCTGACGACAGATGCCTCAGACATAGCTTGGGAGCTCATCTGAATGGAAAGTGGATACAAGACAAGTGGCCTGCCAGACTACAGCATCTACATATCAACATGAAGGAGATGTTAGCAGTCCAGTTTGCATTGATGGCTTTCAAGGAGTTACTTCTTCCAGGGCAGGTGTTGATTCTAACAGACAACACAACTGTCATGTGGTACATCAACAAGCAAGGGGAACACATTCTTATCCTCTATGCAGGCAAGCAATGATTTTGTGGGAGACTGCGCTCAGCTTGCAGCTTACTCTTCAGGCAAGGTTTCTGCCAGGAGCACAGAACTCCTTAGCAGATGTGTTAAGCAGGCAAATCATGGATCCCCACAGTGGAAACTGGATCTTCATGTATTTCAAAATTGACAGTGTCATGGGGAACTCCAGACATAGATCTGCTCGCTTCTCCACTAAACCACCAGCTGCCAAAGTTTTGCACCCAAAGCTTTCATCACACAGCTTGGAAAGTGGATGCTCTTTCGTTCAGTTGGGAAAATCTTCATGTGTATGCCTTTCCACCTCTGCCTCTCCTCCCAAAGGTACTCCTAAAGGTCAGACAAGACAAGCCAAGGATGATTTTGATAGCTCCAGATTGGCCTCGGCAACACTGGTACCCATTACTGAGGAATCTGGTAAGAAAGCCTCCATGGCCTTTACCTTTAATTCCACACCTTTTGTCTCAGAGGGACGGTCATCTACTCAATGTCAAGCTTCACTCTCTTCATCTAACAGCCTGGCATATTCTGTTTTGAACCACAGCAGGTCTCAACTTCCTCAACAAGTTTTGAATGTGATTATGGAAGCCAGGAGACCTAGTACACGTAAGGTGTATGCAGAAAAATGGAAGAGATTTTTATTTTGGAGTGCAGCAAAGGATTTGTATGTTTCTGAGCCTAATTTGAGTGTGGCTCTTCAATATCTTACTGAGCTATTGGACAAGGGCTTGTCTTTCTCTTCCATTAAGATTCATGCTGCAGCAATTTCAGCTCACTATGATTGTGACCCACCATTGTTTTCTCATCCTTTGTTCAAGCAATTTCTTAGAGGGGCAAAGAATATAAGACCCCCACGTAGAGCTCCTACTCCTGCTTGGGACCTCAATTTTGTGTTGGAGAAACTTACTCTACAACCTTTTGAGCCTGCGGCTACTGCTGAGTTGAAATACTTGTCATGGAAGACTGCTTTTTTGTTGGCCATTACTTCTGCAAGAAGGGTTTCTGAATTGCAGGCCCTTATGGCGGTTGAGCCTTTTTTGATTTTTCATAAGGATAGGGTATCATTACGTACTAATCCTTCATTTATGCCTAAGGTGGTTTCTAGTGTGGCTTTAAACCAAACTATTCATTTGCCTACTTTTTATGCAGATCCCCAAAATAGGGGGGAACAGATTTTGCACACCTTAGATGTACACAGACAGTTGCGTTATTATTTAAGCAGGACTAGGGATTTTAGGCAGTCTCAGCAGTTGTTTGTTTCTTTTGCTTTGAGTTCCCAGGGCAAGCCTGTGTCAAAACAAACTATATCTAAGTGGATTGGGTTTTGCATTGCATTCTGTTACTCCCATCATGGCAAGGAGATTCCAGCTGGGATTAGGCCTCATTCCACTAGGGCTACTGCCACTTCAACAGCATTTCTAAGGGGGGTGGCAACTAAGGATATTTTGGAGGCAGCTACTTGGAGTTCAGTGCATACTTTCTCCAAGCATTACCACCTTCCTCTCTATTCTAAGTCCAAGGCTGGTTTTGCCACTGCGGTGTTGCAGGACATTTTGGCAGCTCCTGCTTCATTATAGTTTAGCCATCCTCCCTTACCTCTGCTTTGGGATTCTACCCAAGTGTTAGGACTGCAGCAATGTGAGATGAAAAACATAGTACAGTTTTGTACCTACCATAAATGTAGATGTTCGAAGATCCACATTGCTGCAGTCCAATTTTCCCTCCCTCCTTCCCCTCTGTGTTTAGGGGTGGTTGTGGGGTGAGGTTCTATTTTTGTAAATTTGTATATATTGTACATATATTAGGTACAGGAGTGTTTTGGTGTTTTTTGGTTTTGGCCTTATCTTTTTAGGGTCTTCTGACATCTGGGGCAAGAAAAGACTGAGGATATGACGTCGGTCATGCGCATTTGTACCCTGGCGTCCTGATGTCAGACAAATGCGCCTTGACCGACGTCAGCCTTATACTTTGGTATTCGGGCCGACTGGGACAGCGGACTACCCAAGTGTTAGGACTGCAGCAATGTGGATCTTCGAACATCTACATTTATGGTAGGTACAAAACTGTACTCTTGGGCTACATGATCAGAGAACTCCTCAATGTCTCTTCATGTAGTCCAGGGAGGTACGTCTTAGATCATTCACACCAACATGTACAATGACAGCGTCATACTTGTACTTGTTCTGGAGTGACCTAAGTGCCTGTGTTATGTGGCGGATCAGAGCACCCGACAGGCAGCTGACAGTAACCTTCTCCTTGTTCAGCCTGGTGAGTGGAACATCCGTGTGCCTTACCATAGAGTCTCCCATTACTAGCGTGTTAGGTATGGTGTTTTGCCTTAAGGGCTGTTGTGAGGCACACTGCCGAGGTGAATTATGTGCTTTCTGGCTTGTGTTTGTGGGTGCAAGTTGCTTGCTTGTCTGCTTTGGAGGGCAGTGTTTCTTTTGCAGATTGGTACCTAGTGCCTCCGAATATGTTTTCTTCTGGATAGACTTGAAAAGATCAGCCACCTTAGTACCAAAAAGGGCAGAGTTGTCCAATGGGACGTCCAGGAGCTTGGCTCTGAAGTCATCAGGGAGGGGCTGCAGATGTAGCCAAAAATGTCTTCTTAGCAAGGATGCTGATGCAATTGACCTAGTTGAGGCCTCAGCTGTATCGTATCCACACCTAAAGGTAACGGCTGTTCACTTGTGAGATGAGCCCCAGTAAAGAAGACAAGGATGCTTTAGCATCACAGTCAGGAATGTCATTAAGCCTTTGGAGGCTTTGTCCAGGAGAACCACAATACTTGGCCATATGAGACTGGTAATTTATTGCCCTAAATTGCTAGGGGTAGCAGAAGTGTAAATCTTTTTTCCACACCTCTTCATGGCTTTGCTGTCCTTATCTGCAGGCTGGATAGTGGTAGTAGGGAGGAGTTTGGATGCCCTGTCTGTGGAAATGGATACAGAGGTTGGATCTGCTGGGGGGGGGGGGGGCACTTGAATAGGAATTCATCTGAGTCAGGGACCCTGTATAATCGGTTTGCCCTTCGAGAGCAGGTGGTTGGGAATCTGGATTAATGGATGCCGCAGCAAATGCATCCAGGAAGGCAGGTGGATAGTTGACGATAAGGTGATTCCAATTGAATCAGATCATAAAATCATTTTTGTGCTTCAGACATGTCTGAGCATTCCCACTTAAAAAGGTTCTCTCATCAGGTTAATGTCCCGTAAGATAAGGTCTTCCACTGGGGAATCAGGCTCAGCAGAGGCTTCTTCAGGGGATCCATACCCCAGGGGGGATGAAATCTGGGAAGAGGACAGGGAGTCGTCTGTGGAGTCACAGTTCCTTCTCTTGCAGGTTGGCTCAATTTCCTTCCAGGTACGGATAGCTTGGGGCTGAGAAGTGGTGGAGCAGCAAGGGTGAACTCTGAAGAAGGCCTGAGGGCCATGAAAGTTTTGTAGAGACTCTGGCTACAGACCTGCCAATCAAGTAAGGCCTCTGGTGCCGGAGCAATATGTCTGGTCTTTTGTTTTTTCTTAGAAGGCCTAGCCAACGTCTGGCTGGCGGTAGGCCTGGAAGAAATTGTTGTAACGGCGGAGGCCGGGTCTGAGGTGGCCATCGAAGGTAATGGTTCCACCCCCCCTCCCCGGTGTCTGGAGCAGGTGATGGTACATCTTCCCCTGATGTGTCATCCGCTCTAGATTGTACAGTCTCCTGTAAGGTACCGCTGTATCTGAAGTGACAGATGCCGGGTCCTCAGCCAAGCTGACGGCATCTACAGGCTGAGGAGCGGCAGAGGGAGGCGCAGTGGAAGTAGTAGGCCACATGGACTTGGCCCTCTTTCATGGTGGGTCAGATGGGGCGGAAGCAGCTTCCATACAGAGAGTTGTCTTAGGCACTTGTTCTCAAGGTATAAGTCGAGAGCCTGTAAGCGGTGGCGAAGGGTCATGGGGACAAATAAGAAGTTATGTACTTACCACAACGTTCCATGTTAGTTGTCTTCTTCTCGCCTTCTTTCTTGCTGGATGGGTTCGGAGCCGAACCTCGGCTCAAACTCGGCCTATTACTAAAGCTCAAGAGCTATTTTTACCGACTAGACGCTATCCTATGTCCCATAATGCTAGGCGTCATATACCCAGATCTCGTTTGATAACTAACACTATGGACATACATGTCCCACCACAAGCTCTTATAAATATATACATCTCTTATAAGAGTTACCAAAAGAAGCAAGAGAGCTAGCTGAGGAGATAACTCCAGTGACAAAAAATCTCACAAGATACTCTCAGTCTTTCCAGGCTAGGGGGATGGAGGGTGGGACGCAAGAAAGAAGGCGAGAAGACAACTAACATGGAACGTTATGGCAAGTACATAACTTCTCAATGTTAAGTTGTCAATCTCACCTTCATTCTTGCTGGATGGGACAGCGCCCCTAGCACCTGGGTCCTGGGTGGCTCAACAAAACAGACTAGAGTACAGTGGAACCAAAATCAGCCCAGCTTCTGGAGGCCATGTCCAGCTTGTAATGAGACATGAAGGTATGGGGAGAGGCTCATGTGGCCACTGCACAAATGGAATCCATTGGCAATCTTGCCTGAAAGGCTACTGAAGAAGCTAATGCTCTATGTTGAATGAGCTCTGGGCTTAGAAGGGAGCTCTTTATGCTTCAATTGGTAAATCAACATAACAGAGGTCAACCACCTGGACAAGGTTACTTTGGAAACAGGCAGGCCTTGCTTCCCTTCAGAGTAAGAGAGGAAGAGCTGGTCTGATTTCCTCGTCTGCTTAGTTCTATCCAGGTAGAAGTGTAATTGATGGTGAACATCCAAACAATGCAACTTTCGTTCAGCCCTATTGGTATAATTTGGGAAGAAGACAGGAAGATCGATGGTCTAATTCAGATTTTTTTCAGAGAGTACTTAGGACTAATCCATCCTTTTTACCCAAAGTGACACTCTATCTCTGTGAAAAACAAGTTAAGGAGGGTGAACACAAAGGGCTTGAAGTTCCGATACCCTTCTTGCTAAAGTGATAGCTACTAAGAAAAGAGTTTTCCACGAGAGCAGCTTTAACGAACAGGAAGCCGCCGGCTCAAAAGGAGGGAGAATTAAAGACGACAGCACCAAATTTAGGTCCCACGGAGGGGGAGGATCTTTTACCTAAGTAAGAAGGTTCCTTTTAGAAAGGCTTTGCAGAGCTTGTGGGACATAATGCTAGTCTCTGGCAAGCCAACGTGGAAATTTGCAATAGCTGCCAGCTGAACTCTGATGGTGGCTAAAGAAGAACCCATTTGAAAAAGTTCTGCCAAAAACTCAAATTGTTTGGACAGGAGCTGTAAAAGGGTCCACTTGTTTATCCCCTGCCCAAACAGAGAAACGCTTCCATTTGCTAACATAAGTCTTTCAGGTAGTAGACTTGTGAGAAGCGAGAATGATGTCACAAACTGAATGAGAGATGAAGGGAAGCCTGGCTAGGGTTGGAAGTGGAGCAACCAAGCTGTGAGGTTGAGAGATTGAAGGGATTGATGCAGCCCGCCCGATTGATGGGTCAGAAGATCTGGCACTGGGTCCAGATGCCAGGGCTGTTCCAGTAGATGACATTGCAGGAACGGAAACCAAATTTGTCAAGGCCAGTAAGGGGCAATAAGGATCATTCTGGATCTCAAAGTAGTTGCTTTCTGAATTAACAGAGTAATTAAGGGAAAAGGGGGAAAGCGTACAGAAGACCCCGGGGCCAATCGTGGACTAGAGAGTCTCTGGGGGGAAAGACCTGGGAGAGGGAAGAGGGTGAAGAAGTCTTGGCACTTGCTGTTTTGAGGGGTTGCGAAAAGGTAGCAACAAGGCTGACCCCACCTTCTGAAAATTCTTTCCGCTATTAGCTGGTTGAGAGACCACTCGTGGGGCATGAGAATGGCTCTGCTCAGCCTGTCCGCTATGACGTTGGACTTCCCGGGGATATGTGTTGCTACCAGAAACCGTTGAGAAGAGATCGCCCACTGCCAAAGTCTGAGTGCTTCTCGACATAGGGGGTAGGATCTGGTTCCGCCCTGCTTTTTGATGTACCACACTACAGACATATTGCCTGTCTGAATTGCAATAGTCCCAGTGGGTAGAGAGTCTTGAAGGGCCCGCAACGCTGAAAGTACCGCTCTCATTTCCAAGACATTTATGTGCAGGTGACATTCAAAGGGTTGCCATGTGCCCTGGACTGTCCTGCCCTGAAAGTGCCCCCCCCCCCCAATCAGGGAGGCATCTGTTGTCAAAGTAGCATCAGGAGGAGGAAGGACAAAAGGTCTGCCCTGAAGTACCTGAGGGGAGACCATCCACCAAGAAAGGTGCCTTTTGCATGACTGAGTGATTAGAATGCTGTGTGACATTGGAAGCTGTTGAAAGGACCACTGGGAAAATAGCATCCACTGCAGGATCCGCACGTGAAAGCGAGCTAGGGGGAGTAATGTGATTGCTGCTGCCATGATGCCTAGGGTTTTTAGTACGAATCTGGCCTGGACTCTGCTCTCCTGTAGTAGGATCTGAACATGATCGCGAATGTCTGAAACTCTTTGTACAGGCAGTTTTGCTGACAGCTCCACAGTGTTTAAAACGGCGCCTATGAAGGTAATAGACTGACAAGGTGACAAGGCAGATTTTTCGAAGTTGAGAGAGATACCTAGCTCGTTGCAAGTTTGGACAGCATAATCTCTGGACTGGAGTAGCTGACGCCTGGTGGTGGCAGTAAGGAGCCAGTCATCTAAATATGGAAACACCTGGAATCCTTGTCGTCTCAGATGAGCCGCAACCACTGCCATGCATTTGGTAAACACCCTGGGGGCTGCAGTGAGGCCAAAGGGCAGGGCTCTGAATTGGTAGTGACTGGCTCCCAGCCGGAAGCGGAGAAACCTTCTGAAGCGCCTGTTCATTTTGATATGGTAGTACGCATCCTGATGGTCTATAGAGCACATCCAATTGTCCTGACCCAGAAAGGGTAGAATGGGCTGTAGCGTGACCATCCGGAACTTCATTCTTTGAACAGACTTGTTCAGCCTGCTGAGATCCAAAATAGGTCTTCAGTTCCCTGTCTTTTTTGGTACCAAGAAGAACTTGGAGTAGATTCCGGATCCTTGCTGGTCTGCTGGGACTGGCTGGATAGCTCTTTCTTAGCAGCTTTGAAATTTCTAGTGCTGCTTGATCCCTCAGACCGGGTGGAACGCCTGGAAGGGGCCCTTTTGGCTGTTGTGGGGTGTGAATAAAGGGAATTCTGTAACCCTCTGATATGATCGACCGTACCCATTTGTCTTGCGTGAGGGAATGCCAGGCTTCTGGGTATAGTGATAGTCTTCCCCCGACTGCCTCCGAAGATGGACAGTCGGGCAGCTCCTCAGGGGGTGCTGGAAGGGTTTGTCAGAGAAAGATTCTCTGCTACCCTGATTCTGAGGACCCCCCTGCCCCTTGGGTGGCATCTATTGTTCCCTCTTCTGCCTCTGGAGGGAAGCTCACCACGTGCGTCAGGCAGTACTCCCTGAAGTTTGCAGAACCACATTTTGCCACTCTTCTGACCCTTAGGGTATTGTCTAGAAGGAGTGGAAAAACTGACTCCCACGGCAGAGAGTCTTGCCTTCCTGCTCGCACCTGGTCAATGTATCCTTCACTTGAGGTCCAAGCAAGACAGAACCATCAAAGGGGGTGTTAGTGAAGGACACATTGAAGGGGTCAGCAAAGTTACAAAGCCGCATCCAGGCGTGTCTCCTTACAGCAACGCCCATGCCTGCAGCCCTACTTGCCCCATCGGCTGCAGAAGAAATGAGCCGCATGGAGGAGTTGACAATCGAGTTCAGGGTCGCCAGCTGGGAGGTCATCTTTTCCTGAGACCCCGCAGCTGATGGGTCCTGTAAGGTATCACCTAGTTCTTTGAGGTCTCTTTGAAGACGGGTGAAATGGCACAAATAATTCAGCGACCGCATGGCAAAGGTCGCTGAAGAAAACATCCGCTTACCATACCTGTCCATAGTCCTAGATTCCTTATTAGGAGGATGGACAGGTACTGAAGGGTCAGCCAACTCCTTCTTAGTGGCAGCCGCCACCACCATGGCATCAACAGGGACGCCCTTAGTTAGAAACTGCCTGTCAGAAGGGGCTGTAATAAATTTTGTAGGCCTCCGGGAAGTTGGTTCCATAGTATCTGGAGCCGTCCACGCCTTTCGAGCCACCACATCCATGAGTGGGTCGAAAGGTGGAGGCACCCAGGAGGTGGAAGGGCGAGAACCAAACGCATCTAGGTACACCTACTCGTCCTTGGAAGGGTTGAGGGCAGACCAGTTCCCCCCTCTGCTTGAGAATCTCCAGGATGTCAGAAAGAGAGACATCCTCAGAGGGGGACCTTGGGGACCCTTCCGACTCATCCAGGTCGGTGTCTGATGTGACTGACTCAGGGGAGTCCACATGCTTCCTCTTACATGTTCGCTTTCGAGCGGGCTCCCCTGCAGGATCCGGGGAGGACTCGGAAGAGGAGGATACGCCCAATGGGGCTACCTGGAGCGTTGGTTCTCCACGCTTGGGGTCGGGAGAGTAGGCAGAGGCCTAAGCAGGCACCATCGAGGGAGGGGCCGACAGGGTCGACCGTGGTGCTGGTATAGGAGCCAGCATGCTCCTCATGACCTCAAAGGCACCCCTATCAGGCAGAGAAGAGGGACCCAACTCCAAAGAGTTAAGGGCTCCCCCCGGCACAGAGAGGGACGGCTCCGAGGCCGATGTCGGGGCCGAACTCAACTGCGCCGAGGCTCCGAGAGGGAGAACGGGGTTGGACAAGGGTCCGATACCACTGGCCCCCCGGAAGCAGACGAGGGAGTCTCTGCGCCCGGATCCCTCCAAGGATGGAACCAAGGAAGGGATCGGAGCTGACAAGAGTGGTATCGGTTCCGACGCCCCAATGGTGCTAACCCAGACGACCTCCGGCTCCGAGCTCAAAGGAAGAGTCGGAGGAGGAATTGGAGCAGGCGTTGGGGTAGCCACTGTCTGATGAGAAGGGCTGTGCAACATCTGGGCCAGCGCCTGCGACTTTAAGAGACTACTGACTACCCTCTCGAGGTCGTGGTCAGACAGCCTGGAAGACCGAGAGGAGTGAGACCTATGGCTCCACTCCGACAGTAAAGGGGACTTCGGAGCCAAACGCACTGACTCCAAGGAAGGAGATCGGGAACGTTTTCGGCTTGGAGACGACTCCGACACCAAGTCGGAGCCGACTGAGGCCTTGATGCATCGGCTCCAGCCGGAACAGACAAGATAGGAGGTCTGCTCGGCGCCGGCTCCGGGCATGGAGCCGACGGTTTGGCAGGCTTAGAAAGTCTACCAGACGGAGGCTTCGGAGAACCTTCAGGCTTTAGCAAGCTCCTAAGGATGAGCTTGTTTCTGCGTTCCTGCAGGACTCTTGGACTGAAGGCATGGCAGACAGAACAAGTCTCCTGCAGGTGCAGAGGGCCCAAACAATATACACAAGTGTGACCGTCTGTCAGACATCTTCTGACAGCACGAGTCACACTTCTTAAATCCTGAGACCTTGGTATCCTTGGACATGATACCACAGGACCAGGACAGAAAGTCTATTCAAGCACACAAAAGCACAAACACTCAAAAACTTTTGAAAAGACCCACACAACAACTACTTTAAAAACTTCGCTACAGGGAAGGGAACAATATTCCACACACACTCAAAGGGAACCCCCAACTACGAACTAAAGAAAAGGACCAAA
>NC_056742.1:522810665-522968165 GCF_019279795.1 Protopterus annectens | reverse complement strand
GGAGGTAACTTCTGCACGATTCCCTTATTGGGATATGCAGGTATGCCTCAAGTTTAGAGTCACTAACCAAGCGTTCCTGCCCGGCATAGGCAGTAGCTGTTGTAAAGCCAGCATTTTGAATTTTGGAATGTCCAGGAACGTGTTCAAAACTGATAAATCCAGAAATGGACGCCAGGCATTGTCTTTTCTGGCTACCAGGAACAGTCTTGAATAAAATAATAGCCCCGTATCCATGAGGGACGTAACTTGTTGGAGCCTCTTCCCATTAATTTTGTGGCAGATCTGGCCAACCGTTTGGAATTGGCAAAGTATGGAAATGAAATCTGTACCCCTGGGATACTATGTTTAATACCCACTTGTCCTGGGTAATTAACTGCCAAATTTGAACATTAAGTGTTAATTTTCCCCCCAAGGGAGCGCCAAAAAATAAGTGCTTGGTAATGGTAGAGGGAAGTCATTGAGACTGCTTACTGTAGGGTTGGGCTTTGTTTCCTCCAGATTTGGAGGTGGAGGCACCCCATTGCTTTGACCTGTAATAACCTTGTGAATGGTACCTAGAGCCTTCTGAGCGCCTGGATTTGCCTTGAGAGCCTCTGTTGGACACAGGAAAGGACCGATTTTAGTAGGCCAGTGCCTACTGAATCTGGGTGGCTGCACTTGTAAAAAAATCTTTTAGTTTGCATAGATTTAGATTTGCCTTCCATTTTCTTTAAAACCTCTTCTGCCTTATTACCAAACAGAGTAACATGCTGTAAAGGGGCATCCAAAAATTTAGCTTTAACATGATCAGGCAGATTTTGCTCCTTGAGCCAAGCATGCCTTCTAATCACAGATCCAGTAACTGAGGCCTCCAAGGAATCAAAACCACATTACAAAGTATGCTTTCCAACCTGTTCTGCTGCATGCAATATATCCTTTAATTCTTTATTTTCCACACAATCAGAAATCAACATTTTCTGTTTCAATAAGCCCATAACATGCTGTTGATATTTAAGCATATGTAAAGTTTTGTACCTACCATAAATGTAGATGTTCGAGTGTTCACACTGCTGCAGTCATCACAGTTGGGTTATCCTGCCGTCAGGCGGTCCCCACAGTCGGCCAGAGTTCCAAAGTCTTGGTCCGGCGTCGGTTGCTGTCGCTTCTTCCCTGACGTCAGTGCGCCAGGGGTATATAATATGCATCCGATGCCATTTTCTTCAGTTTTTCTTGCCCCAGATGTCAGGTGCCCCAAAGTAGGTAGGCAACACATATTGCTAATCAAAATATAAAATAAAAAAAAAATACCTTCAGTTACCAGCAAATACATCCCAAAGGTTGTATAGGATAGAAAGGTATAGACAAGTCCAGCTAGTTTAGAGGGGATGGAGGGAGGGTAACCTGGACTGCAGCAGTGTGAACACTCTAACATCTACATTTATGGTAGATACAAAACTGTACTATGTTCATCGTGTTACACTGCTGCAGTCATCACACTTGGGTTGAATCCCAAAACTAAGGTTGGGTGGCTGGTCTATAAAGAGATAGGGTTGGCTATGAGGCCCTACAAGACTGCAGTGGCAAATCTGGATTTAGAGTAAAGAGGCAGGTGATAATGCTTGGTGAAGGTGTGCACTGAACTCCAAGTTGCAGCCTCTAAAATTTCCTTGATAGGTACTCCTCTGAGAAATGCTGTTGAAGTGGCTGTTGCCCTGGTGGAATGAGGCCTAATGTTATTAGGGACTGATTTTCCATGCTGTGTGTAGCAGTAATGAATACAGTGTCCTATCCATTTGGATATGGTCTGCTTTGAGATGGCCTTGCCTTGTGATCCTGCAGCATATGCTACAAACAGTTCAGTTTTCCTGAAAGCTTTTGTTTTGTACAAGTAGAAGCATAGCTGTCTGTGTATGTCCAAAGAATGCAGAAGTTTCTCCCCTTTATTTTGGGGGTTTGGATAAAAAGGATGGTTTGGTCAAGACCCACACTAGGTACCACCTTTGGCATGAAGGTAAGGTTTGTCCTTAAAGATACCCTGTCCTGATGAAAAATTAGAAAAGGTTCCACTGCCATTAAAGCCTGTAGCTCTGAGACTCTTCGTGCTGAAGTTACTGCCAGGAGCAGAGCTGTTTTCCATGATAAAAATTTTAGATCGGCTGTACTGGCCGGCTCAAAAGGTGGGTCAGTTTTTCCAAAACGAAATTGAGGTCCCAAGTTGGTGTTGGTGCTCTCCGGGGCGGTCTTATGTTTTTAGCCCCTCTGAGGTACTGCTTTAGCAAGGCATGAGAGAATAAATGAGGATCCGTGTTGTAATGTGCAGAAATGGCAGAGGCGTGGATCTTAATTGATGAAAAGGATAGGCCTCTGTCCAGCATCTCAGTTAAGTATTGTAAAATCTGAGGAATGTTTGGAACAAGAGGGTCAAGGCTGTGAGCCTGGCTCCAGGCGCAGAATCTCTTCCATTTTTCTGAGTAAGCTTTCCTGATGCTAGGCCTCCTGGCCTCCAAAATGACATCCATAACAGCTTGAGAGAGAGGTGTTGCCTGTTTGACTAAAGTATCTGCCATGCAGCCAGATTTAGGGTTTTGAGCTGACCGTGCAGGATTTGATTGTTTTGTTGAGTTAGGTGGTGTGGAATTTGGGGTAAAATCCATGGTGGGTCCTGCGCCAAGTTCCTTAAGATAGGGTACCAGTGCTGGCGTGGCCAGTCTGGAGCAATCAGGATCATCTGTGGTTTTTCTTGTCTGGCTTTTAGGAGTAACTTAAGGAGAGGCAGTGGTGGGAAGGCATAGACTTTTAAGTTTTTCCAGCTGAACAGAAGAGCATCCACTTTCCATGTTTGTTTGTGATAAATCCTTCTGCAGAATTTTTGTAGTTGGCAATTCAGTGGGGAGGCAAAAAGATCCATGTCTGGGCATCCCCATTTTTGTGTTATCATGCTGAATATTTGTGGATTCAATTTCCATTCGTGAGGGTCCATGATACTTCTGCTTAGGTCGTCTGCCAGAGTATTTTTCTTACCTGGCAGGAATTGTGCTTGCAGGTGAACTTGGTACGTTAGAGCCGTGTTCCACAAGGTCATGGCTTGCCTGCATAGGGGATAAGAATGAGTGCCCCCTTGCTTGTTTATGTACCACATCACTGTGGTGTTGTCCGTCTTTAGTAATAGTTGTCCTGGATGTAGAAGGTCCTTGAAAGCTGTTAGGGCATTTTGAACAGCCAACATCTCTTTTTGATTGATGTGAAGATGCATCTGGTCTGAGGTCCACTTGCCCTGAATGCATTTTCCTGCCATGTGTGCTCCCCCAGGCATAATCCAAAGCATCTGTTAGAGTTTGCCTGGCTGTGAGTTGGGTAAAAGGCTGACCCTTAAGTGACATGCCTGTGCCCACCATCGAAACTCCTGTTGTAGGCAGGGAATCATTGGAATTACTGCTTCTAAACTGTGAATGTGTTGATTCCAAACACTTTTTAGGTACCATTGTAATTTCCTCATATGCAGTCTGGCATATGGTATTAGTAGTATGCAGGATGCCATGAATCCCAGGGCCTGCAGAATTTTTCTTGCAGGGAGATGGGACTTTTTTGCCAGTAATTGAAAATAATGAGTTAGTTGAACTTGTTTGTCTGGCGTGAGGTAAGCCATCTGGATCATTGTATTTAAGCTGGCACCCAGGAATTTAATCTGTTGTGAGGGCAATAGGTTTGCCTTCTTTTCGTTTACTGTGTACCCTAGAGAAATTAGCAACTTTTTCACAAACGCCAGATGCTGTAGAAGAATGTCCTTTGTCTCTGCTTGAATGAGGCAGTCGTCCAGGTATGGATACATTTGAATTCCTTTTTGTCTGCAAAATGCAATTACTGGTGCCAGGCACTTTGTGAAGACCCTGGGCGCAAGTAGGTAAGCCAAAGGGCAGTGCAGAGAATTGGTAGTGCATTGTACCAGCTTTGAATCTGAGGTATCTTCTGCAATTTTGTCTGACAAGGACATGCAGGTATGCCTCTCTGAGGTCCAGAGTAACAAGCCAAGCTTCTTGCCCAGCATGGGTAGAAGCTGCTGTAATGTCAACATTTTGAATTTTGGAATATCCAGGTAAGTATTCAGAATTGAAAGGTCCAGTATGGGCCTCCAGGCTTTGCCCCTTTCTGGGGACCAGAAAGAGTCGAGTAAAATCCTTGTCCTTGTTCCTGTTGTGGTACTTTTTGTATAGCTTTTATGTCCATGAGGGCTGAAATTTGTTTTTGCGCCTCTGCCCATTGATTTTGTGGCAGATCTGGCATTCCCTTTAGCTTTGGTAAAGTATGAAAGTGGAATCTGTAACCTTGAGATAATATTCAGGACCCATTTGTCTTGGGTGATTGTTTGCCAGTTTTGAGAAAAAAGTGCTAGTTTTCCCCCTAAGGGGGCCTCCAAAAGGGACGTGTTTGGCGTACGCAGAGGAAATTCATTGTGACTGTTTCCTGTAAGGGTGAGACTTGTCCTCACCTCCTTTTGAGGTTGAGGTGCCCCACTGTTGTTGGCTGTTTGAGCCTTGGGGTTGAGATCTGCCTCTTGGGCGTCTGTATCTGCCTCTCTGTGGCCTGTCTGACACTGGAAAGGACCAATTAGTTGTTGGCCAATTTCTGCTAAACCGAGGTGGCTGTACCTGTAAGAAATCCTTGACTGTTTCCATAGATTTAGCTTTATCCTCCATTTTCTTTAACACCTCTTCTGCCTTAACACCAAACAAGGTATCATGTTGTAAAGGAGCATCCAATAATTTTGCCTTAACATGATCAGGTAAACTCGGTTCTTTTAACCAAGCATGTCTTCGAATAACAGAACCTGTAACTGTGGCTCTGCAAGAGGCCTCTAAAGAATCAAAACCACATTGCACAGTATGTTTTCCCACCTGTTCAACTGCATGCAATAAATCCTGCATTTCTTTACAATCAGGAGCTTCTGAGCTTGCAAGCATTTTCTGATTTAACTGAGCCATTAAATATTGTTGGTACTTAAGCATGTGAAACTGGCAATTTAAAGCTCTTACTGCTAAAGTTGCAGACGTGTATACTTTCTTCCCCCATCTATCCAAAGCTCTGGAATCTCTGTCAGAGGGTACTGGATTTTTAGCAATGGCAGCTTTAACCCCTTTTGGACCCTGGGAAATAGTTTCTGGATCAGCAGAATGGTTTTTGTAAAGAAATTTGTGAGAGTCAGGGACTCTAATACCTATCTGGTTTGGCTGGAGCAGGGGGCAAAGAGTCAGGAGATAAGCTGGATTCAGAGAACACATCATCTACAATATCTAGCACAGGCGGAATAGCCAGGGGCCTGTGCTGAGGAAATCCCTGAGCCTTTTCTTGGATTCTGAGTAATCCTGACTTTCCCAATGGAAATGCTCCCTCATGGTATGTAAAGTTTCCCCAAAAGAATAATCCTCAGGAGGAGAGGCTGAAAGGATGGATTCCTCAGCATCAGAGTCCTCATAGGGTATTCCTGGTCTGAAGAGGAATCAGAGGAAATGGAAACCTGATCAGAGGAGTCATTGTCTGTATCCTGCGCCTAGGCCTTTTCTCAGGGGGGGGTGGGAACCCCTGATTAGAGTAATGAAGTCTTTGGCTATTTTAAGCATCTGTTTCTTAGGCATGGAGGACTGTCCAGGAGAATGCTGTACTCATTTATTTGTCTTTAATGGTACCTTTGTCTTGGCTGTTGTTTTAATGGTAAGTTTTGAAGGTCTGAAAACACCCTCAGAAGCCGATGCCTGCTCAGCGGCTCCGGACCCATCTGAGGGATTAGTTTCCGTAGGTCCAATACCTTGAGCTTCCAGAGGCCTAGATGTCGCTGCATGGGAGTCTGAAGCGGCCTGTGGCTCTGAGGTAGCGGGTGTCAGGGGCTGCGAAAGTGCCTCGCTGAGAACCGGCGACTGGCCTAGAAGAGGTTTTGTCGGTTTTGGACCTCTGATGCCTGTCTTTTTCCTTGTCTCTCCGTTTTTTCAGTATTGAGGTCGTCAGCTGATCCGACGGCATGGTATAATTGAACCTTCGGCCAAAGTAGTGTAAAGCAAAATCAAAACACCTTTTTATAGTGCGTTTGTTAAATCTAGCACAAAACCGACAACTAGTGATGTCGTGATCAGGGCCTAGGCATGGAATACAGTAAGAGTGGAAGTCCTTATGAGGTACTCGCTTCCCACAAGAAATACAATTAACTTTTCCTGACATCGGTCTGAGGCAAGAAAAAGGTTTCCCCAATGGGGTACTTAGCTTTATTGAAGACTTCGGATCTGAAATTCGACTTTGAAAATCTCAGGAGTCTGCCGACCGGCACTTGTGAACTGCTTCTGCTTCGGGCACCGCGAGGCAAGAAAGACTGAAGAAAATGGCGTTGGATGCATATTATATACCCCTGGCGCACTGACGTCAGGGAAGAAGCGACAGCAACAGACGCCGGGCCAAGACTTTGGAACTCTGGCTGACTGCGGGACCGCCTGACGGCAGGATAACCCAAGTGTGATGACCCCAAGTGTGATGACTGCAGCAGTGTAACAAGATGAACATCTGGCAGTTTAAGCCGCTAATTGTCAAGGTTGCAGACGTATAAACCTTCTTTCCCCATCTATCCAGTGCCCTGGAATCTCTATCAGAGGGGGTAGGATTTTTGGCTGTAGAGGCCTTTACACCTTTGGGACACAGACAATTTCAGGCTCAGCAGCAAGATTTTTGAATAGAAAATTGTGGGAAATAAAATAATAAGGAAAAGTTAATAATTGTATTTCTTGTGGGAAGCAAATACCTCATAAGGACTTCCATTCTTATTGCATTCCTTGCCTAGGCCCCGATCACGACGTTGCTAATTGTAGGTTTTGTGCTAGATTTAACCAACACACTATTAAGCGTCGGTACGATTTTGCATTTCACTACTTTGGCCGAAGATTTAATTACAGGATGTCGTCGGATAGCCATCAGACTACCGCAATTCACAAGAAACGCAAGGGAAAAAAAAAAGGACAGGCATCCGAGGTCCAAAACTGACGAAGAGGCTTCTTCTAAGCCAGTTGCCGGTTCTCAGTGAGGCGTTTTCGCAGCCCCTGGCGCCGGCTACCTCAGAGCCACAGGCCTCTTCCAAATCCTATGTGCAGCCGACTAGGCCGCTGGAAACTCAAGGTATTGGACCCTAGGAAACTTTACCCTCAGATGGGTCTGGAGCCGCTGAGCAGGCACCGGCTTCTGAGGGTGTTTTCAGACCTACACAGTTATATGCAAAAACGACTTCAGCTTCTAAGACAAAGACTAAAGCACCTCTAATGACGAAACAAGTACAGCAATCCCATGGACAGGCCTCCATGCCTAAAAAACAGATGCTTAAAATGGCCGAATACCTAATTACTTTGATCAGGGGTTCCCATCCCCCTCCTGATAAAAGGCCTAGGCAAGAGACAGAATATGAATCTTCAGATCAGGTTTTCCATTTCCTCTGACTCCTTTTCTGAACAGGAATACACTCTTCCTCCCTAGGAGGATTCTGATGCTGAAGAATCTATCCCTTCAGCCTCTCCTCCTGGGGATTATTCTTTTGGGGAGACCCTGCATACCATGAGGGAGCACATCCACTGGGAGAGCCAAGATTACTCAGAATCTAAGAAAAGCCTCAGAGACTCTCTTTTACTACCTCAGCACAGGCCCCTTACTATTCCTCCTGTTTTAGACATTGTAGATGATGTATTTTCAGAGTCCGGCCTGTCTCCTGACTCTACCTCCAGCATCTGTTAAGCCAGACAGATACTACAGGGTTCCAGATTCACATAAATTTCTATATAAAAACCCTGCTGCTGACCCAGAAACTATTTCTCAGGGTCCCAAAGGGGTCAAGGCTTCCACTGCAAAAAACCCTATCCCCTCTGATAGGGATTCAAGGGCACTGGACAGATGGGGGGGGGGAAAGATTTACACTTCTGCTACCTTGGCTGTAAGGGCTTTAAATTGTCAGTTTCATATGCTTAAATACCAGCAATATTTAATGTCACTGCTTAAACAGAAAATGTTGACAAATTCGGAATGTGCAGAAAACAAAGAAATGCAGGATTTATTGTATGCAGCTGAACAAGTGGGAAAGCATACTTTGCAATGTGGTTTTGATTCTCTGGAGGCCTCCTGCAGGGCCGCTGTTACAGGTTCTGTCATTAGGAGGCATGCTTGGTTAAAGGAACAGAATCTGCCTGATCATGTTGAAGCAAAATTATTAGATGCTCCATTACAGCATGCTACTTTGTTTGGTGTTAAAGCAGAAGAGGTTTTGAAGAAAATGGAGGACAAAGCAAAATCTATGCAAACAGCAAGGATTTCTTACAGGTACAGCCACCCAGATTTAGCAGGAACTGGCCTACAAAGAATTGGTCCTTTCCTGTGTCAGACAAGCGACAGAGAGGCAGATACAGATGCCCCAGAGGCAAATCCCAGCCCCAAGGCTCATACAGGCCTAAACAATGGGGTGCTTCTACCTCCAAAAGCAGAGAAGACAAATCACAGCCGTACAGAAAACAGTCCCAATGACTTTCCTCTGCCAGCACCAAGCACTTATCTTTTGGCAGCCCCCTTAGGGGAAAAACTAGCACTTTTTTCACAAAACTGGCACATGATCACCCAGGACAAATGGGTCTTGAATATAGTGTCACAGGGCTACAGGTTCCACTTTCACACCTTGCCAAAGGGAAAAGGTATGTCAGACTTGCCACACAATCAATGGGCAGAGGCACAAAAGCAAGTTTCATCCCTCATGGATATGAGGGCCATTCAGCGAGTACCACAGCAAGAGCAGGGACCAGGATTTTACTCAAGACTTTTCTTGGTACCCAGAAAGGAGACCAATACTGGACCTGTCTATTCTAAACACATTTCTGGACATTCCAAAATTCAAAATCTTGCAGCAGCTTCTGCCCATGCTGGGCAAGGTGGCTTGGCTTGTAACTTTGGACCTAAAAGAGGCATACCTGCAAGTCCCAATCAGACAAACTTGCAGAAGATACCTCAGATTCATTGCTGGCTCAATGCACTACCAATTCTCTGCACTGCCCATTGGCTTATCTACTGCGCCCAGGGACTTCACAAAATGCCAGGCACCAGTAATTGCATTTTGCAGACAGAGGAATTCAAATATATCCCTACTTGGACTGCCTTATTCAAGCAGAGAACAAGGACATTCTACTAAAGCATCTGGCATTTGTAAAAAGATTACTAATTTGCTAGGGTACACAGTAAACATAAACAAATCAAAACTAGTACCCTCTCAAGAGATAATATTCCTGGGTGCAAGCTTAAATACAACTGCCCAGATGGCTTATCTCACGCCAGACAAAGGCAACTGACTTCTTACTTCAAAATGTTGGCAACAAAGACCCAGCTATCTGCAAGAAAAATTCTGCAGGCTTTGGGCTTCATGGCATCCTGCATTCTGCTAATTCCATATGCAAGACTGCATATGAGGAAACTACAATGGTATCTAACAAGTGTTTGGACTCAACATTGCCAGAGCCTGGAAACATTAATTACCCTCATTCCCTGCCTGCAACAGGAGTTTTGATGGTGGGCACAGGCCTGTCACCACAACAAGGGACAGCCATTCACTTTACCCACAGCCAGGCAGACATTAACAGATGCATCAGATTATGCCTGGGGCCCACATGGCAGGAAAATGTATTCAGGGGCACATGGTGCGCAAGACAAATGCATCTTCATATCAATCAAAAAGAGATGATAGCTGTTCAGAATGCCCTGACAGCTTTCAAGGATCTACTTCATCCAGGACAACTGCTGATAAAGACAGACAATACTACAGTCATGTGGTACATACACAAGCAGGGAGGCACACATACCTACCCCCTCTGCAGATAGCCATGACTTTGTGGGACACAGCACTGACTTATCACCTGCAAGTACAATTCCTGCCAGGAAAGATAAATACTCTGGCAGACTAAGCAGAAACCTCATGGATCCCCACGAGTGGAAACTGGATCCACAAGTCTTCAGCAGGATAACAAGGAAATGGGGATGCCCAGACATGCATCTATTTGCCTCCCCTCACAACTGCCAACTACAAAGATTCTGCACAAGGACTTAACACAAGCAAGCATGGAAAGTGGATGCTCTATCCTTCAGCTGGAAAGCACTGAGTATATGCCTTTCCTCCACTGCCTCTCCTCCCCAAGGTACTCCTAAAGGTCAGACGAGAGAAGCCAAAAATGATGCTGTGTGCCCCAAACTGGCCCCGCCAGCACTGGTACCCAATCCTAAAGAACTTGTCTCAATGTCCAGCCTGGACATAAACTCAAATTCCTCACTTACTAACCCAACAAAACAATCAGATCCTGCACAGCCAACTCAGGACCTTAAAACTGGCAGCATGGTGGACAATGTAGTCATTCAGAACACACCTCTCTCTAAAGTGGTGATGGATGTTATTTTGGAGGCCAGGAGGCTCAGTACCAGAAACTCTTATGCAGAAAAAATGGAAAAGATTCTGTGCTTGGACCCAGGCACAAGGAATTGACACGTTCGTACCAAATATTCCTCAGATTTTACAATACTTAACTGAGATGCTGGGCAAAGGACTATCCTTTTCATCTATTAAGATCCATGCCTCTGCCATTTCAGCTCTTTACAACACGGAACCACCTATTTTTTCTCATCCATTAATAAGGCAGTACCTCAGAGGGGCCAAAAACATAAGACCTCCAAGGAGAGCACCAATACCTGCATGGGACCTCAATTACGTCTTGGAAACACTCGCACTGCCTCCTTTTGAGCCAGCCCTTACAGCGGACATAAAATTCTTATCCTGGAAAACAGCTCTGCTCCTAGCAAAAACCTCTACAAGACGAGTCTCAGAGTTACAGGCACTCATGGCTGTGGAACTTTTTATCATCTTCCATCCAGACAGGGTTTCTCTGAGGACAAACCCGACATTTATGCCTAAGGTAGTGTCCAGTGTAGCCCTTAACCAAACCATTAATTTCCCTACCTTTTATCCAAACCCACAGAATAAGGGTGAGAGACATTCAGAGCTTGTCAACATTTTCTGTTTTAGCAGAGACATTAGGTATTGTTGATATTTAAGTATGTGAAACTGGCAGTTTAAAGCCCTTACAGCTAAAGTAGCAGCGGTGTAAACTCCCCCCCCCCCCAATCTGTCCAGAGCTCTAGAATCCCTATCAGGGGGAACAGGGTTTTTTGCAGTGGAAGCCTTGACCCTTCTGGAACCCTGAGAAATAGTTTCTGGATCAGCAGCAGTGTTTTTATAAAGAAATTTATGTGAATCTGGAACCCTGTAGTACCTATCTGGCTTAACTGGTGCAGGGGTAAAGAATCAGGAGACAAACTGGATTCAGAAAATACATCAACAATGTCTAGCACCGGAGGGATAGCAAGAGGTCTGTGCTGAGGCAATAAAAGAAAGTCTCTGAGCCTTTTCTTGGATTCTGAATAATCCTGGCTCTCCCAGTGGAAATGTTTCCTCATGGTGTGCAGGGTTTCCCCAAAAGAGTAGTCCTCAGGAGGAGAGGCTGAAGGGATAGATTCTTCAGCATCAGAGTCCTCATAGGGAGGAAGAGAATATCCCTGTTCTGAAGAGGAATCAGAAGAAATAGAAACCTGGTCGGAGGAGTCATAGTCGGTGTCTTGCCTAGGCCTTTTATAAGGAGGAGGATGGGAACCCCTGATCAAGGTAATTAGGTCCTTGGCCATTTTAAGCATCTGTTTCTTAGGCATGGATGACTGTCCAGGAGAATGCTGCAGTTATTTCTTTGTCTTTAAAGGTGTTTTAGACTTTGCCTTGGCTGTTGAAGTGGCCTTGATAGTAAGCTGTGTAGGTCTGAAAACACCCTCAGAAGCTGATGCCTGCTCAGCGGCTCCGGACCCATCTGAGGGAATAGTTTCCGTAGGCCCAATACCTTAAGTTTCCAGTGGCCTAGTTGTCTCCATGTGGGAGTCGGAGGCGGCCTGTGGCTCTGAGATAGCGTGTGTCAGGGGCTGCGAAAGCGCCTCACTGAGAACCGGCGAACGGCCTAGAAGAGGTTTCGTCGGTTTTGGACCTCGGATGCCTGTCTTTTTCCTTGTCTTTCAGTCAGGGAAGAGGCTACAGCAACAGACGCTGGGACCAGGACTTTGGAATTCAGGCCGACTGCGGGTAGCCAGCCAGCAGGATAACCCAAGTGTAATGACTGCAACAGTGAAACACGAACATCGTACAGTTGTGTACACTTACCATAAATGTAGATGTTAGAGTGGGTAAGAGAAAAGGGGGGCTCTGTATTATGTGCTGAAATGGCCGAGGCATGAATTTTGATGGAAGAAAAGGAAAGGCCCTTGTGAAGCATCTCAGTTAAGTATTGAAGAATGTGCGGTAAATTGGGCACTCTTGTGCCCACCCCTGAATTTGGCTCCAGGAACAGAATCTTTTCCATTTTTCAGCATAGGATTTTCTAGTACTAGGCCTCCTTGCCCCCAGAATGACTGAGGGACGGTAAAAGAGAGATCAGGTTATTAGCCAAGGTTGCAAGGTTCAGGGCTTGAAGCTGTGGGTGCAGAATCTGGCCCTCCTGCTGTGACAGAAGGGCAGGGAACTGAGGCAGGTGCCATGGATCCAGCAGTGACAAACTGTGCAAGGGGGGGGGGGTACCAGTGTTGGCGTGGCCAGTCTGGTGCAATCAGTATTGTCCTTGGTTTGTCCAGTTTTATCTTTAGTAGCACTTTGGAGAGGCAAAGGGGGAAATGCAGACCGATAAGGTTTTTCCAGGTGAAGGACAGGGCATCCACTTACCAAGCTTGTCTGTGGGGAGTCCTTGTGCAGAATTTGTCCAATTGGTAGTTCTGAGGGGAGGCAAACAGGTCTATCTCTGGCTTCCCCATTTGTTTCTCAAAATGTTGAATATCTTTGGTTCCAGTTTCCACTTGTGTGGGTGCATGAGATTTCTGCTTAGATTGTCTGCCAGTGTATTTAGCTTGCCTGGCAGGAATTGAGCCTGTAGGTGGACTTGGTAGCTCAAGGCTGTGTTCCACAGAGCCATGGCTAATCTGCAGACAGGGCATGAGTGGGTTTCACCCCTGCTTGTTTATATAACACAACAGTGGTGTTGTCCGTCTTTACCAATAATTGTCCTGGAAGAATGTGGTCCTTGAAGACTGTCAGAGCATTCTGTACAGCTAACATTTCTTTTTGATTGATATGCAGGTGCATTTGACTCTGGCTCCATTTGCCCTGAATGCACTGCCCTGCCAAGTGAGCCCCCCCCCCCCATGCATAGTCCAATGCGTCTGTTAGGGTTTGGGCGGCAGGGGGTAGAGTGAATGGCAGCCCCTTGTTGTGGTGGCAGGCCTCTGCCCACCAAAGGAATTCCGTCTTTAGACAAGGGATTATAGGAATCATTGATTCTAGGTCCTGAGAATGTTGACACCATAGGCTTTTTAGATACCACTGTAGTATCCTCATATGCAGTCTTGCATATGGAATTAGTAGAATGCAAGAGGCCATGAACCCCAGAGATAGCAGTATTGTCCTTGCAGATAGCTGGGTCTTTGTGGCCAGTAGTTTGAAGTAGGCTGTCAAACTTGCTTCTATGGCGTAAGGTAGGCCATCTGAGAAGTTGTATTCAAGCTTGCTCCCAGGAATACAATTTTTTGGCAGAGTACTAGACGTAATTTATTTTCGTTTATGGTGTACCCCAGAGAAGTTAGTAGTTTCTTTACAAATGCCAGATGATTTCATAGTATGTCCTGGCTTTCTGCCTGAATTAGAAAATTGTCCAGTTATGGGTATATTTGAATATTTCTTTGCCTGCAAAATGCAATGACTGGAGCTAGGCACTTTGTGAATACCCTGGGCGCAGTAGATAAGCCAAAGGGCAGTGCAGAGAACTGATGGTGCATGTAGCCTGCTATGAAGCGTACGAATGTTCTGCAGGATTCCCTGATTTCGATGTGCAGCTAGGCTTCCTTTAAATCCAGTGTTGTCAACCAGGCATTTTGCCTAGCATGGGGAGCAGCTGATGAGTTAGCATTTTAAATTTTGGGATTACCAAAAAGGTGTTTAGGATAGACAGGTCCAGGACAGGACACCAGGAATGGTCTTTTCTGGGAACCAGGAAGTCTTGAGTAAAAACCTTGCCCCCATTCTTCTGATGCGACAGGCTGAATAGCCTTGACGCTTAGAAGAGAAAGAGAGAAGCTGCTTGTGAGCCTCTGCCCACTGATTTGGGGGCAGGGTCTTGTCCACCGTTTGGGATTGGTAAGGAGTGGAAGTAGAATCTGTAACTTTGGGAAACTATATTTAAAACCCATTTGTCTTGGGTAATGAGCTCCCAGTTTTTTGCATGCAGGGCGATCTTTCCCCATAAAGAAACAAAGTTAAGTCATTGTGACCGTTTACCATAGGGGGTGTCTTACTACTACCAGCTTTGGAAGTGGAGCCCCTGACTGCTTAGGCCTGTGAGTACCTTGAGACTGAGGCCTGGGTGGTCTGCTGGTTCTGGGTTTGGCCTAAGAAGGCCTGGAATAGGCAGGAAAGGATCAATTCTTAGAAGGCCAGTGCCTACTAAATCTGGGAGGCTGTACTTTGCATAGATTTAGCTTTTTCCTCCATCTTTTTAAGTACTACTACTGTTGGTTGCCAAACAGGTGGTCTTGGTTTAATGGAGCATCCAGTAATTTAGCTTTAACATGATCTGGCAAAGTTTGCTCCTTAAGCCAAGCATGCCTTCTAGGTACAGACCCAGTGACAACAGCCCTGCAAGATGGCTCTAATGAATCAAAACCAAACTGAAAAGCAGGTTTTCCAACTTGTTCAGCAGAATGCATGAAATCCTGTAATTCTTTATTTTCAGCACAGTCAGGAATCAACATCATTTTCTGTTTAAGCAATCGAATAATATGCTGCTGATACTTTAACATATGAAACTGGCAGTTTAAGGCCCTAATGGCCAAAGTTGCAGAAGTGTAACCCTTCTTACCCAATCTGTCCAGGGTCCTGGAATCTCTATCAGAGGGGGTAGGGTTTTTGGCAGTAGTAGCCTTAATGCCTTTGGGTCCCTGTGAAATAGTCTCAGTATCCACAGTAGGATTCTTAAAGAGGAACTTGAGAGTCAGGTACTCTAATACTGTCAGGATTTCTGGGAGCCGGGGGGTAAAGTGTCAGGGGCCAGGCTAGATTCCAAGAAGGCATTATCTACAATGTCCAATACATGAGGGATTGCTTAAGACCTGTGTTGAGGTAGGAGTAAGAATTCCTTAAGCCTCTTTTTGGAGTCAGAGTAATCCTGGCTTTCCCAAGGGGAAATGCTCCCTAAGAGTATGCAAAGTTTCACCAAAAGAGAAATCCTCTGGAGGGGAAGCAGATGGAATGGAGACCTCTGCATCAGAATCCTCATAGGTAGATAAGGGCAACACTTGGTCGTCAGAAAAAACAAGAAGTTATATACTCACCATAACATTCGATGTATGTAGTTCCATCTTGCCTCACATTCTTACCCGTGGGTTCGGAGCCGAATGTCGGCTCTGACTCGGCCATACTTTAGCTCAAAGTCTTTCTATTGGCTGGGCTAAGATGGTATCCCATGCTGCACTGCTCTCTATCCCCAGATCTAGTTTGCTGCAAGCACCAGCACTCACTCTCCATGCATACCACCACCCAAGGAAGGAAGAACAAACCAAGAATGAAGGGAACTTTGAAACCAGGCCTAATCTCCAGATCCTCCAAGACGGAGGAAGGTGGGGGGGTAAGAAAGAATGTGAGGCGACATGGACTACACATATATCGAACGTTATGGTGAGTATACAACTTCTTGATGTTATGTGGTCCAATCTCGCCTACATTCTTACCCGTGGGACAACATCCCAGCACCTAAATCATGGGAGCTCAAAGGAAAATACTCCTGAGCACTGTGGAATCAAAGGAAGACTTGCCTCTAGACTTGTAATGAGTAACAAAGGTGTGAGGAGATGCCCAAGTAGCCGCAGCACAAATATCATCCATAGACAATCTGGCCTGAAAAGCTGTAGATGTAGACACAGACCGGGTAGAGAGTATTCCCTCTGAAGTATAAATGAAAGAAATCCAACTGGAAATCCACCTGGACAACGTGACTTTGGAAACAGGCGACCCTGCTTTCCGAAAATGAAACAAACTGATAAGATTTTCTGAGGTCCTTCGTTCTGTGTAAATAAAATTGTAATCGTCTGTGCACATCCAACTGATGAAATTTGAATTCTGCCATGTTCGAGAACTGAGGAAAAACTACTAGTAATTCAATTGATTGGTCAAGGTTATGAACTTAAGCTACTTTGGGAAGAAAGGAAGGATTCGGTCTGAGAGAAACCCTGTCCTTATGAAAAATCAAATAAGGTGGATTGATTGATAAAGCTTGAAGCTCTGAAATACGTCTGGCTGACGTGATGGCTACCAGAAAGACAGTGTTCCAAGTTAAGAACTTTAAATCACAAGTGGCTGCAGGCTCAAAGGGGGGTGAAGTAAGACCCTGCAGAACAAAGTTTAAGTCCCAAGGCATAACAGGTTCAGAGACAGGAGGACAAAGCAACAAAGTGCCCTTCAGGAAAGCCTTACAGAGTCTATTTGCCATTAGACTATGTTCGTCTGCGACATGAAAGGTAGAAATAGCTGCCTACATGACTTTAATGGTTGCGGCAGCTGATCCCTGGTTGAAAAGCATAGAAAGGAACTCCAATACTGAGAAGATTGGAGCTGTGTAAGGGTCAATCTTTTTGGTATGTGCCCAGATGGAAACACTCTTCCATTTGCTGTAATAAATCTTCCTGGTCGAAGGCTTATGAGAGGAAGATAAAATATGAACCACCTCCCGCGAAAAATGGTGAAGCCTAACTAATGACGGAAGTGGAGTAGCCAAGCTGTCAATCGGAGGGTCCGAAGAGAGGGATGGAGCTACCCTGACATGTGAGTCAGTAAGTCTGGTTGTGGGTCCAGAATCTAAGGAGTATCCATGAGATAGGGATGGAGAAAGGGGAACACAATTTGACAAGGTCAGTGTGGAGCAATCAGTATCATTTTGCTTCCCAAGGATTGCGCTTTCTGAATAACCTTTGACAGCAAAGGAACCAAAGGGAAGGCATACAGTAGACTGGAGGGCCAATGGTGGACTAGAGCGTCCCTGGGTGACTCCCCGAGGGGGGATAAGAGTGAAGTAGCTGCTGCATTTGGCATTGAGGGGGCTAGCAAAAAGGTCGTAGCAAGGTTGACAACACCTGCGGAAAATCTACTCTGCAACTTGACAGTTCAGGGACCACTCGTGAGGCATCAGAATAGCTCTGCTTAGCCTGTCTGCGATCACACTGGACTGCCCCGGAATGTGCGTTGCTACCAGAAAACGTTGGGAAGACATTGCCCACTGCCACACTCGCATGGCCTCTCTGCAAAGGGGATACGACTTGGTTCCTCCTTGTTTGTTCAGATACCATACCGACATATTGTGAGAGGATTGCAATAGTCCCGAGAGGAAGAAAGCACTGAAGTGCTTGCAACGCTAGTAGCACTGCTCTCATCTCCAGGACATTGATATTGCTCTTGCAATGTGCCTTGGACTGCCCTGCCTAGATAATGCCCCCCCCAAATTTGGGAGGCATCCGTGGTCACCATGGCAACCGGAGGTGAAGGAACAAAGGGCTTTCCCACATTGAGGCTGTCTGTGTGAAGCCACAAACTGAGATCCTGTTTGCGCCGGTCTGAGTAGAATAGGGTGAGAAAGTGGAAGACGTTGAAGAGACCACTGGGCGAAGAGTAGCCACTGAAGGAGCCTCATATGTAACCTCGCCAGGGGGACTAACAATCATAGCAGCCATCGTCCCCAACAATTGGAGGACCAATCTTGCCCTCACTCTCGCATTTGGTAAACACCATGGGGGCTGTGGTGAGACCAAAGGGCAGGGCTCGAAACTGAAAGTGACTGGCTCCCAGTCGGAAGCATAGGTGACTTCTGGATGCCCTGTCCATCTTTATGTGGTAGTAAGCATCCTTGAGGTCGATGGAGCACATCCACACTTTTCCCAACAATGGGAGAATAGATTGCAACATGACCATTTGGAACTTGGACTTTTGCAGATCCATTTTGGATCTCAGGTCCCGTCCTTTTCAGCACAAAAAATAATCTGGAGTAAATACCTAATCCGATCTGGTCTGAGGGGATATGTTGGAAGCCTCCTTTTCCTAGCAGCTTTGAAACTTCTGAAACTGCGGAATCCCTCTGACTGGGTGGAACATCCGGGATTTTCTTGACTGGAGGGGGAGTTGATAAGAAGGGAATGACATCCTCCGGAAATTATTCATAGAACCCATTGGTCCTGGGTGATATCTTGCCAGGCCTCCAGGTATAGTGAGATTCAACCCCTGACTGGCTCCGGAAATGAACAATCGGGCCTCCCATCAGGAGCAACGGTAGGGAGAACCACGAAAGGAATTGCGGTCTCTGAGTTGCGAGGGCCTCCTCTGCCCCTAGGGTGGAGTCTACCTGAATAACCACCCCCCCCTGCCTCTGGAGGAGGGCTCAACTTATGCATCGGGAAAAAAACTCTGATTTCCTGAACCACATCTTTCCACCCCTCTGGGCCTTGGGATAAAGCCTAGAGGGAAGGGAAAAACGGACTCCTACGGCAGACAGTTTTTCCCTCTTGCTCGCACCTAGTGAGTGTGTCTTACACCTGGGTTCCGAACAAAGAGGAACCAAACAGGGCGTCTGTGAATGTAGATTTGAAGGCCTCCGCGAAATGACAAAGGCGCATTCAGGCATGTCTCCAAAGAGCGACTCCTGAACTTGCTGCCCTACTCGCTCCCTCCGCTGCGTGAGAGATCAGCCTCATGGAGGAGTTCGCAATAGAACTGAGGGTAGACATCTGAGCGTTGACCTTCTGAGCCACCGCCTCAGAAACGTTACCCGTTAGAGTATCTCCAAGCTCCTTTAAGGAGATCTATCTGGAGCCGTGTAAAGTGTGATAAGTAATTCAGTGACCGCAGATGAAAGGCCACTGAAGAAAACGTACTCTTCCTGTACCGGTCCATAGTCCTAGACTCCTTGTTAGGGGGATGGACGATGGAAGAAGTCTCAGCTAATTCCTTCTTGGTGGCCACTGCCACCACCATGGTATCCACAGGGACTCCCTTGGATAGAAATTCCTTATCAGGAGGGGCAGACAAAAATTTATTGGGTCTCCTGGGGACTGGTTCTACAGAGTCAGGGGTTTCCCACACCCTTCGACAAACCAGATCCAGAAGCTCATCGAAGGGTGGAGACACCAAGGAGGTGGAGGGCTGAGCACCAAAGGCCTTCAGGAACACAGACTCCTCTTCGGTGGGGGCTTTGGATGGCCAGTCACCTCTGCTTCAAAATCTCTAGGATGTCAGAGAAACATCCTCAGAGGATGACTTGGGGGACCCCTCCGATTCCTCGAGGTCAGTGTCTGATGTGAGACTCATCTTGGGAATCTATGTGCTTCCTCTTGCACATTCTCTTTCTGGGAGGCTCCTCAGGCGAAAACTAAAGGGCCCTCAGAAATATGGGGACCACTCGTGGGGGAAACCTGAGGCCTTGGGGCTCTGCTGTCAAGAGATAGAGGGCATTCAGAGATCTGCACCGGTGCTGTAGGGAACAGAGTGACCAAAACGTATGATGCGCTGATGATCTGGCCAGCGGGCTCCGCATGGCATTGAAAGCTGGTCCTCCCAGGTCCGAAGATCGAACAGCCTCCGAAGCAGAGACAGGAATCAGGCTTCCCCATGCCGAAGCGCCAAGAGATGTCCCAAAGCCTCTCCCTCAGGTCCGACTGAGGAATCCTGAGCCCTGAACCCCGTGGACAGCGCAGACGGGGTCGGAGCTGATGTCGGAACTGAAAAGCCAGGAAGGGCTGCCAGAACCGACCAAAGGACATTACAGAGCCGAGCACTCCGGCTCCGAAAGCTGAGATGCGCTCGGAGGAGGAAGTATCAATGTAGGTAGAGGGACAGGCGCAGGAGCAGTCTGGTTCAGAGCCAAAAACAATTTTGCCAGTACCGATGACTTAAGAAGTGTCTGCACCACTCTACTGACGTCCACATCCGATAAGGTCTTGAAGGATTTGGAGGATAGGGAGGGAGATTGAGACCTCCTCTCTGAAGGAGACCTGCAAGGAGAAGATACTGGCCTAATGCGAGGCGACCGGCACCGAATAGGCTCCAAGAAAATTGGAGCCGAAGCAGGTTCCATAACCACAGACACTTCCTGCGGCCCCGAGGACAATGGAGCAGAGGATGCCGATGATTTTGCCATTTTCTCCGGCGGCTCCAATGATACTGATGGAGCCGGGGATCGCATTTTAGCCTTGGAAGATTAAGCTTTTGAAGGAGAAGACTTAAAGCTGGAAGCACTCTCCAAACCCACCTCGAAGGAGGGTTTCAGAAGTCATAGGTAGGTTCATAGGTAGGTACTAGGCTATTGGCCCTAGGGCCTATATAAGCCTAGCCAAATGTACCCTGGCCTTCGCCACCCAAGAAAATTATTTTCCTGTGCCACTGTCTAGCAGAGCCACAGAAGTGATCCCCGGGGTGAATTTCCTATCTCCCATCCAATCATCAAGATTTTTCTTGAAGAGTGCTAATGAGGAGCTTTGTTTGATATAGATAGATAGTTTGTTCCAGAGTATGGGAAAGCTCTGGGACAGGAATCTATCCCTCCAGCATGTTCTGTTTATTGTGGTGACGAGGTTTAGGTCCCTAGAGCGTGTAGCTCGTAGGGATTGGGATTTCTTTAAGTGGAGCATGTCTAAAAGCTCTGGGTTTGACATAGCTTTGTGTGTTAGGCAGAGATCGCCTCTGAGTAGGCGATATGCAACGGAGTAAAGATGCAGTTTTTTTAGACTGTCTGCATAGGGCATCTCTTTGAGGCCGGTAAGCCTCTTTGTGAGGTATTTCTGTGGCCTTTCCAGTTGTTGTAGATGTCTTGTGAGGTACATACCAAAAGGGGCATTGTACTCTATAATGGGTCTATTGAGTGACAAGTAGAGGGGAACAATGACCTCTTTTCCTGGATGAGAAACCTTTTGTGATGGTGTGCCACATAGGATTTCCTGACTACTGTGGCGATGTGATTATCAAAGGAGAGACTACTGTCCACCTGTGTCCCAAGGTCTCTTAGCACACTTTCAGTGTTAAGTAGACTACCACCTATGTGGTAGTTCATGGGTCCTGAGTTTTTACCAAAAGGGATGACAATGCACTTTTTGGCATTGAGCTTGTGGCCACGGCTTTGACACCAGGCATCTGTCTCAGCGAGGCCCTTTTGTAGGATGTCCACATCTTTTGGAGTTTTGATTATGGCTCCTAGTTTGCAGTCATCTGCGAACTTCATTAGCCAAAGACCTTCTGCGTTGGCCTGTACTTCAGAGAAGTAGATACCAAACAGAAGAGGACCCAGGACTGAAGCCTGTGGTACTCCACTTGTCACTGGTCTGAAGTTGGATTTGGAGTCTGCTACTTTCACAGTGTGGGTTCTGTCAGTGAGCCAGTTGGCAACCCATCTTATGACATAGGGATTTATACCTAGTTTAGTGAGTTTATCTATAATTCCAGAGTGGGGGATGGTGTTGAAAGCCTTGGCGAGATCTAGATAGGCTGTGTGAACCACCTTACCCTCATCTACGGCTTTGGTGACTGCTTCAAAGAAGTCTATCAGGTTTAGGAGACATGATCTGCCATTTACAAACCCGAACTGGGTGGGGTCCTGAGTTTGGAGATTACCAATGTCATTGTTTATAAGTTCCATGATGATACGCTCCATAGCCTTGCGGACCAGGCTCATTAGGCTAATGGGGCGGTAGTTTCCGGGGGCTGTGGTGGCTCCCCCTTTGTGGAGTGGGATAACTGTTGCTGTGCACCATTCAGTGGGCACATAGCCTGAGGTGAGGCTATGATTGAACATGGTACTTAGGTGGGGTGCCAGTTCGTTCTGTAGTTCATGTAGAACACAGCCTGGGATGTCGTCAGGTCCCACGGATGCTGTGTTCTTGGCTTTGGATAGTGTTGTTTTTACCTGTGCAGCCGTGATTACAGGAACTTTGCATTCTTCTGGTATAGAGATGGGCCCTTTTGGGGATGACAGAGGGGTAAAGTTAGCACTGAACCTATCTGCCAGGATGTTGGCAATATCAGTTGGTTCTGTATATTTAGTGCCATTGTGCTGCAACTCAGAGCAGATCTGAGTGTTGCCATTGAGATTCTTGACATAGCTATAGAATGCTTTGTGGTTGTCTTTAGAGTCAGTGGCGATTTTGTTTTCATAACTAGCTTTGGAGGATTTTATGAGGGATCTCAGCTTCTTACTGAGGCTGACCAGGGAGTTTCTTCAATCATGGGATTTTACTCTTTTTTTGCAACAGTTTCTTTCTTCTGTTGTAGAGTTTGTTTATGGCAGGGGACCACCAGATTGGCTTCCTTTTTTTGGAGGATAGCATCTTGGTTCTGTTAGGGACTGCACGATCCATGCACTTGTGTAAGTGCTTATAAAGTGCATTTGTGTAGGATTCAGCAGTCATACCTCTACTGTCCGTCAGCATGGGTGTTGTGAAGTTTGCCACTTCTGTCTTAAGAAGCGTGAAGTTGGCTTTGGAGAAATTTTTTACTGTGGTTTCCCTAATGGGGGGTGGGGGAGGGATGTGGATGTCTAGGGTGATTAGCTTGTGGTTGGATCTGACCAATGAGGAGTTGACCTCTGGTGTGGAGCACCGGTTGCCCATGTAGGTAATAACCAGGTCTAGGATATTGCTGCCCCTGGTGGGGGTGTGGATAAGTTAAACATGGCATTGGAATTTATGAATTCCAGAAAACGTTAAGCACAAGAGTTGGTACACGAGTAGTTTTCCCAGTTAATGGTAGGGTAGTTGAAATTGCCCATTATTAGGGTGTTAGGTTGTACTCTATTTTCCAGTGTATTAAGAAATGAGGAGTGGGAATCCTGGGGCATGGTGGGGGATCTGTAGCAAGCTACACTTTGGATTGTGGTCTTGCCCAGAGTTAGTTTCACTTGGATAATTTCGGATGCATTATGCTGAGCAACTAGCCTGGAGGTGTGGATATCCTTAATGAGTATGGACACGCCTCCGCGCCTTTAGTGTTTCGGTCCAGGTTAGGTGGCCGAAAGGTGTGGTATGAATTACAGCCTGGTAATGCAGGGGTACTCTCTGGAGCCTTGAACCAGGTCTCTGTCACTGCACAGATGTCAATGTTTTCCATTTTAAGGAGTGTCTCGACAGAGTGCATTTTGAGGTTTAGACTTCTAGCATTGAGTAGCAATACCCTCAGATTCTTCTTGCCTGTACCTGTTAGGGTGGTGAATTTGTCATTTGAACCTTGCCTAAAAAAGGCACTATAGGGGTGGCTAGAGCCTTCGCCAGTATCTGGAATCCCAGGGACGACAGCTGCAGGCCCTCTCTGGCAAAGCATCATGGCTTGTCGATCATGTCATCCCAGGCAGACAGATACTGGATGCCCTTAGAATGACACCAGAAGCTTAGCCAATTGTTGAAGTCAATCAATTTGTCCTTGTACTGTGGTATCATTCTGGGTGATGGCAGGATGCTACTTCAGGGCTAGGGTCATACCTGCCTGGGCTACAAGATCGGACAGCTCCTCCATGTCGTCAAAGGAGGTACGTCTCAGGTCATTCACAGAGTCATATTTGTACTTTTGGAGTGACCTGAGTGCATGCGTTATGTGGCGGATCCTGGCACCCGACAGGCAGCTGACAGTAACTTTCTCCTCGCTTAGCCTGGTGAGTGGAACATCAGTGTGCCTGACTATAGAGTCACCTATGACTAGAGTTGTTGGGTACGTTGTTATGCCTTATGGGCTGTGGTTGAGTGGCACACTGAGTTTGTGGGCTATGTGTCATTTGGGTTGTGTTGGGGGGTGGAGGTTGCTTGTGTTTCTGCTTTGGAGGTCCCTGTTGCTTGGGCAGGTTTTTACTGAGAGCCTCCGCGAATGTAGGTGTGTGTTTTGTGTTTCTGTGTGTTTTGGTGGTGTAGGTTTTGAGGGACTATGTGCTGAGTGTGGTGTGGTACAAGTGTTTACCTTCTCCTCTTGACTGTCTAGTCCAGTCTTGGGTGAAGAGAGCTTTGCTTCCAGTTTGGCTATATAAGTGCATCTCTCACATGTTGTAGTGTTGGGTGGTAGGAGGAGAGGGTTGTCTGTGTACATGAGGCAATTACTGCATTGCCCCAAGATGCCCAGAATAATCAGGTAGACAGGAGAAAACACCGGGAGCTCACCCTTAGACATGCCTGAATAGGTGCTTATTTGTTAAGTACTAGAAACTGTTTTCCTCTAGACAGTGAGGAATATTGAGTGTTGCAGTAATTTGTAGCTTATTTAGTGCTTACAATAAGTTCTGAACAAGTGCTGTAACAAAAATCTGGCTAGTTCTAAGAAACAAAATTAAGCTAGACGGCTTCCCTCCAACACAGAAAGGCTTGGGGGCCTAGAAGCCTACAAATAGTCCTGGACACAAATCAATTTGTTCTTCCTTTCCTAAAGAACACGCGGGCTAAAAGCATGACAAAAACTACACTATTCCTGGAGGTGAATCGCTCCCAGACAGTACACAGTGTCCATCAGTGATGGACATCTTATAACTACACTTGGTGCACTTCTTAAAGCCCAAGGGCTTATGCTCCTTAGTATCTTTAGACATAGTTACCACAAACACCGAATAACTAACTCAAAAACTAGACCAACGGTCAAACAGCCATAAGCGTGGGAACAGGACAAACAAAAAGTACACCACAAAGATCTCTTAATGGTCCTAGACACAAGTACAAGGGGGAAGACTAATTCCTCTAATTTAAACGGTTTTAGCCCAAGGGAAAAAGTTAGCACACATGGAAAGCATGGGGACAGACTAGGTCCTCTAAGTGTAACGGGCCTAGCCCAATGGAGACAGCTAGTGGGATACCACAAGAACACGCTGTAAGACAATACTTTCCGCAACAGTCAAGAAACACACAAATAGCTATGAAAATAGCTTTTTTGCAAAAAAACTTCTCTGCTATAAAGAAAAGGTACTTAGCCAGAGCCAAGAGCGAGACCACATCCGAGCTACACGAGCGGCAAATGAGATCTGGGGATAGAGAGCAGTAGATAGGATACCATCTTAGCCCAGCCAATAGAAAGACTTTGAGCTAAAGTATGGCAGAGTCGGAGCAGACATTCAGGTCTGAACCCACGGGTAAGAATGTAGGCGAGACTGGACTACATAACATTAGAAATTTCAGAATCTTGATCAGAAGAATCAGAAGGAAAATCAGTTCTAGATCTCTTAAAGGGTGGCTTCCCCTGATTAGAGTAATAAGGTCTTCAGCCATTCTTGTTTGTTTTTTATGCATAGGGGCCTGACCATGCGGTCTGGGCACCTGTTTTCTAGTCGTGAATCGAGATTTAGGCCTTGAAGAAGAAGATGGCATCGGTTTAATATGCAAGTCAGTAGGCCTGAATACACCCTCAGAAGCCAGTGCCTGCACAGCGGCTCCGGACCGATCCAAGGTAGAGACATCCGCAGGTTCCACAGTCGAAGAAGCATCTCAAGGCATACCAAACTCCGAATGTCTTTCAGTAGAAGCCTGCGAATCAAAAGTAGCGGGTATCAGGGGCTGCGAAAGCACCCGAGTACCGGCGAACTGGCGACTAGCTTAACGGAAGCATTGTCGGCAGCTTTGGACCTAGGCGGCCTGTCTCTGTCTTTATCTTTGCATTTTCTTGGAATGTCGGTAAGTCAGGTGGCTTACCGAAGCCATTTCTGGATAACTGAATCGAGTACCAAAATATTTAGATACGAAAATGAACAGACTACGAATAGTTCAAGGTTTGAATAAGGCACAAAACCGACAGCGAGGGACGTCGTGGTCTGGGTCTAAGCAAGGAATGCAGAACGAATGAAAATCTGAGTTATTTGCTTTCCACAAGAAATACAATTAACTTTTACTGATATCGGTTTAGAGCAAGAAAAGGTTTCCCCAACGGGGTACTTAGCTTTGTTGAAGACTTCGGATCTGAAACTTGAAAACGAAAATTTCAGGAGTCTGCCGACCAGCACTTGCAAACTGCTTCTGCTTCGGGCACCGCATGGCAAGAAAGACTGATGTAATGGCGTTGGCTGCATGCTTTATACCCCTGACTACCTGATGCCATGGAAAATTAGACAGCAACCGACGCAGGACCCAAGACTGATAATCCGGCCAACTGAGGGCTAACCTGCAAGCAGATAACTCAAATGTGATGACTGCAACAGTGAAAAACAATCATCCATGTATGCAGAATCTATGGTAAATGTACAGGTGTACAGCCCCAACCCAAATGAGACAACTTCAGATTCATATGATACATCTGCCAAAAGAAGTCCAGAACATTTACACTTGCGCTAAGATTTGTTCTTTCATTATTTGTCTCTGTGATCCTTCTACACACTGAGCCAAGTGAAGGAGGGCCATTGACTGCAACTCTGATCTGAGATGTACAATAAGTATTTTTTTTTGCTTATTTTTTACTAGTTATTGCTTCTAGGAATTTGTATATAGCAGTTTTTCTTGCCTGATGCATACTTTTTACTGCATTTTATTGCTAATAATTAGTCTGCACGGTTAAACTAAAATTGTCTGCCTTACAGGGCCTGACATTTTCTCTACTTGTTAAGCACCTATTTGTTCTGATTTCCTGCCAAGTAGTGTATCATATAACTGATTTGTTTGCAGTTAAAAACATTCTGTAGAGTCTCCTTGCTCCTTTATCTGTTTAAAACTTTCATTTTGTGGCTCACTGCTGTTCTGCTATGATAAACATTTCTGTAGTGTTTACTGTCTAAGAGAGAGTAGGCTAGTAGCTTTAGTATTGTTCCCCAGCTTCCTCCCTGTTGGTATTTTGCTGTTATACTTGGTTTTGCAGTTGCCTGCCCCTACTGTAAATTTGATCTGGTACACTCCTCCCAGTCTAGTGCCATTAGCTCATTCTACCTAATAGACAGAGAACATTTGAGAAGGCCAACCTACTCAGTTTCCAAACCTTGAATTATCTTCTGCTTCTCCTCTCTCCCTTTCCTTTACACACACAAAAAAAAAACGTTGCTAGAACCTCTGTGTTCTGCTTAACTGTAACAAAAAAATTACGCTGGTTTCCTGCCTTTCCTTTAACTAGTCTAGTCTAGATACAGATTTGCTTATCCAGGACTGTTTTGTAAGCTCCTGAGCCCCCCAAGCCTTTCCGTACTGGAGAGCAGACTTTTAGCTTATCAGTGGGAGTGGTAAGCACTAGGTAACCCATCTACCACACAAGTAGTTCTGGCTCAGAAACTGTAGTTATTGGCTGTTTGGGCAGTTTTTCCATCTCTCTCAACTTTCTGATTTAAAAGCTCGCATTTGCACTTCTTTCCTGTAACTAGTCTAGTTCAGATACAGATTCTTAGTTTTCGCACTTGAATTTGCTTATTTGTGCTCGGCACTTGTTCAGAACTTGTTCAGAACTTGTTGCAAGCACTAAATAAGCTACAAATTACGACATAACTCAACCTTCCTCATTACCTAGAGGAAAACAGTTTTTGTACTTACTTTCCTCTCTTGCTTAGAGAAAAACAGCTCTTGTACTCACTTGTCTACAGGAAAACAGTTTTTTATTCAGGTATGTCCAAGGGTCAGCTCCCAGTGTTCTCGCCTGTCTAGCTGACTAACCTGGGCATCTTGGGGCAATGTAGCAAATGCCTCATGTATACAGACAACCCTCTCCTTCTACCACCCACCACTACAACCTGTGAGAGATGCACTTTATCTAGCCAAACTGGAGGTAAAGCTCTCTCCAACCAAGACTGAACTTGACTGTCAAGAGGAGAAGGTAAACACTTGCACCACACCACACTCATCACAGTCCCACTAAACCTACACCATCAAAATCTACACACAAAAACACAAACATTTGTGAAGGCTCTCAATAATAATCTGCTCAAGCAACAGAGACCTCCAAAGCAGAAACACAAACAACCTCCACCCCCCAACACAACCTAAATGACACATAACCCACAGACTTAACCACAGCCCATAAGGCAAAACGTTCCAACACACTAGTCATAGGTGACACTATAGTCAGGCACATTGATGTCCCACTCACCAGGCTAAACAATGAGAAGGTTACTGTCAGCTGCCTGTCTGGTGCCAGGATCCACCACATAACCCACGCACTCATCACTCAACAAGTACAAATATGACTCTGTCATTGTCCATGTTGGTGTGAATGACCTGAGCCGTACCTCCCTGGACTACAAGAAAAAAGACATGGAAGAGCTCTCTGATCTTGTAGCCCAGGCAGGCATGACTGAAGCCCCGAGTACCATCCTGCTATCACCCAGAATGATACTGCAGTACAAGGACAAAACGATTGACTTCAACAATTGCCTAAGCTTCTGGTGTCATTCTAAGGGGATCCAGTATCTAACTGCCTGGGCCGACAGACCACAATGCTTTACCAGAGATGGCCTGCACTTGTCACCATTGGGATTCCGGATACTGGCTAAGGCTCTTGCTGCCCCTATAGTGCCTTTTTTAGGCAAAGTTCAAATGACTAATTCACCATCCTAACAGGAACAGGCAAACAAAAACTGAGGGTAATGCTACTCGATGCTAGAAGTCTAAATCTCAAAATGCACTCCCTCGAGGCACTCCTTAATGGAGAACACCGATACCTGTGCAGTGACTGAGACCTGGTTCAAGGCTCCAGAGAGCACCCCTGCATTACCAAGATACAACTCGCACCACACTTTTTGGCCACCTAACCTGGACTGGAACACCAAAGGCGGAGGTGTGTCCATATTCATTAAGAATATCCACACCTCCAGGCTACTTGCTTAGCATAATGCATCCAAGGTTATCAAAGTTCAACTAACTCTGGGCAAAACTGCAATCCAAATTGTAGCTTGCTACAGATCCCCCACCATGCCCCAGGATTCTCACTCCTCTTTTCTTGACATACTGGAAAATATTAGGGTTCAAACATACACCCTAATAATGGGCAATTTCAACTACCCCACCATTAAATGGGAAAACTACTCATGTACCAACTCTTTTGCTCAACGCTTCCTGGAATTCATAAATTCCAATGCTCTGGATCAACTTATCCACAACCCCACCAGGGACAAAAATATCCTAGACCTTGTCTTTACCAAAATGAGTGACCGATGTTCCACACCTGAAATCAACTCCTCGTTGGTCAGATCTCACCATAAGCTAATCACCCAAGATATCCACGTCCCGCATTAAGGAAACCACAGTAAAAACTTTCTCCAAAGCCAACTTCATGCTTAAGACAAAAGTGGCAAACTTCATGACACCCATGCAGATGGACAATACAGTTACGACTGCTGAAACCTACACAAATACACTCTATAAGCACTTACACGAGTGCATGGATCGTGCTATCCGAAACAGAGCCAAGATACTATCCTCCAAAAAAAGGAAGCCAATCTGGTGGTCCCATGCCACAAAAACTCTACAACAGAGGGATGAAACTGTTTCAAGAGAGTAAAATCCCATGAGTGGAGGAGCTCCATGGTCAGTCTCGGTAGGAAGCTGAGATCCCTTATAAGATCCTCCAAAGCTAGCTACGAAAGCAAAATTGCTACTAATTCTAGGGACAACCACAAAACATTCTACAGTTATGTCAAGAATCTCAATGGAAACACCCAGATCTGCTCTGAGTTACAGCACAATGGCACAAAAATTACAGAACCAACTGATATTGCCAACATCCTGGCAGATAGGTTCAGTGCTAACTTTACCCCCTCTCACCCCCTAAATGGCCCTTATCTATACAGAAAGAATGCAGAGTCCCTGTAAACAACTACGCAGGTAAAAACTGCACTCTCTAAATCCAAAAACACAGCATTCATGGGACCAGACAACATCCCATGCTGCATTTTACACGAACTCCAGAACGAACTAGAGCCCCACCTAAGCACCATGTTCAACCATAGCCTCACGTCAGGCTTTGTGCCCACTGAATGGTGCACAGCAACACTTATCCCACTACACAAAGGGGGAGCCGCAACTGATCCCGGGAACTATCGCCCTATTAGCCTAACGAGCCTGGTCTGTAAGGCCATGGAACGTATCCTCATGGAACTCAAAGACATTGGTAACCTCCAAACTCCGGACCCCACCTAGTTTGGGTTTGTGAAATGCAGATCATGCCTCCTGAACCCGATTGACTTATTCGAGGCAGTCACCAAAGCCGTAGACGAGGGTAAGGTGGTTCTCACAGCCTATCTTGACCTCGCCAAGGCTTTCAACACCATCCCCCATTCTGGAATTTATAGCTAAACTCACTAAACTAGGTATAAATCCCTACGTCACCAGATGGTTTTGCAAACTGGCTCAATGACAGAACCCACACTGTAAAAGCTGCAGACTCGAAATCAAACTTCAAACCAGTGACAAGTGGAGTATCACAGGGTTAAGTCCTGGGACCTCGCCTGTTTGGTATCTACTTCTCTGAAGTACAGGCTAACACAGAAGGCCTTTGGCCAATGACGTTTGCAGAGGACTGCAAACTAGGAGCCATAGTCAAGTCTCCAAATGATGTGGACATCCTACAGAAGGGCCTCACTCAGACAGATGCCAAGTGTCAGAGCCATGGCCTCAAGCTCAATGCCAAAAAATTGCACGGTCATCCCCTTTGGCAAAAACTTTGTACCCATGAACTACCACATAGGCGGCAGTATACTTAACGCCGAATGTGTGATAAGAGATCTTGGGACCCAGGTGGACAGTAGTCTCTCCTTTGATAATCACATCACCACAGTAATCAGGAAATCCTTCTACGTGGCGCACCTCATCACAAAAGGGTTCTCATCCAAGAAAAAAAGTGGTCATTGCTATCTTCTACTCGACACTCATTAGACCCATTATACAGTACAATGCCCCTTTTGGAATGTACCTCAAGACATCTGCAGTAGCTGGAAAGGGCACAGAAGTACCTCACAGAGGATTACGGGCCTCAAACAGATGCCCTACATTGACAGTCTCAAAAAACTCCACTGCTTTACTCAGTAGCATATCGCCTACTCCGAGGTGATCTCTGCCTAATATATAAAGCTATGGCAAACCCACAGTGGATGGACATGCTACACCTAAAGAAATCACAATCCCTCTGAGTTACATGCTCTAGGGACCTAAACCTTGTCGCCACAATAAACAGGACATGCTGGAGGGATAGATTCCTGTCTCAGAAAAGTACAGTTGTGTACCTACCATAAATGTAGATGTTAGAGTGTATTCACTGTTGCAGTCATTACACTTGGGTTATCCTGCTGGCAGGCTACCAGTCGGCCTGAATTCCAAAGTCTTGGTCTGGCGTCGGTTGCTGTCGCCTCCTCCCTGACGTCAGTGCGCCAGGGGTATAAAAGATGCAGCAGACGCCATTTTCTTCAGTTTTTCTTGCCCCAGATGTCAAGTGCCCCCAAAAGGGTAGGCTAAAATTATGCTAATAAACATGCATCCACTAAAGTAATCATTTCCTTCCTCTACAAGCAAATACACCACATAGGTTGTATAGAATAGAGAAGTACAGTTAAGTCCCAGCAAAGGAAAGGGGGATGGTGGGTGGGTAACCTGGACTGCAACAGTGAATACACTCGAACATCTACATTTATGGTAGGTACATACCTGTACTATGTTCATCGTGTTTCACTGTTGCAGTCATTACACTTGGGTTGAATCCCAAAGCTGAGGTTGGGTGGCTGGGTCTAAACAGGATTAGGAGAGGCTATGAGGCCCTGCAGAACTGCAGTGGCAAAGCCTGCTCTGGATTTAGAGTAGAGAGGTAAGTGGTAGTGCTTTGTAAAAGTGTGCACTGAACTCCAAGTTGCAACCTCTAAGATGTCTTTGGTTGGTACTCCTCAGAGGAAGGCTGCTGAAGTGACTGCTGCTCTTGGTTGAATGTGGCCTAATGCCCTTAGGCACTGATTTGCCATGTTGTGAATAGCAGAAACGAATGCAGTGGCCTATCCATTTTGAAATAGTCTGCTTTGAGATAGCCTTTCCTTGTGATCCAGCAGGATATGCCTCTAAAAGTTGCTCAGTCTTTCTGAAAGCTTTAGTTCTGTCCAAGCAGAAGTGTAGCTGTCTGTGTATGTCCAAAGAATGCAGAAGTCTCTCACCCTTATACTGTGGGTTTGGATAAAAGGTAGGCAAATGAATGGTTTGGTTAAGGGCCACAATGGATGCTACCTTAGGCATAAATGTCGGGTTTGTCCTCAGAGAAACCCTGTCTGGATGGAAAATGAAAAGGTTCCACAGCCATAAGTGCCTGTAACTCTGAGACTCGTCTTGCAGAGGTTATTGCTAGGAACAGCGCTGTTTTCCATGAAAATAATTTTATCTCAGATGTAGAGGCTAGCTCAAGAGGAGGCAGTGTGAGTTTTTCCAAGACATAATTGAGGTCCCATGCAGGTATTGGTGCTCTCCTTGGAGGTCTTATGTTTTTGGCCCCTCTGAGGTACTGCCTTAGTAATGGATGAGAAAAAATAGATGGTTCTGTATTGTAATGAGCTGAAATGGCAGAGGCATGGATCTTAATTGATGAAAAGGATAGGCCTTTGTCCAGCATCTCAGTTAAGTATCGCAAAATCTGAGGAATATCTGGTACAAACGTGTCAATTCCTTGTGCCTGGTTCCAAGCACAGAATCTCTTCCATTTTTCTGCATAAGATTTTCTGGTACTGGGCCTCCTGGCCTCCAAAATAACATCCATCACCACTTTAGAGAGAGGTGTGTTCTGAATGGCTACATTATCCACCATGCTGCCAGATTTAGGGTCCTGAGTTGGCTGTGCAGGATCTGATTGTCTTGTTGGGTCAGTAAGTGAGGAATTTGAGGTAATGTCCAGGCTGGGCATTGAGACAAGTTCTTTAGGATTGGGTACCAGTGCTGGCGGGGCCAGTCTGTGGCAATCAGAATCATTTTTGGCTTCTCTTGTCTGACCTTTAGGAGTACCTTGGGGAGGAGGGGCAGTGGAGGAAAGGCAAATACTGTTAGGGTTTTCCCGCTGAAGGATACAGCATCCACTTTCCACACTTACTTGTGATAAGTCCTTGTGCAGAATCTCTGTATTTGGCAGTTGTGAGGGGAGGCAAATAGATCTATGTCTGGGTATCCCCATTTCCTTGTTATGCTGAAGACTTGTGGATCCAGTTTCCACTCATGGGGATCCATGAGGTTTCTGCTTAGTTCGTCTGCCAGAGTATTTATCTTTCCTGGTAGGAATTGTACTTGCAGGTGTACTTGAAAAATCAATGCTGTGTCCCATAAAGTCATGGCTAGTCTGCAGAGGGTATAAGGAATGTGTGCCTCCCTGCTTATTTATGTACCACATGACTGTAGTATTGTCCGTCTTTATCAGTAGTTGTCCTGGATGAAGTAGATCCTTGAAAGCTGTCAGGGCATTCTGAACAGCTAGCATCTTTTTTTGATTGATATGAAGATGCATTTGGCTTGCGGACCATGTGCCCTGAATACATTTTCCTGCCATGTGGGCCCCCCAGGCATAATCTGATGCATCTGTTGTTAATGTCTGCCTGGCTGTGGGTCAAGTGAATGGCTGTCCCTTGTTGTGGTGACAGGCCTGTGCCCACCATCAAAACTCCTATTGCAGGCAGGGAATGAGGGTAATTAATGTTTCCAGGCTGTGGCAATGTTGAGTCCATTTAGATGCCATTGTAATTTCCTCATATGCAGTCTTGCATATGGACTTAGCAGAATGATGTTTGCTCTGAGAGTGTTGATGGAGAAGTACAAAGAAGGTCAGAAGGAGTTGCATTGTGTCTTTGTGGATTTAGAGAAAGCATATGACAGGGTGCCTAGAGAGGAGTTGTGGTATTGTATGAGGAAGTCAGGAGTGTCAGAGAAGTATGTAAGAGTGGTACAAGATATGTACGAGGGTAGTGTGACAGCGGTGAGGTCTGCAGTGGGAGTGATGGATGCGTTTAAGGTGGAGGTAGGATTACATCAAGGATCAGCTCTGAGTCCTTTCTTATTTGCAGTGGTGATGGACAGGTTGACAGACGAGATCAGACAGGAGACCCCGTGGACTATGATGTTTGCAGATGACATTGTGATCAGAAGTGAGAGTAGGGAACAAGTGGAGACGACCCTGGAGAGGTGGAGATATGCTCTAGAGAGAAGAGGAATGAAGGTCTGCAGGACAAAGAGAATATATGTGTGTGAATGAGAGGAAGGGCAGAGGAATGGTGAGGATGCAGGGAGGAGAGGTGGCGAATGTGAATGAGTTTAAGTACTTGGGATCAACAGTTCAGAGTAATGGTGAGTGTGGAAGAGAGGTGAAGAAGAGTGTACAGGCAGGATGGAGTGGGTGGAGAAGAGTGTCAGGAGTAATTTGTGACTAGTACCAGTAAGAGTGAAAGGGAAGGTCTACAAGAGGGTAGTGAGACCAGCTATGTTATACGGGTTGGAGACAGTGGCATTGACAAAAAGGCAGGAGTCAGAGCTTGACGTGGCAGAATTGAAGATGTTAAGATTTGCACTGGGTGTGACGAGGATGGACAGGATTAGGAAAAAGTATATTCGAGGGTCAGCCCAGGTTGGAAGGTTTGGAGACAAAGCCAGAGAGGCAAGATTACTTTGGTTTGGACATGTGCTGAGGAGGGATGCAGAGTACATTGGGAAAAAGATGCTAAGGATGAAGCTGCCAGGTAACAGGAAAAGAGGAAGGCCTAAGATAAGGTTTATGGATGTGGTGAGAGGATATGCAGGTGGTTGGTGTGACAGAGCAAGATGCAGAGGACAGGAGGAAATAGAAACAGTTGATCTGCTGTGGCAACCCCTAACGGAAGCAGCCGAAAGGAGGAGGATGCCATGAAGCCCAAAGCCTGCAGAATTTTTCTTGCAGATAACTGGGTCTTTGTTGCCAACATTTTGAAGAAAGAAGTCAGTTGCCTTTCTTTGTCTGGCGTGAGATAAGCCATCTGGGCAGTTGTATTTAAGCTTGCAACCCAGGAATATTATCTCTTGAGAGGGTACTAGTTTTGATTTATTTTCGTTTACTGTGTACCCTAGGCAAATTAGTAATCTTTTTACAAATGCTAGATGCTTTAGTAGAATGTCCTTGTTCTCTGCTTGAATAAGGCAGTCGTCCAAGTAAGGATATATCTGAATTCCTCTGTCTACAAAATGCAATTACTGGTGCCAGGCATTTTGTGAAGACCCTGGGCGCAGTAGATAAGCCAAAGGGCAGTGCAGAGAATTGGTAGTGCATTGAGCCAGCCTTGAATCTGAGGTATCTTCTGCAAGATTGTCTGATTGGGGCATGCAGGTATGCCTCTTCGGTCCAAAGTTACAAGCCAAGCCTTCTTGCCCAGCATGGGCAGAAGCTGCTGCAGAGTCAACATTTTGAATTTTGGAATGTCCAGAAATGTGTTTAGAATAGACAGGTCCAGTATTGGTTTCCAGGCTTTGTCCTTTCTGGATACCAAGAAAAGTCTGGAGTAAAATCCTTGTCCCTGCTCTTGCTGCGGCACTCGCTGAATGGAGCTCATGTCCATGAGAGATGAAACTTGTTTTTGTGCCTCTGCCCATAGATTGTGTGGCAGGCCTGGCATACCTTTTGCCCTTGGCAGGGTGTGAAAGTGAAACCTGTAGCCCTGGGACACTATATTCAAGACCCATTTCTCCTGGGTGATCATGTGCCAATTTTGTGAAAAAAGTGCTAGTTTCCCCCCTAAGGGGGCTGCCAAAAGATAAGTGCTTGGTGCTGGCAGAGGAAAGTCATTGGGACTGTTTCCTGTATGGCTGTGATTTGTCTTCTCCGCTTTTGGAGGTAGAAGCACCCCATTGTTTAGACCTGTATGAGCCTTGGGGCTGGGATCTGCCTCTGGGGTGTCTGTATCTGCCTCTTTGCGGCCTGACACTGGAAAGGACCAATTCTATGTAGGCCTGTTCCTGCTAAATCTGGGTGGCTGTACCTGTAAGAAATCCTTAACTGTTTACATAGATTTTGCTTTGTCCTCCACTTTTCTTCAACACCTCTTCTGCCTTAACACCAAAGTATCATGCTGTAATGGAGCATCTAATAATAAGAAGTTATGTACTCACCATAACGTTCCATCTGAGTAGGTGGCTTCATTTGTCTGCAACCTGTGGGTCTTGGATCCAATATCGGATCTGAGCCGGCAACTATTTATACAGCTATGGATCCGAGCTCCTAGCTCCTCCCCTCACCCATAATCCCCTGCCAACCCCAAATGACCTCAGATCAAGTTTGCCCTCCTACATATACATAAAAAGGTATCCCAACAGGAAAAGGCAGGAATAATACCACCAACTAACTCTTCTGAAGGCCAGGGGGAAGGAGGGGGGGATGGTTGCAGACAAATGAAGCCACCTACTCAGATGGAATGTTATGGTGAGTACATAACTTCTTAATCTGGAGTAGGGGACTTCATTTGTCAGCAACCTGTGGGACAGAGTCCCCAGCTACCTGAATCTTGGGCGGCCATCATCGAAGGATGTTCCGGAGCACTGCGGAGCCAAAGGATGCTCTCCCTCTGGAAATGACGTCCAGTTTGTAGTGGTTAATAAAGGTATGAGATGAGGCCCAAGTGGCTGCCAAGCAAATATCATCCAAGGGGACTCTAGATTTGAATGCAGTAGAAGTAGATATGGAGCGAGTGGAATGTGCATGAACCCTTTGAGGTGCGGGCCTCCCAGAAGCCTCATACGCTAGAAGGATACATTGGGAAATCCAGTGTGATAAGGTGACCTTCGAAACGGCTTTACCCAAACTGAATTTGGCAAAGGAAATGAACAGCTGATCAGATTGTCTGTGACCAGCAGTCCTATGAATATAGAAACGCAGCTGCCTGTGCACATCTAAGGAATGCAGCTTGTATTCTCCTTTATTTTGATAATTAGGGAAGAAAACAGGAAGGTTAATGGACTGACTGATATTGGTTTCTGAGGCCACCTTAGGCAGGAAGGATGGACTGGTCCTGAGGTACACTATATCCTGATGAAGAACAAAGTAAGGGGGTTTTATGGAAAGAGCTTGAAGTTCCGAAACTCTTTTCGCAGAAGTGATTTCTACCAGGAATGCTGTTTTCCAAGACAGGTATTTAAGATCAGCCGAGGCAGCTGGTTCAAAGGGAGAAGCAGTCAAGGCCTGAAGAACTAGCGATAGGTCCCAAGGGGGTATGGCTTCTTTAATAGGGGGCCTGAGCAGAAAAGTACCCTTGAGGAAGGTTTTACATAGTTTAGCTGACATCAAAGGACCTGTCTCGTGTCCTACATGGCAATGGGAGATGGCTGCCAATTGTACCCTGACTGTCGAACAGCTAGCCCCTTGCTGAAAAAGCCCGGTAAGGAAGTCCAAAACGGATGTTAGCGGAGCAGTGAAGGGGTTCAGATTATGATGTTCCGCCCAGACGGAGAAGCGCTTCCATTTACTGCGGTAAATCTTCCTGGTGGAAGGTTTATGCGCTGCCACCAAGATGGCTTTGACTGGTGAAGAGATACCGGGAGTCCTAATTAAGAGTGGAACTGGAGCAGCCAAGCTGTCAGCTTCAGGTTGTCCAGATTCGGGGTCAGTAAGCCTGATGGGTGGGATATCAGATCCGGGCTGGGATCCAGAATCCAGGGAGGATTCACCAAGTGAGACCACAGGTAAGGGAACCAAGTTTGTCGAGGCCAGAATGGGGCAATCAGGATCATTTTGCTCCCCAACCGAGAGGCTTTCTGTAACATCTTTAGCATCGGGGTAGAGAAGGATAGGCATAAAGTAGACTGGGCGGCCAAGCATGCACTAGAGCGTCTCTCGGGGCTTCCCCTGGTGGGGGAATCAGGGCGAAGAACTTGTCGCATTTCGTATTTGAGGGAGGCGCAAAAAGATCGCAGCAGGGTTGCCCCCATTTTGCAAAAATCCGCTTCGCTACTCGGGAGTTGAGAGACCACTCGTAAGGGGAAAGAATAGTGAGGCTGAGTTTGTCCGCCAGAATGTTGGACCGTCCCAGAATGTGCGTTGCGATCAGAAAGCAGTTGGTGGAGATCGCACATTCCCACACTCTCATGGCCTCTCGGCAGACAGGATAAGACCTGGTTCACCCGTTTGTTGATATACCAGACAACTGACATGTTGTCCGTCTGTATCGCAATAGTTCCTACGGGAAGAAGGTTGTGAAGTGCTTGCAATGCCAACAGCACTGCCCTCATCTCCAGAACATTGATATGCAGGGAGGTCTCTCTGTCGTTCCATGTGCCTTGGACTGTTCTGCCTGAGCAATGCCCCCCCCCCCCACCTGAGGCGAGAAGTGTCCATGGTCACCGTGACGAGAGGAGGTGGAGCGCAGAAGGGGCAACCTGTATGGAGGTCTGGGGAATGAAGCCACCATAACAGGGCCCTCCTGCAAGCTTTGCTGATAGAGACAGGGTGACTGAGAGGAAGAAGCTGAAAGGACCATTGTACTTGGAGGGTCCACTGTAGTACCCTCATGTTTAGGCGAGCGCATGGAAGGAGTGTTATTGCCGCTGCCATAGAGCCTAGTGCCCTCAGGACCAATTCCACGGGTGGAGCTTCTGATTGGAGGATGGCCCGCACATGTAAACTCAGATTCTGTAGTCGTTCCGAAGTGAGGTAGGCTCGCAGACTTCTCGTATCTAATCTGGCCACTATGAAGTCTATCACTTGTGTCGGAGCAAGGGAGGATTTGTCCATATTGATCGTGATGCCTAACTGGGGGGCTAGGCGGAGAAAGAAATCTCTGGCCGAGCAGAGTAGATGCCTTGTTGGGGTGGTCAGGAGCCAGTCGTCCAGGTACGGGAAGACCTGCATTCCCTGAAGTCTCAGGTGGGCCGCTATCACTGCTAAAACTTTGGTGAATACCCTGGGGGCTGTGGTGAGGCCAAAGGGAAGGACCCTGAACTGATGGTGACTGGCTCCCAGCCGGAAGCAGAGAAACCTCCTGGATCGTCTGTCCATTAAAATGTGGTAGTACGCATCCTTCAGGTCTATTGAGCACATCCAGTCATTCTCCCGCAACAGGGGGAGAATGGATTGAAGAGTGACCATTCGGAATTTCTCCTTGGTTACCGACAGGTTCAAGAGGGAAAGGTCTAGAATTGGTCTCAGGTCCCCCGTCTTTTTTGGCACCAGAAAGAACCTGGAGTAAAACCCTAATCCGAGCTGGTCTGGGGGGACGGGTTGGATGGCCCTTTTTTCTAGCAGCTGCTGGATTTCTGCAGCCTCCCTCTGATCGGGTGGTACATCGGGGAGGTTCTTGAGTCTGGGGACATGCAACATAGGGATTTTGTAACCTCTGGATATAATCCGAAGCACCCAGCGGTCTGACGTGATGGACTCCCATGCCGCCAGATGCCTCAAGAAGCGCCCCACGACTGCCTCCAGAGTGGAGCAGTCGGGCAAAGCTTCAGGGCTGTTGCGTGGGCAGATCAGAGAAGGATTCTCTGGACTCAAAATTTCTCGGTGCCCCTCTGCCTCTAGGGCGGCGTCCTCCCTGTCCTCCTCTGCCACGGAAGGACTGGTTGTCCAGAGCAGGTTGGGAATGTTGCGATTTCCGGAACCACATCTTCTGCCCCTTTTGGTTCTTGGAAAAGAACCTCTGGGGAGCAGAGAAGTGGACTCCGATGGCAGACAACGTCTTCCCGTCCTTCTCGCTTTGGATAAGTGTCTCGCGAACGGTCTTGCCAAACAAAGCAGAACCATCAAAGGGGGCATTCACAAAGGACGCCTTGAAGGGCTCCGCGAAGTCACAATGTCGGAGCCAGGCCTGGCGTCTCATAACTAGGCCTGCTCCGCTAGCTCTAGCGGCTCCCTCAGTTGCGTGAGACAACAGCCGCATAGAGGTATTAGAAACAGATCTCAGAGTGGCCATACGAGTGGAGTACAATTGCCTGTCCTCCGCCGACATGGACTCCGGGGGGGAAGCAGCGTATTCTTTAATAAGATCCCGCTGCATCCTGATAACATGTGCCATGTAGTTCAGAGACCTTACTGAGAAGGTCGCTGAACTGAATACCCGCCTCCCAAGGCTATCCATCAAGCAAGACTCCTTGCTCGGTGGATGGACCGAGGGGCTCTCCTGAGCTAGTTCCCTTTTAGTGGCTGCCGCCAGCAACATGGCATCTACAGGGGGACCCTTGCTCCAGTGGGGCCGGTCTGCGGGGGGGCTCAAAGTCCTATCCGGGCGCTTGGGGATTGGCTCCACAGTGTCCAGCTCCTTCCATGCCCTGGTGGTCACAATGTCCACCAGGGGGTCGGCCGGAGGGGACAACCAAGAGGTAGACTGGCCTGCTTCGAATGCCTCCAGGAACACGGACTAGTTGGAGGAAGCCTTGGGGGCAGACACCCCCCCCCCGAGCATCTCCATGATGCCTCCAAAGGAGACATCCTCAGGGGGTGACCTTGGGGAGCCTTCCCCCTTCATCCAAATCTGTGTCCTCTGTTAAGGACTCGGGGGAGTCCACGTGCCTCCTCTTACACTTATGCTTGCGAGGCACTTCCTTGGGGGGGGCTGTCTGAGGAGGTCTCACCAGCAATGTCCTGTTCCAAAGGAACAACCTGGGACATCGAAGCAGGCTGTCCCTGTGGCCGGGTGATGGAAGCCTGACCCAGCAGAGAGGGAGTGCAGGGCGGAGCCGAGACAAGGGCCGGAGGTCTGGATGCTCTCGACAGAGCCCTCTCCACTACATCGAAGGCCGAGGGGGAGCCGCTCTCCCTGGGCTCCGAGAGCTGACTCCCACTCGGATCCGATGAAAGGATCGGAACCGGCGCCGAGACCGTCGGATCAGAGGAACCAGTGTGCTCTGACCTGGACGGAGCCGAAGGCACACTGAATTCCTCGGATCCGAAGCTCGGGCCATGGCTCAGAGAGGTCGGATTCGACGATGGACCCGACAGACTCGAGGGTAGTGTCGGATCCGAAGTACCCAGTACTGTCGGTGCCGACCCACCCCCGGCTCTAACGCTGCCCAGCTCCAAGCGCTCCAAACCCGGAAAGCGGGTCGGAGAAGGAGCTATCACAGCAAAAAGGGTGTCAAGCTCCCCCCCCTTCGGGGGGGAGGCAGGAGCACTCCCATCTACAGCTGGGCCTGGATGAACCTTCTCATCATCCGGTCCAAGTCTCCATCAGACAGGCTGTAAGTGGATCTCGACGAGGCCACCGAGGCAGGCCTGGAGTGACGCCTCGAAGACCTCGACGGAGATCGGGTCTCCTCCTCCGGTCCCGGGGAGAAGCAAGGTGATCGGAGCCGAGGAGGAGACCTGGAAGCCGTGGAGGGAGAAGCCCGCTTAGCTGGGGGGCCCCAAAGCGGAGGCCTCGGCCCGCCGCTTGTGGTGCTTCTCCCTCCGTTTCGCCCTCCTGGCCTCCCTGTCCTCCAGCGCTTTAGTGGGAGTTTGAATCCCGGCCGGAGGAAGGGGGGCAGGAGTGGCCACCACCACAGGCTGAGGAGGTGCCACGGGAGTAGCCGAAGCCGACTCCAGGGGCAAAAGTCCCACCAGGACCAGCTTCGACCTCCGCTCTTTGAGTGCCCTGGGGTTGAACCCTGCACAAATCGTGCATCCTGAGGACAGGTGTTCAACCCCAAGGGACCGAACACACCGAGTGTGGCCATCCGCTGGGGAGAGCTTATGGCAACACTCGGTGCATTTAGAAAAAAATAGGCTTTGGGGCCTCTAACATGTCCCAAAACTAAGAAACTACACAAACACACAAGGCCCCAAACGCAAACACACAAAATCACACACTAACGACCAGCGAGGGGAGGGTAACACTAAAAATTTCAAAAAAAAAAAAAAAAAAACAGACTAAAGGGAAGCCTAATACACACACACTAATTACTGACAGAAAAAAAGGGCTAAAGAGATAAAATGGGAACACTTATCTCAATCGCCAGGAGCTCAAAATCCAGCTGACACACTCTAGAGTGGCAAACTAGATCTGAGGTCATTTGTGGTTGGGCAGGGGATTATGGGTGAGGGGAGGAGCTAGGAGCTCGGATCCATAGCTGTATAAATAGTTGCCGGCTCGGATCCGATATCGGATCCAAGACCCACAGGTTGCTGACAAATGAAGTCCCTACTCCAGATTTTTGCTTTAACATGATCAGGTAGATTCTGTTCCTTTAACCAAGCATGCCTCCTAATGACAGAACCCGTAACAGTGGCCCTATAGGAGGCCTCCAGAGAGTCAAAACCACATTGCAAAGTATGCTTTCCCACTTGTTCAGCTGCATGCAATAAATCCTGCATTTCTTTGTTTTCTGCACATTCAGAATGTCAACATTTTCTGTTTAAGCAGTGACATTAAGTATTGCTGATATTTAAGCATATGAAACTGACAATTTAAAGCCCTTACAGCCAAGGTAGCAGAAGTGTAAATTTTTTCCCCAACTGTCCAGTGCCCTTGAATCCCTATCAGACGGGATAGGGTTTTTTTGCAGTGGAAGCCCTGAGATACAGTTTCTGGGTCAGCAGCAGGGATTTTATAAAGAAATTTATGTGAATATTGAACCCTGTAGTATCTGTCTGGCTTAACAGGTGTAGGGGGGGTAAAGAGTCAGGAGACAGGCCGGACTCTGAAAATACATCTACAATGTCTAAAACAGGAGGAACAGCAAGAGGCCTGTGCTGAAGTAGTAAAAGAAAATCTCTGAGCCTTTTCTTAGATTCTGAGTAATCTTGGCTCTCCCAGTGGACGTGCTCCCTCATGGTATGCAGTGTGTCCCCAAAAGAATAATCCTCAGGAGGAGAGGCTGAAGGGATAGATTCTTCAGCATCAGAATCCTCATATGGAGGAAGAGAGTATTCCTGTTCAGAAGACGAGTCAGAGGAAATGGAAACCTGATCTGAAGATTCATATTCTGTCTCTTGCCTAGGCCTCTTATCAGGAGGGGGATGGGAACCCCTGATCAAAGTAATTAGGTCTTTGGCCATTTTGAGCATCTGTTTTTAGGCATGGAGGCCTGTCCATGGGATTGCTGTACTTGTTTCTTTGTCTTTAGAGGTGCTTTAGTCTTTGCCTTTGAAGCTGAAGTCGTTTTTACATACAACTGTGTAGGGCTGAAAACACCCTCAGAAGCAGATGCCTTCTCAGCGGCTCTGGACCCATCTGAGGGAATATTTTCCAAGGGTCCAATACCTTGAGTTTCCAGTGGCCTAGTCGGCTCCACGTGGAAGTTGGAAGCGGCCTGTGGCTCTGAGGTAGCCGGCGTCAGGGGCTGTGAAAGCACCTCACTGAGAACCGGCGACTGGCTTAGAAGAAACCTCGTTGTCAATTTTGGAACTCTGATGCCTGTCCTTTTCTTTTTCCTTGCGTTTCTTGTGAATTGCGGTATTCGGATGGCTGTCCGACGACATCGTGTAATTATATCTTCAGCCAAAGTAGTGAAATGCAGAATCGTACTGACGCTTAATACTGCGTTGGTTAAATCTAACACAAAACCTACAATTAGCAACATCATGATCAGGGCCTAGGCATGGAATACAGTAAGAATGGAAGTCCTTATGAGGTATTTGCTTCCCACAAGAAATATAATTATTAACTTTTTCTGACATCGGTCTGGAGCAAGAAAAAGAGTTTCTCCAACGGGGTACTTAGCTTTAAATGAAGACTTCGGATCTGAAATTTGAACACGAAATCTCAGGAGTCGGCCGACCAGAACTTGTGAACTGCTTTTATTTCGGGCACCGCGCGGCAAGAAAGACTGAAGAAAATGGTGTCGGCTGCATCTTTTATACCCCTGGCGCACTGACGTCAGGGAGGAGGCGACAGCAATTGACGCCGGACCAAGACTTTGGAATTCAGGCCGACTGTGGGTAGCCTGCCAGCAGGATAACCCAAGTGTAATGACTGCAACAGTGAAACATGATGAACATCTTCACATACTCTGGAACAAGCTACCCATCTATGTTGAGCAAAGTTCCTCATTAGCACTCATAGAAAAATCTTGATGAGTGGATGGGAAATAAGAAAAACACATCAGGGATCACTTCTGTGGCTCTGCTCGACAGGGGCACAAGAAAATAACTTTCTTGGGTGGCATAAGCCACGGAACCTTGTTGGCTAGGCTTACTTAGGCCCTTGGGCCGATAGCCTAGTACCTACCTATGAACAATGCTCTCGTTTCTGTACTGGGCTGCGAAGGACCCTCACACTTCAGTTTCCACATGTACAGCAGTCTATTGCTGCTCTTTCCCTGGGCAACAGCATGACAACTTTTCCCCTCTGTCGAGTAGTTTAGTTAACTCATTTACTCCAATGGAGCTCAGGAAGTTTGCACTGTAACTTCCAATGGGTGGAGCATAAGCCTTTTGACACACTCAAATTATGTTCTTATGTTTTAAACAAATGTTCATATCTTTGGAACTATAGGAATTATGAAAAGTACAGTTTTGTACCTACCATAAATGTAGATGTTAAGAGTGTCTTCACTGCTGCAGTCATTACAGTTGGGTTATCCTGCCGTCAGGTGGGCCCGCAGTCGGCCTGAGTTCCAAAGTCTTGGTCCGGCGTCGGTTGCTGTCGCCTCTTCCCTGACGTCAGTGCACCAGGGGTATATAAGCAGCAGACGACGCCATTTTCTTCAGTTTTTCTTTCCCCAGATGTCAGGTGCCCCCAAAAATGGTAGGCAATACATATTGCTAATAAAACGTACAAAAAAGGTAAAAATAAAACCTTCAGTAACCAGCAAATACACCACATAGGTAGTATAGGTTAGTCCCAGATAAGATAGAGGGGCTGGCGGGTTGGTAACCTGGACTGCAGCAGTGAAGACACTAACATCTACATTTATGGTAGGTACAAAACTGTACTATGTTCGTGTTTCACTGCTGCAGTCATTACACTTGGGAAGAATCCCAAAGCTGAGTTTGGGTGGCTGGCTCTAGAGAGGATTTGGTGTGGCTATGAGGTCCTGCAGCACTGCAGTGGCAAAGCCAGCTCTGGATCTAGAATAAAGAGGCAAATGGTAATGCTTGGTAAAGGTGTGGACTGAACTCCAAGTTGCAGCTTCCAAGATATCTTTGGTGGGTACTCTAAGGTAGGCAGTAAAAGTGGCAGTTGCCCTGGTGGAATGTGGTTGAATATTACTAGGTACAGGTTTCCCATGTTGTGTGTAGCATAACCGGATACAGTGTCCTATCCACTTTGAAATGGTCTGCTTTGAAATAGCCTTTCCCTGTGATCCTGCAGCATATGATACAAACAATTGTTCAGATTTTCTGAAAGCTTCTGTTTTCTCCAAGTAGAAGCGCAATTGCCTGTGTATGTCCAAGGAATGTAGATGTCTCCCCTTTATTCTGGGGATTTGGGTTAAGAGCCACACTGGATACCACCCTTAGGCATAAAGGTAGGGTTTGTTCTTAAAGAAACCCTGTCTTGGTGGAAAATGATGAAAGGCTCCACTACCATTAGTGCCTGCAGTTCTGAGACTCTTCATGCTGAGGATATTGCCAGAAGCAGAGCAGTTTTCCATGATATATATTTTAACTCTGCTGAATTGGCTAGTTCAAACCGAAGCAAAGTGAGCTTTTCCAAAATGAAATTGAGGTCCCAAGTTGGTGTTGGTGCTCTCCGGGGCGGCCTTATGTTTTTAGCCCCTCTGAGGTACTGCTTTAGCAATGGATGAGAGAAAATAGGAAGATCTGTGTTGTAATGAGCCGAGATGGCAGAAGCGTGAATCTTGATGGATGAGAAGGATAGTCCTTTGTCCAGCATCTCAGTCAAGTATTGTAGTATCTGAGGAATGTTAGGGACCAGAGGATCAAGGTTTTGAACCTGATTCCAGGCACAGAATCTCTTCCACTTGTCAGAATAAGATTTCCTGGTGCTAGGCCTCCTGGCCTCCAAAATGACATCCATAACAGCTTTAGAGAGAGGTAGTCTGTTTGGCTAATGAATCTGCCATGCAGCCAGGTTTAAGGTTTTGAGCTGACTGTGCAGAATCGGATTGCTTTGCTGAGTCAGAAGGTGTGGAATGAGGCAAAATCCAAGGTGGGCCTTGAGCTAAGTTCTTTAAGATTGGGTACCAGTGCTGGCGTGGCCAGTCTGGAGCAACCAGAATCATCTGTGTTTTTTCTCATCTGGCTTTTAGGAGTACCCTTGTAAGGACAGGCAGAGGTGGGAAGGCATAAACATGTAGGCTTTTCCAGCTGAACGAAAGAGCATCCACTTTCCATGCTTGTGTGCGATAAGTCCTTGGTGCAGAATTTTTGTAGTTGGTAATTCAGTGGTGAGGCAGAAAGATCTATGTCCGGGCACCCCCATTTTTGCATTATCATGCTGAAGATTTGTGGATTTAATTTCCACTCGTGACGATCCATGATGTTTCTGCTTAAGTCGTCTGCCAGAGTGTTCTTTCCTGGCAGGAATTGTGCTTGCAGATGAACTTGATAGGTTAGAGCTGTGTTCCACGAAATCATGGCTTGTCTGCACAGGGGGTAAGAATGAGTGCCCCCTTGTTTGTTTATGTACCACATTACCGTGGTGTTGTCTGTCTAATAGTAATTCTCCTGGATGCAGAAGATCCTTGAAAGCTGTAAGGGCATTTTGTACAGCGATCTCTTTTTGATTGATGTGAAGATGCATTTGGTCTGTTGTCCATGTGCCCTGAATACATTTTCCTGCCATGTGTGCTCCCCAGGCGTAATCCAAGGTGTCTGTTAAGTCTGCCTGGCTGTGGGAAGAGTGAAAGGCTGACCCTTGTTGAAGTGACATGCCTGTGCCCACCATCGAAACTCCTGTTGTAGGCAGGGAATTAGTGGTATTACTGTCTCCAAGCTGTGAGAATGTTGAGACCAAACACTTTTTAGGTACCATTGTAATTTCTTCACGTGCAGTCTTGTATATGGAATTAGTAGTATGCAGGATGCCACGAATCCCAAGGCCTGCAGAATTTTTCTTGCAGGGAGTTGGGACTTTGTTGCCATCAATTGAAAATACTGAGTCAGTTGTCCTTGTCTGGAGTGAGATAAGCCATCTGGGCCTTTGTATTTAAGCTGTCATCCAGGAATATTATCTCGTGAAGGCACTAGTTTTGATTTCTTTTCGTTTACTGTGTACCCTAGGCAACTTAATCTTTTTACGAACACCAGATGCTGTAGAAGAATGTCCTTGCTCTCTGCTTGAATCAGGCAGTCGTCCAGATATGGATATATTTGAATCCCTTTTTGTCTGCAAAATGCAATTACTGGTGCCAGGCACTTGGTAAAGACCCTGGGCGCAGTAGATAAGCCAAAGAGCAGTGCAGGGAATTGGTAGTGCATTGAACCAGCTATGAATCTGAGGTATCTTCTGCAATTTTGTCTGATAGGGACATGCAGGTATGCCTCTGAGGTCCAAAGTAACAAGCCAAGCTTTCTTGCCCAACATGGGAAGGAGCTGTTGCAGTGTCAGCATTTTGAATTTCGGAACATCGAGGTAAGTATTTAGAATGGAAAGGTCAAGAATGGGTCTCCAGGCTTTGTCCTTTCTGGGTACCAGGAAGAGTCTTGAGTAAAATCCTTGCCCTTTTTCCTGCTGTGGTACTTTTTGAATAGCTCTCATGTCCATGAGAGCTGCAATTTGTTTTTGTGCTTCTGCCCATTGATTTTGTGGCAGGTCTGGCATTCCTTTTAGCCTTGGAAAAGTGTGAAAGTGGAACCTGTAACCTTGAGACAATATTCAGCACCCATTTGTCTTGGGTGATTGTTTGCCAGTTTTGAGAAAAAAGTGCTAGTTTCCCCCCAAGGGAGCTGCCAAAAGGGAAGAATTTGGCATTGGAAGGGGGAAGTCATTGGGACTATTTCCTGTAAGGTTGTGACTTGTCCTCACCTCCTTTTGGGTTTGAAGCACCCCACTGTCGTGGTCTGTAAGATCCTTGTGGCTGAGATCTGCCTCTTGGGCGTCTGTATCTGCCTCTTTGTGGCCTGACACTGGAAAGGAGCAATTCTTTGCAAGCTAATTTCTGAAAAAATCGTGGTGGCTGCATCTGTAAGAAATCCTTCACTGTTTGCATAGATTTTGCCTTATCCTCCATTTTCTTTAATACCTCTTCTGCCTTAATACAAAATAAATTATCTTGCTGCAAAGGAGCATCCAATAATTTTGCCTTAACATGATCTGGTAAACTTTGTTCTTTTAACCAAGCATGCCTTCAAATCACAGATCCTGTAACTGCTGCTCTACAAGAAGCTTCTAATGAATCAAAACCACATTGTAAAGTATGCTTTCCCACTTGTTCAGCTGCAGGCAATAAATCCTGCATTTCCTTATAGTCCGGTTGTTCTGCATTTGTACTCATTTTCTGTTTTAATTGAGACAGTAAGTATTGTTGATATTTAAGCATGTGAAACTGGCAATTTACAGCCATCACTGCTAATGTTGCAGAGGTGTAAACTTTCTTTCCCCATCTAATGCTCTAGAGTCCCTATCCGAGGGAACTGGATTCTTAGCCGTGGAAGCCTTAACCCCTTTGGGACCCTGGGAAATAGTTTCTGGGTCAGCAACAGGGTTTTTATAAAGAAATTTGTGAGTCAGGGACTCTGTAGTACCCGTCTGGCTTGACTGGAGCTGGGGGTAAAGAATCAGGATTTAAACTAGATTCAGAGAACACATCATCCACAATGTCCAACACTGGTGGAATAGCAAGGGGCCTGTGCTGAGGCAGTAAAAGAAAGTCTCTGAGCCTTTTCTTGGATTCTGAGTAATCCTGGCCCTCCCAATGGAAATGCTCCCTCATAGTATGTAGTTTCCCCAAAAGAATTATCATCAGGAGGAGAAGCTGAAGGAATTGACTCTTCAGCATCAGAATCCTCATAGGAGGGTAAAGAATATCTCTAGTCTGAAGAGGAATCAGAATATACTGAAACCTGGTCAGAGGAATCATAATCTGTATCCTGCCTAGGCCTTTTATCAGGAGGGGGATAGGAACCCCTGATCAGAGTTAGTCTTCGGCCATCTTGAGCATCTGCAACCTGATTGTTTGTTTGATATTTGACTGTTTCTCTCTCTGTATTATTATAATTTTGGAAATGTCTGTATTTTTGTATAATGTTGGAGCTTTTTCTCCTCCTCTCCTGAAAAGGACATTGTATCCAGTCGAGTTTTCCAAATGTAAAAAAAAATAAAAAATAAATAATAAATAAATCTGTTTTTTAGGCATGGAGGCCTGTCCAGGTGAATGCTGTACTTGCTTCTTTGTCTTTAATGCAGTTTTAGTCTTGGCTGTAGTTGCAATGGTAAGTTAAGTAGGCCTGAAAACACCCTCAGAAGCTGATGCCTGCTCAGCGGCTCCGGACCCATCTGAAGGGTTAATCTCCGTTGGCCCAACACCTTGAGTATCCAGAGGCCTAGGCACCTCCATATGGGAGTCGGTCGTGGCCTGTGGTTCTGAGGTAGCGGGTGTCAGGGGCTGCAAAAGCACCTCACTGAAAACCGGTGAACCGGCGACTGGCCTAGAAGAGGCTTTGTCGTCGGTTTTGGGCCTCGGATGCCTTTCCTTATCTTTATCTTTGCGTTTTTTGTGCATTCCGGTCGTTGGTTGTTCCGATGGCATTGTATAATTAAACCTTCGCCCAAAGTAATGGCGAGCAAAATCAGACGTTTCATAGTGCGTTTGTTAAATCGAGCACAAAATCGACAGCTAGTGACGTCGTGATCTGGGCCTAGGCATGGAATACAATAAGAATGAAAATCCTTGTGAGGTATTTGCTTCCCACAAGAAATACAACTATTAACTTTTACTGACATCGGTCTGAGGCAAGAAAAAGTTTCCTGAACGGGGTACTTAGCTTTATTGAACACTTCGGTTCTGAAATTGAATTTGAAATCTCAGGAGTCGGCTGACTAGCACTTGCGAACAGCTTTTGCTTCGGGCACCGCGCAGCAAGGAAAGACTGAAAAAAATGGCGTTGGCTGCTTCTTGTATACCCCTGGCGCACTGACGTCAGGGAAGAGGCGACAGCAACCGACACCGGACCAAGACTTTGGAACTCAGGCTGACTGCGGACCCGTCTGAAGGCAGGATAACCAAAGTGTAATGACTACAGCAGTGAAACACGAACATGTATAAGTGTGAAACTCTACAGCACAAAAAAGTTAAGTTCTTAACATAATGTTCCATATGCGTTGTCCATCTCGTCCTTGTCACGTGTGGGTTGGATCAAATGTGTCGGATCCATCTCGGCCAATACTCCAGCTTGAGGTCTTCAGCAAAGCTCATTGGCCTCATCCTTTACCCATAATGCATTCCCCTAGTTACCTCAGATCTTTTCCTCCCAGCAGCACAAACATGGTAGCAATTTGCTGATGTATAGAAAAAAATGGATACAGCTACCGTCACAAAATTAGAAGCAAGCTGAAAGAGGGTATATTCTATGAGGCTACATGGCCCTGCTGATTACCTGTTTGTTGAGTAGTCTATTAGAAGTTTAGGCAGGGGGAGGAGGGAGGTTGTGAGAATAAAGGATGAGATGGGCACCACACATGGAACATTATGGTAAGAAAGAATAGTTGTATAAAATCTTACCATAACCATAGATGTCCTTCTCTTCCATGTTGCAGTATTCTTAGTGTGGGATTCTCCACCTCAGGTGACCCAAACGTCAGCTTCTATACAAAAGCTTAAGCCTAGTTGCTCTGTAGGTGTGTGGGACGTCACACACAGGTTCATTAAACAGGGACCTTAAATGTGACGTCTGCATGAACAGACTTCAGAACTTAAATGCCCAGTCGAACAGTCCACCAGTACGAGCGAAATTATATCCACAAGAAGTTTGAAGTGCCACTTGCTCACTAGTCTGACCCTAGTCTAGACGGTGCTCCAGTGTGCCCTCTAGAAAAGTCAATAGGAATGAAGGGGGACAGGTGGGGGGAAGGAAACCTGCAACATGGAAGAGATGGACATCTATGGCTATGGTACGATTTTACACAACTGTTCTATGTCCTTCTATTCCCATGTTGTAGTATTACAAATGTGGGAGTGTGTCACAGCTTAGGGAGAAGGAAGGGTGGAGGTAGAGGTAGCAGATTCCAGAAAGCCCTGTAGGATTGCCCTAGCAAAACCTGCTCTGGTTCAGGAGATTTGGTCCAATTTGTAGTGTCTGCTGAAAGTATGTATAGAGGGACCAGGTGACCGCCTCCAGAATGGAGCCTGTGCCCAGGCCTTTGAAAAAGGCTTTGAAGGATGCTACGGCCCTGGTATAGTGAGGTTTTACCCCCTGAAGTAGGTCCTTACCATGGTAGAAGTCTATGTTTTTTCTGATCCAGCAGGAAATGGCTTGTCTGGAGACTGGCTTGTCCAGGGCTCTGGGGTGAAAGGATACAAACCTGGATTTTCTGATGGACTTAGTTTTGTCTAAATAAAACATCAGTTGCCTGTGCATGTTCTCATTGTCATTAGTGGAAGATGGGTGGGCAGGTGAATTGACTGGTTTAAAGGACAGTACAATGACCACCTTGGTCATGAATGAAGCGCTGGTGCGCAGGGTCACCCTTTCCTTGTAGAAAATAGTGTAGGGTGGGGCAGGTCATGAGAGCTTGTAACTCAACACCCTTCTAGATGAGGTAAGGGCCACCAGTAGAACAGTTTTCCATGTGCACATCTGGACTGTTAGAGATGGCTGGATCAAATGGAGCCAGTGCGAGTTTTTCCTTGATAAAGTTTAGGCCCCAAGGTGGTGGGACAGGTTTTCTTGGTGGTATGATGTGAAAGACCCCCCCCCCCCCCTTCAAGAACAATTTAACATCTAGCCTGGATAGCAGAGGGCGGTGTAGGGGTAAGCAAACAGACTACAGATAGGTGGACTTTCACTGAAGACTATGAAAGGCCAGCCTTCATAAATTTACACACAAGTTAGGACTAGAGAACATCCACTAGAAAGGGATCCTTATGCTTTGAGACACCATTTGGAGAATCTTTCCTATTTTGAAATGTAGATCTTCTAGTACGTTTCCTGGCCTCCCACAGGACTGAAAGCACGTCCTCTGGGTAGTGGTGTCTGAAGGGAATTAAAAATTTATAACCCACAGTGTTAAGCATAACATTTGAAGTTGAGGATGTAGGGTCCTACCTTGTGGGGCAACTTGTGGCGATTGCCCTTGGCGACAGACAGCAGGGGGAACCAATGCTGCCTTGACTAGCAGGGAGTCACCAGCAAGATTTTTGGTTCGTCTTTCCTGATCTTCAGGACGACTTCTGGAATGAGAGGGAAGGGGGGAAATGCATACAAAAACCACCCCTTCCATGTAATGTTGAAGGTGTCCACCCTCCAGGCTAGTGGGGACTGGTCCCTGGTGCAGAATTTGCTCAGCTGTCTGTTCTACAGGGAGGCAAACAAATCTACTTGACGCGTGCCCCACTGGTGGACAATGTTTAGAAAAACTTCCCTGTTCAACATCCACTCGTGATGTAGAGAGGATGATCTGCTGAGAACATCTGCCTTTTGTTTGTCTTGGAATGGGATGCAGGTTGCCTGTAGAGATAAGCTGTTTCTGGAGGCTAGGTCCAAATCTGTATTGCTTTTCTGCATAGGAGATGGGACTTGGTCCCTCCTTGTTTGTTGAGGTACCACATGACTGTAGTATTGCCTGTGAAAATTTGAAGGGGAACTGGTTGCAGGATTGGGAGAAAGGGATTCAGGGCCAAAAGGACTGCTGTCATCTCCCTCACAGATATGTTTTTTCTGGAGAGTAGGGCACCAGTTCTCCTGCACCCCCCTCCCCCAGCCCAAGACTGATGCGTCTGTGTGCATATACTGAGCTAGTGTGCAGGGTGGAGAGGAAGGCTTGGGTTCATTTGAATTTGTTGTATCCACCATCTTAATTCTACTTTGAGGCAGGGTAAGAATGGGATCTGAAATTCTAGAGGAAGGTTGTGTTGGGACCACACATTCTTCAAATACCACTGCAGTTTTCTCATATGTATCCTGGCTAAAGTTAGCATAGAATGGTGGTTGCCATAAGGCCCAGAACCTGTAGGAATTGTCTTGCTGATAGTTGCTGTACCTGGATCCGGTCCTGGAAGTAGGCAGTAAGAGAGAGAACTTTGTCCTGAGGGAGGAATGCCTGCATCAGGTCTGTTCTGATCCTGCATCCCAGAAAGATTTTGTCCTGCTGTGGGGGTAGGGATGACTTGGGGAGGTTGAGGGTGAACCCCAAGGCTTGTAAAGCAGGGACATGGTGAACTGCAGATTTTTTTTATGGTGTCCTCTTTCTGAAAGAATGAGGATGTCATCTAGGTAGGGGTAAATATGAACACCTTTGGTTTTGCAATAGGCTATTGCTGGGGACAGGCATTTCGTGAATATTCTGGCTGCAGTAGATAAACCAAAGGGCAAGGCTGTAAACTGAAAGTGAGAACATGGCCCAATAAAACGTAGATACTTTCTGTGAGAGGGTTTTATGGGGATGTGGAGGTAGGCCTCCTTGAGATCTAGCGTGGCCATGAATGCCTGGGCTGGCAACAGTGGAATGAAGGGTCTTTAGGGATAAAACTCTGAAAGATGGAGCTCTTAGGAAGAGGTTTAGAAACGACAGATACAGAACTGGCCTCAAACGGCCGTCCTTTTTTGGTACTAGAAATAACCTTGAGTAAAAACATTTTCCATCTTGTCCTTGAGGGACGACTTCTATAGTTCCATGGTTCAGAAGATACTGTAGGATCTGGGGAATAAGGTGTAGTTGATTCTTGGGTGGGAATAGAATGCCCCTTGCAGGGAGTCTTTCTTTCCAAGAGAGCAAGTATCCCTCTTCTATTATTGCCAAAACCTAGTGGTCTGTGGTGATCAGTTATCCAAAGGGGTAGGCAGTGGGAGAGGTGGGCTGACAAGCGGAGGTGGACAAAGCAGTCAAGCATTGTTGGAGCTACTTCTTTCATGAAAGGGCTGTCTTTGGGTAGGTTGAGAGGAAGCTGGCTTGGAGGTGGTCTGTCTCCTTTCCTATATTGGAAGAGGAAGGAGTGGCAGAGGAGGGGGTCCTCATGACAAAGGTAGGCTTGGCTGGGTAATTCCTGTAGTATTTAGGAAAGGGGGATACCAGAAGGTGTTTTATATCTTGAAGCTCCTTGCTTTTCTCCTGAAGGTTTTTTTAAAGAGCTCTGCAAAGCGTTTCCCAAACAGGAGGATGTGGTCAAGAGGAGCATCAAGAATTCTGGACTTGAAGTCCTCCGGTAGAGGTTGAATGCGAAGCCAAGAATATTTGTGAAGGACGGACGCGGAAGCAGCAGACCTTGCAGAGGCCTCAGCTGCATCATAACTGCATCTAATTGAATGTCCGACCACTTGTGAAGCCAGGGAGAGTTTTGATGCTACCTCTGTCTTGTTAGGGGAGTCAGGCAAGGAGGACAGGAGTGGAAGCTTGAGACACTAAGTCCAGGGCATATTTTTTCATATGAGTTTGGTAGGCAATAGCTCTGAAGGCTAGGGCGAAGGAGGTATAAACCTTCTTGCCTATCCTGTCCATATTCTTACTGTCCTTTTCAGTAGGTAAAAGGGACGAAGAGAGTATTAATCTAGACTGCTTGTCAAGGGATACAGCAATCACTGCTGGGTCTAAGCGGGGTTTCACCAGGAGTTTCTGTTCATCAGGCACCTTGTAGAAACTTGTCAGGCTTCTTAGGGACAGCTGGCTGTCACTCAGGATTTTTTGATGCTAAATGGAGAGGGAGACTCTACTTATAGCAATTCAAAATATCTTTTGAGTTTGTCATTTGGGAAGTATTCCATTGGAAATATTCCTTCGTTTTGGTGATGGTCTCCCCAAAGGTAATGTCTTCTGGGGGAGAGTCGCCTTCTATGGATTCCTCATCAGGGGAATAGTATTCCAGTGGAGAGGTAATCTACGATTAGTAATTGACTCATCGGATGATGACGAGTAAACCTCTTCTTATCCTACATGAGAAGTGGGAAGATGGGTTGATGTAACTGAAGTAGGCCTAGGGCTGAGAACAGGGATAGTGGTGGGTAAAGAGGCTGAGGGCCTAAGGGTCATGAAGGACTGCACCAAGGATTAAGTGAAGGGTTCCCAGTCAGGTAATCCCTCAGCAGAGGGAGATAGATGCTTGCTTTTCTGTTTCAAAGGAGTAGTCCTGGGAGAAGGCCTAGTTTCAGGGGCCTTTGTTGGAACTGGGGCTTTAGGTTCTGGTACCCCGGTCGTGTATCTGGCAAGGCCTGGTTCTCCCTCAATATCAGTAGAAACAGATGTCTAAGCAACCTCCATAGATGTACTGGCCATTACTTCAGAAGCGGCTTCCTCGAGGGGAGTGGAAGTAGACTGCTCTGACGGATGTCCCTCAACTCCTAAATCAGAAGCTGTTAGGGCATCCGATGGCAGAGGGGTACTAGTAGGCAGTGACAACTTGACCTTCCTGCGTGCAGGCTCCACCGGGGGGCGGCTGACTCTGGAGCCATCCTAAGTACTAATTCCTTCAGCCTCTGGTTTTCTAAGTAAAGATTAAGGGGAGACAGACGGCTTCCAAGTGTCTTTGGGACAAATGACTAGCAAATTGGACAAGAGGTATGGTTGAGCTCCCGGCCTAGGCAAAAAACACAACGGTCGTGAAAGTCTATGCGGAATCTGATGCCCGCATCGGCATTTACCCTTATCAGACATCAGCTAAAAGGAGGGACAGCAAATCAAGATCAAGCAATAGCAAAAAAAAAAAAAAAAATTCCCCAACTGGGAACTTTGCTTTAGATGACTTGATAGTACATGAGCGATGCGATCGATCTGACGTTAGACTGTGGCTGAAAAGTTCTAAGTCTGTGCATGCAGACATCACTTTTAAGGTGCCTGGTTTATGGCCCTGCGTGTGATGTCCCACGCACCTACAACAACCAAGCTTAAGCTTATGTATAAGAGCGGACGTTCAGGTTGCCTGGGGGGGAGAATCCCACACTAGGAATACTGCAACGTGGGAATAGAAAGACATCATAACTTTGTGTGTTGTCAATCTCGCCTTTACTCATGTGTGGGACAGCGTCACAAGCAAATGAACTCTTGGGTGGCTCATGGGAGAATATTCCTCAGAACCACAGAAACCAAAGGAGGCTCTACTCCTAGACGCTAAATCCACTTTGTAATGAATAATAAAGGTATGAGGTCCTGCCCAAGTAGTCGCTACACAAAGATTATTCAAAGGTAGTCTAGCCTGAAAGGCAGCAGACGTGGCCAGAGACCCAGTGGGATGAGCTTTAGCAACATTAAAGAGTGCATTCTTTTTAGGATTGTAACTGTGGGATATGTATGATGAAAGCCATTTGGATAATGTAACTTTTAAAACTGGATGACCTTTCCTAGCATCAGAATATGAAGTAAAAAGCTAGCCTGACTTCCTGAATTCCTAAGTTCTATGTAAATAGAAATGCAAAAGTCTATGAATGCCTAGGGAATGCAATGAATACTCACCCTTGTTTTGAAATTTGGGAAAGAAAACTGGAAGGTCTATAGACTGGTTAGGGGTACTTTGACACAACCTTGTGCAGAAAGGATGGCTTAGTGCGTAATGAGACCCTACCTTTGTGAAAGATTAGGCAAGGAGGTTTAATGGACAAGGCCTGTAACTCGGATAACCTTCTGGCTGAAGTAATTGCTACCAAGAAAAGGTTTTTCCATGAGAGATATTTCAAATCACATGCGGCTGAAAGCTCAAAAGTGGGAAATATAATGTTGGATAAGATGAAATTTAGGTCCCAAGGGGGCACTGGGTGTTTGTAAAGAGCCTTAGCATAACAGTGCCCTTCATGAAGGCTTTGCAAAGTCTATATGACATGACAGGGGTGGTAATTTTCTCCTACATGAAAATCAGAGATTGCAGCTAGTTGAACTTTAATTGAGACTGCCAGTGCTCCATCACTGAAGATCGCAGACAAACTGTAGCACAGAATGAACTAGTGCTGTAAAGGGATCTATCCTCTCTGCTCATATGACAAACTTCTTCCATTTGCTTCTGTAAAGCTTCCGAGTAGACGTTTTATGGGATGATACAATAATAAGCTTGACATGAGAGGAAAGGGATGGAAACCTAGCAATCAGGGGAACTGGAGCAGCCAAGCTGTCAATTTCAGGGTGTGGAGGTTGGGATGAACCATCCCAGATGGGTGTGTCAGAAGGTCCGGAGCTGGGTTCAGAATCCAGAGTTCATCCAGGAGAGGAGGCAGAAGGAAGGGAAATCAGATTTGAGGAGGCCAAAAAAGGGCAATTAGGATAATGGTCGTCTCCAACAAACTCACTGTGTATGAGCCTTGGAATCAGAGGGATTGGAGGAAAGGCATAAAGAAGTCCAGGGGGACAATCGAGAAAAACTGCATCCCTTGGTGACTCCCCCTTTTAGACAAAACAGGGAGAAGTAGCTGCTGCATTTGGCATTGTTGCATTGTTGGGTGATGCGAAAAGGTCACAGCCCATTTGCAGATCACTTCACATTCCGAATGAGGGACCACTCGTGTGGCCAGAGAATGGCTCTGCTCAGCATGCCCGCAATGACGCTGGACTTCCCCAGAATATGCATTGCTACTAGAAAGTGGTTGGAGGCTACTGCCCAATGCCAGACCCTGACAGCTTCTCGACAAAGTGGGTACGATCTGGTTCCCCCTTGCTTGTTGACATACAAAACTACAGACATGATGTCTATCTGGATTGCAACTGTTTCTATAGGAAGAGTGTCCTGGAATACTTGCAATGCTATAAGTATAGCTCTCATCTCCAGGACATTTTTATGCAAGTGAGCCTTATGATCTTGCCAGGTGCCTTGAACAGTCTTCTCAAGATGATGCCCACCCCCCCAACCCCAATATGGGAAGCGTCAGTGGTCACCATAGCCAGAGGTTGTGTGGAAATAAAGGGATGGCCTTGGAGTACTGACGGCGAAGTGGATCCACCACTGGAGGTCTTTCTTGTAGGTGTTGGTTACTATGAACTCGTGAGACAGCTGAAGCTCTAAAATTGACCAATGAGCAAACAGCATCCACTGGAGAGCCCTCATGTGGAGGTAAGCTAGTAGAATTAGTATGATGGAAGAAGCCATTTTCCCTAGGACTTGGAGCACTAATCTTACAATGGCTTTGGACTTTTGTCAGAAAGTACAGTTGTGTACACTTACCATAAATGTAGATGTTCGAGTGTATTCACTGTTGCAGTCATTACATTTGGGTTATCTGCTGGCAGGTTGCCCGCATTCAGCCTGAATAGCAAAGTCTTGGGTCCTGCTTCGGTTGCTGTCTCCTCTTCCATGATGTCAGGTCGTCAGGGGTATAAAACATGCAGCCGATGCCATTTGAATCAGTTTTTCTTGCCCCAGATGTCAGGTGCCCCCCCCCCCCAAAATGGGGAGCAACTATATATATATATATCTATATATATAGCTATATATATATATATATATATATATATATATATATATATATATATATAAACTGTAATATATATGCAAATGCAACTGTAGCAACACACTTTACCTTCATCTAAAAGCAAATACACCACAACGGCTTTAGAATATAGTGAAGGAAAGAGAAGTTCTAGAAAAAAGGGGGATGGCAGATGGGTAACCCGGACTGCAACAGTGAATACACTCTAACATCTACATTTATGGTAAGTTTACACAACTGTACTATGTCTTCGTGTTTCACTGTTGCAGTCATTACATTTGGGTAGAATCCCAAAGCTATGGACGGGAGGCTGGAACTAAATAGCATTAGGAGCAGCTATAAGGCCCTGCAGAACTGCAGTGGCAAAGCCTGGCCTGGACTTAAACAGAGGCAAATAATGCTTTGTAAATGTATAAACAGAGCTCCAAGTAGCAGCTGCTAGAATGTCTTTGGTTGGAACTCCTCTGAGAAAGGCTGCTGAGGTAGATGCAGCCCTGGTGGAATGTGACCCGATTCCCTTGGGCACCGGTTCACCATGATGCAAGTAGCAGAAACGAATGCAGTGGCTTATCCACTTTGAAATAGTCTGCTTTGATATAGCTTTCCCCTCTGATCCTGCCGCAAATGCCACCAGTACTTGCTCAGACTTTCTTAGAGATTTGGTCCTGATTAAGTAGAATCTTAGTTGTCTGTGTACGTCCAAGGAATGCAGAATCCGCTCCCCCTTGTTCTGCGGATTTGGGTAAAATGTTGGCAGGTGAATAGTTTGGTTAAGAGCCACACTGGATACCACCTTAGGCGTAAAGGAAGAACTGGCCCCGAGGGACACCCTGTCCGGGTAAAATGTAATAAAAGGCTCCACAGCCATAAAGGCCTGTAGTTCTGAAACCCTTATTGCTGAAGTGACTGCAAGAAAGAAAGCTGTTTTCCAAGATAAAAACTTTATATCCGCAGTAGCTGCTGGTTCAAAAGGAGGCAGGGTGAGCTTTTCCAGCACAAAATTGCAAAAAGTACAGTTTTGTACCTACCATAAATGTAGATGTCTTAACTGGATAGCATCTGCAGTCATAACAACTGGGTTGTCCTGTCGTCAGGCAGCCCCTCAGTCGGCCGGATTCCAAAGTCCGGGTCCGGCTTCGGCTGATGTCGCACTTCACCCGACGTCATCTCTGTTGGTCTTCGGGTATAAAGGCATCAGCCGACGCCATTTTCCTCAGTGTTTCTTGCCCCAGATGCCAGTTGCCCTCTTGAAGGCTAAAATTTGGATAAATGCCAATGTTTCCAAAAAGATAGAGGTAAACACAAAAATAAGCATGTATGTACATATATACAAACAAATACACCATAAAAGACTCCCCCCATCAGCTAGCTATTAGGAGGGTAAACACCCTAGGAGTACCACAGAGGGGAAGGAGGGAGGTAATCCTGACTGCAGATGCTATCCAGTTCGGACATCTACATTTATGGTAGGTACAAAACTGTACTATGTCCTTCATGGATGCATCTGCAGTCATAACAACTGGGTAGAATACCATAGCCAACTAGGGAGGAGGAAAAATTAGATTATGGTGTGTTTAGGATCCCTTGCAGTACAGCAGTGGCAAACCCTGCTCGGGATCTGGAATATAGAGGCAAATTATAATGCTTGGCAAATGTATGCACGGAGGTCCAAGTAGCCGCCTCAATAATGTCTTTGGTTGCCACTCCTCGTAAGAAGGCTGTGGTAGTGGCTGTTGCCCTTGTAGAATGAGGTCTTATGTTCTGTGGAATTGGTTTTCCATGGAAGGAGTAACAGAAACGTATGCAATTTCCTATCCATTTGGAGATTGTCTGTTTGGAAATAGCTTTTCCTTCCCTTCCTGTTGCATAGGCTACAAAAAGCTGGTCAGTTTTTCTGCTACTTTTGTTCTGTCCAGGTAGTAGCGTAGCTGTCTATGTACATCCAAGGTATGCAGTATTCTTTCCCTCTGTTTTGTGGGTTGGGAAAGAAGGTAGGTAGGTGGATTGCCTGGTTTAAAGACACTCTGGATACCACCTTAGGCATAAATGTAGGATTAGTCCTCATGGACACTCTATCTTGGTGGAAGATTAGGAAGGGCTGTACTGCCATTAGGGCCTGAAGTTCAGAAACCCTCCTGGCTGAGGTTATTGCCAGTAGGAAAGCAGTTTTCCACGACAGATGCTGTAGGTCTGCTGTTGCTGCTGGTTCAAAAGGTGATAGTGTCAACTTTTCTAGCACAAAGTTCAAGTCCCAAGCTGGCAATGGTGGTTTCCTTGGAGGTTTTACATTCTTGATTCCTCTGAGGAACTGCCTGAGTAAAGGATGTGAAAAGACAGGTGGATCAAAGCTGTATTCTGCTGATATAGCTGATGCATGTATCTTGATGGAGGAGTAGGACAGGCCTGTATGTAGAAGTTCTGCCAAATACTCCAGAATGTTAGGCATATCTATGTTTGACACATCTTTTCCTCTTTCAGTACTCCAAATGACAAACCTTTTCCATTTTCCTGCATAGTTCCTTCTTGTTGAAGGTCTGCGGGCTTCAAGAATAATATCTTTAACTCTTTGGGAAAGTTCTGGATTAGCTGCTGCTATGTGATGTTCCATGCAGTCAGTTGTACCGTTTTTAGGTTTGGATGCATGATGCTGTAGTTGTTCTGAGTTAACATCAAAGGCATCAGGGGTATTGGCCACATATTGTTCGAGACATGCTCCTCAGCAGTGGGTACCAGTGTTGTCTTGGCCAGTTTGGAGCTATCAGGATTATCCTTGGACGTTCTTCCTTGATTTTTAGTAATACCTTGTGTATCAAGGGAAGAGGTGGGAATGCATATGCTGTTAGGCCTTTCCAGCTGAAGGAGAGCGAATCCACTTTCCATGCCAGTGGGTGGAATGTCCTTGTGCAGAATTTTTTGAGCTGGTGATTGAGAGGGGAAGCGAATAGATCTATCTGAGGCATTCCCCATTTCTTTGAGATGGTCTTGAAGATGTCCGGGTGTAGCATCCATTCGTGGGCATCGGATGTGGTTCTGCTTAATATGTCTGCTAGAGTATTCTCCTTTCACGGTACAAATATTGCCTGTAACTGGATGTTGTAGCTGAGTGCCAGGTTCCACAGCTCCAAAGTCATTCTGCATAGGGGGTATGAATGAGTGCCTCCCTGTTTGTTGATGTACCACATGACTGTGGTGTTGTCTGTCAGTATCATCGACTGGCCCTCTTTTAGAAATGGTCTGAACTTTTGGATTGCTAGTTTTACTGCCAGCATTTCTTTTAGGTTGATGTGCAGGTGAAGTTGATCCTGCGTCCACAATCCTTGCACGCATTTGTCCAGCATGTGGGCCCCCCATCCTAGGTCTGAAGCGTCTGTTGTGATGGTCTGGTTTGCTTGACATCTGCGAAAGGGCAGACCTGGGTTTGACTGGCATGCTTGAGCCCACCATAGGAACTCCTGTTTTAAGCATGGAATTAGTGGAATTTCTGTTTCTAGGCTGTGCCTGTGTTGGGACCATAAATTCTTTAGGTACCACTGTAGTTTTCTCATATGTAGTCTGGCAAGTGGGACCAAGATTATGCATGATGCCATGAAGCCCAAGGCCTGCAGTACTTTTCTTGCTGTTAACTTGTTCTGTTTTGTTAGAGCCAAGAAGTAAAGAGGGAGTTCTTTTGTTTTTCTGCAGTTAGGAATGCCATTTGTCTTACTGTGTCCAATTCCCCGCCCAAGAATGTCCTTGTTTGGGATGGTATCAGCCTTGATTTTTGTAAATTGACTGTGTATCCCAGTGCTTGTAGCAAGTAAATGACCCTTTGTAAATCTGTTGTCAGCTTGCTTTTGTTGTCCCCCTGTAGCAGGCAGTCGTCCAGGTATGGGTAAATTTGAATTCCCTGTAGTCTGCAGTGGGCGATTACTGATGCCAGGCATTTTGTGAATACTCTGGGCAGTAGATAAGCCAAAAGGCAATGCTGAGAATTGATAATGCTCTGATCCTGCAAGAAATCTGAGGTATCTTCTGCAGATTGGTCGAATGGGGACGTGCAGGTATGCCTCCTTGAGATCTAGAGTTACCAGCCAACACTCCTTGCCCAGCATGGGAAGAAGTTGCTGTAGGGTCAGCATTTTGAATTTTGGGACAATGATGTATGTATTTAAGGTGGACAGGTCGAGAATAGGTCTCCAACTTTTTCCTTTCTTGGAACTAGGAATAGTCTGGAGTAGAATCCTTTCCTTGTTCTGTTGTTGGCACTCTTTCCACAGCTCTCATGTTTGCTAATTGCATTATCTGTTGTAGAGCCTCTGTTTTTTGATTTGGAGGTAGGTTTGGCATTCCTCTTTTGACTGGTAAAGTGTGGAAGTGGAACCGGTAACCTTGATCTATGGTTTGTAAAATCCACTTGTCTTTTGTGATATAGTGCCAGTTCTTGAAAATAAGGTTAATTTGCCGCCTAATGGAGCTGCTATTTGTTCCCTGGTAGGCGGATTTAGAGGTAAGTCACTGTGGTTGTGTTGTTGTAGTGGCAGTGGTTGTGTCTCTGCCTCTGTTGTTACCTTGCCACTGTCGTCCTCTGTAGGCACCTCCTCTGGATTGGTTTCTGCCTCTGGAACGCCTATTCCTGCCCCTTTGGGATCTTGTGGAGTCAGGAAAGGACCAATTTTTGGCAGGCCAGTTGCTGCTAAACCTTGGGGGTTGAACCTGCAAGAAATCTTTAACCGTTTGAACAGATTTTGCCTTTTCTTCCATTTTCTTCATTACCTGCTGGGCAGGTGTACCAAACAAGCTGGTCTTATCCATAGGAGCATCTAATAACTTAGCTTTAACATGATCCGGTAAGGCTTGTTCCTTTAGCCATGCATGTCTTCTTATCACTGTGCCAGTCATGGCTGATCTAAATGAAGCCTCCAGTGCATCATAGCCACATTTTAAGGAATGGTTACTAACCTGTTGTATGTTATTTACCATTTCTAATACATATTTCTTATCAATAGAGTCATCAGAGGATAGCTTTTTTTGTTAACTGATCAAGCATAAACTCTTGGTATTGTATCATGTGAAACTGACAGTTTAAAGCTCTAGCTGAGAGAGTAGCTGAGGTGTAGAGTTTTTGCCCCATCTGTCTAATGACCTGGCTTCCCTTTCAGAAGGAATAGGGTTTTAGCTGTGGTCGAGGCTACTGCCCTGGGACCCTGGGATATAGTTCGGGGTCTGCAAGTGGGGCCTTGTAAAGGTGGTGATGAGTGTCTGGTACCCTGTAAAATCTGTCTGGTTTGGCAGGGGCTGGAGGTAAAGAATCTGGTGCAGAGCAGACATCATTGAAGGCATCGTCCACCACAGAGAGGACAGGAGGTATAGCTAAGGGCCTGTGCTGTGGAAGGTGCAGAAAGGTCCTAAGTCTTTTCTGGAGTCTGAGAAATCCTGCTGCTGCCATTGGAACTGCTCTCGCATGGCATGTAAGGTTTCCCCAAAGGAGAATTCTTCTGGTGGGAAGCAGCTAGAATGGATTCTTCAGCATCTGAGTCTTCATAATTGGAGAAAGGAGCCTCTGGCTGGTCTGTTATGTCTGATTCATCGGCAGAATCATCAGAGGACACAGGCTCGGGGGGCTCTGCCCTAGGTCTCTTCTCTGGGGGCTGAGAGGCCCTGTCTGGGTGAGATTGAGATCCCCTAATTAATGAAATTAAATCTTCTGCCAGAGTAAGCATTTGTGAACTAGAAGAGGGCCTGGTTGTAGGGGGTTTAACAGGCACTGTTTTAGTAGTTTTGGCTGCTTTAGCCCTGGCAAAGGCCTTAATGGACATGGCTGCTGGAGGCCTAGCAGCACCACGTGCTGGGGTAGAGACATTCAAGGGAATGGTGTCTGATAAGTCAGTGGCAACCACCGTAGTGGATAGAATTTCTGAGGCCGATTCAAGAGAAGTAGCAGGGGCCTCAGTGGTAGTGATAGATGCAGCTGTACTTTGATCAGTTTTCTCGGTTTCGGCCGAAACAGAGACACTCGCGGTTTGCTTAACCATGGTTTCGGCCGAAACCGCGGACCGCGAGTGTCGGTCTTTATCTTTGCGTTTTTTAGCAGTTTGGGTAGTCGGAGGATCCGACGGCATAATATACGCAAAATCAGAACCGAAAAACTGTTCAGCAAACTCCGACCGGCGCCTAAGCGTTCGTCGGTTGAATGAAGCACAGGCCGAACAGGCTGCTACGTCGTGGGCTGGGCCTAAACAAGGCAGACAATAAGAGTGGTAATCTTTATGAGGTATTTGTTTCCCACAGGTTAAACAATTATTAACTTTTTCTGACATCGGCTGAGGCAAGAAAGAGTCCCCAACGGGGTACTTAGCTTTAGAAGTCTTCGAAGTAGTATTCGGTAGAAGTAATCTCTGGATCCGACCGACCGGCACTTGCTAACAGCTTCTGCTTCGGGCGCCACGCAGCAAGAAAGACTGAGGAAAATGGTGTCGGCTGATGCCTTTATACCCGAAGACCAACAGAGATGACGTCGGGTGAAGTGCGACATCAGCCGAAGCCGGACCCGGACTTTGGAATCCGGCCGACTGAGGGGCTGCCTGACGACAGGACAACCCAGTTGTTATGACTGCAGATGCATCCATGAAGGACATCTGAGGTCCCATGCAGGAGTTGGTGATCTTCTGGGAGGCCTTATATTTTTGGCCCCTATAAGATACTGTTTTAGCAGAGGATGAGAAAAGATGGGAGGGTCTGTGTTGTAATGAGCAGAGATGGCAGAGGCATGGATTTTAGTGAAAAAGATAGGCCCTTGTCAAGCATCTCAGTCAAGTATTGTAAAATCTGAGGAATATTTGGCTTTGTTGTGTCCGTTCATTGTGCTTAGTTCAAAGCACAGAATCTCTTCCATTTATCGGCATACGATTTTCTAGTACTAGGCCTTCTGGCTTCCAAAATGACATCCATCACAGATTTACTAAGAGGAGCTGTTTGAATAATTACATGATCAGCCATGCTGCCAGGTTCAGAGTTTGGAGCTGTTCAGAATTTGATTGCTCTGCTGAGACAGTAGAGGAGGTATTTGAGGCAAGTACCAAGGAGGGAGTTGAGACATATTCCTTAGAATTGGGTAGCAGTGCTAGCAAGGCCAGTCCGGGGCAATTAGGATAATTTTTGGTTTTTCCTGTCTGACCTTTAGTAAAACCTTGGGGAGAAGAGCCAGAGGAGGAAAGGCGTAGACTGATAGGTTTTTCCAACTGAAGGATAAGGCATCCACTTTCCATGCTTGTCTGTGAAAAGTCCTTGTGCAGAATTTGTTCAGTTGATAATTTTGGGAAGAGGCAAATAGATCTATGTCTGGACTCCCCCATTTCTCTGTTATCATGCTGAAAACTTGTGGATCCAGTTTCCACTCGTGAGGGTCCATAAGATTTCTGTTTAGGTCGTCTGCCAGAGTATTTTGTTTTCCTAGCAGGAATTGAGCTTGAAGATGTACTTGGCAAGTCAAGGCTGTGTCCCACAATGTCATGGCTAGTCTGCAAAGGGGGTAATAATGTGTACCCCCCTGCTTGTTTATGTACCACATAACCATGGTGTTGTCCGTCTTTACCAGTAGTTGCCCTGGATGAAGTAAGTCCTTGAAGGCTGTCAGGGCATTCTGAACAGCTAGCATCTCTTTCTGGTTGATATGCAGATGCATTTGTTTTGGGCTCCATATGCCTTGAATGCATCTCCCCAACAGGTGGGCCCCCCAAGCATAGTCTGATGCGTCTGTAGTTAGGGTTTGGGTGGCAGGGGGTAAAGTGAAAGACAGTCACTTGTTCTGGTGCCATGTCTCTGCCCACCAAAGAAACTCCTGTTGTAGGCAGGGAATGAGAGGAATCATTGTTTCCAGACTGTGACAATGTTGACTCCATAAACTTTTTAGATATCTTTGTAGTTTCCTCATATGCAGTCTTGCATATGGAATTAGTAGAATGCAGGATGCCATGAACACCAAAGCCTGCAGAATTTGTCTTTCAGATAACTGGGTTTTCAAGCTTGCACCCAGGAATGTAATTTTTTGAGAGGGTACCAGTTGTGGTTTCTTTTCGTTTATTGTGTACCCTAGGCAAGTTAGAAGCCATTTTACAAATGCCAGATGTTGAAGAATGTCCTTGTTTTCTGCCTGAATGAGACAGTCGTCCAAGTAAGGGGTCTATATTATATCCTCGAACGCTTAAAAAAGTGAACGCTGATTGATCAAACTTATTTTCGCGAAACTGCAAAATATCGAAGCAGCTTTTTTTCCTAGGGAAAGAATTCGGTTGTCCGTTTCTGTTGCTTCGGTATTTTCAGTGTTATGGTGGAAAGTTACCGGTCGGATTCAGGTAATTGTGCGATTGTGTGGATGTGAGTGTTAGGGTGATTTAGGCGAGTTAGGGTTAGGGCTCGGGTTAGGTGTGTGTGCGATTGAGTGGACATGAGGGTTAGGGCGGATTTAAGTGAGTTAGGGAGCAGGTGAGGTGAGTGTGCAACAGTGACGGACCTTAGGGTTAAGGTAAGTGGGTAGTGGTGTGTGCATAGTTTAGTGTAGGGTTAGGTATCAGATTTTAGGTGTATGTGTGTGGATTTCTCTTTGGTGTGCTTGTGTTGTGTGTATGTGTTTTGGATCAGCGATTTTTTTCCCTGGGAAAAAAAATTGCTGATCTGACAGTTCGAGATTGTAAGCTTTTGCTTAAATTAGGTCGATCAATCAGCATTCGCTTTAAGCGTTCGATGATATAATATAGACCCCAAGTAAGGATAGCTTTGCATGATTTTTTGTCTGCAAAATGCAATTACTGGTGCCGGGCATTTCGTAAAAACCCAGGGAGCAGTAGATAAGCCAAAGGGCAGTGCAGAGAATTGATAATGCATAAAACCTGCCTTGAAGCAGAAGTATCTTCTGCACGATTCCCTTACTGGGATATGCAGGTATGGCTCTAAGTCTAGAGTCACTAACCAAGCGTTCTTGCCCAGCATGGGCAGAAGATGTTGTAAAGTCAGCATTTTGAATTTTGGGATGTCCAAGAATGCGTTCAAAATCGATAAATCCAGTTTTGGATGCCAGGCATGGTCTTTTCTGGGTACCAGGAACAGTCTTAAATAAAAAAAACTTGTCCTTTTTTCTGTTCTGGTTGAATAGCCCCCATATCCATGAGGGACATAACTTGTTTCTGAGCCTCTGCCCACTGATTTTGTGGCAGATCTGGCAAACCGTTTGGAATTGGCAAGGTATGGAAATGAAATCTGTACCCCTGGGATACTATGTTTAATACCCACTTGTCCTGGGTTATTAACTGCCAATTTTGAGCATGAAGTGCTAATTTTCCCCCAAGGGGGCTGCCAAAAGATAAGTGCTTGGTGATGGTAGAGGGAAGTCATTGAGACTGGTTACTGTAGGGTTGTGCTTTGTTTCCTCTTGATTTGGAGGTAGAGGCACCCGATTGCTTTGACCTGTAAGAACCCTGTGATTGGTATCTGGAGCCTTTTGAGCACCTGGATTTGTCTTGCGAGGCTCTTTTGGACACAGTAAAGGACCAATTTTTAGTAAGCCAGTATCTACTGACTCTGGGTGTCTGCACTTGTAAGAAATCTTTTACAGTTTGCAGAGATTCAGCTTCATCTTCCATTTTCTTTAAAACCTCTTCTGCCTTATTACCAGAGTATCATGCTATAAAGGTGCATCCAACAATTTAGCTTTAACATGATCAGGCAGATTTTGCTACTTGAGCCAGGCATGCCTTCTAATCACAGATCCATTAACTGCAGCCCTGCAAGAGGCCTCCAAGGATTCAAAACCACATTGCAAAGTATGCTCTCCAACCTGTTCTGCTGCATGCAATAATTCCTGTAATTCTTTATTTTCCACACAATCAGAAATCAACATTTTCTGTTTCAATAATCCCATAACATGCGGTTGATATTTAAGCATATGAAACTGGCAGTTTAAGGCCCTAATTGCCAAGGTTGCAGACATATGAACCTTCTTTCCCCATCTATCCAGCGCCCTGGAATCTCTATCAGAGGGGGTAGGGTTCTTGGCTGTAGAGGCCTTTACACCTTTGGGACCCTGTGAGATAGTTTCAGGATCAGCATCAGGACTTTTGAATAAACATTTGTGTGAGCCAGGAACCCTGTAATATCTGTCTGGCTTACTAGGGGCCGGAGGTAGGGAATCAGGAGCCATGCTTGATTCCGAAAACACATCAACAATGTCTAATACAGGAGGGTACAGCCAAAGGCCTATGCTGAGGAAGAAGGAAATCCCTAAACCTATTTTTTGATACCAAGAAATCCTGAATCTCCCAATGAAAACGTTTCCTTAAAGTATGCAAGGTTTCTCCAAAAGAATAATCCTCAGGAGGAGATGCAGATGGGATGGATTCTTCTGCATCAGAATCCTCATAGGGTGGTATAGAAAATTCCTGATCAGAAGAGGAATCAGAAGAAATGGAAACCTGATCTGAAGATTCATAATCAGTGTCCTGCCTAGGCCTCTTATCTGGGGGGGGGGGGGGGGTTGGGAACCCCTGAGAAAGGTAATCAAGTCCTCAGCCATTTTGATCATCTGTTTTTTAGGCATGGGGGCCTGAGCACGTGGCTCATGCATCATTTTTTTTAGACTTCGAAGTTTTTTTTTTTGAAGCTGGCGTCAGTTTTATATAGAAATGTTGAGGCCTGAAAACACCCTCAGAAGCCGGTGCCTGCTCAGCGGCTCCGGACCCATTCGAGGGAGAGACATCCGCGGGTACAATACTCTGAGAATCTCACGGCCTACCGGACTCCGCATGGGTGTCGGTACAGGCCTGCAACTCAAAAGTAGCGGGTATCAGGGGCTGCGAAAGCGCCTCACTGAGTACCGGTAACTGGCTTAGGAGAAGCTTCGTCGGTTTTGGACCTCGACAGTCTGTCTCTGTCCTTTTCTTTGCATTTTTTGTGAACGCCGGTAGTCAGATTGCTATCTAACGATATTTCAGGGTAATTAAATCTGGATCCAAAATATTTTGAAGCAAAGATATACAGACGCTTAATAGTGTGTTGGTTAATTCTAGCACAAAACTGACAGCAAAGCACGTTATGATCTGGGCCTAGGCAAGGAATACAACACAAATGAAAATCCTTATGCGGTATTTGCTACCCACAAGTAATGCAATTATTAACTTTTACTGACATCGGTAAGGAGCAAGAAAAAGTTTCCCCAACGGGGTACTCAGCTTTAATTGAAGACTTCAGTTCTGAAACTCAAATGCGAAAATTTCAGGAGTCGGCCGACCGGCACTTGTGAAATGCTTCTGCTTCAGGCACTGCGCGGAAAGAAAGACTGAATAAAATGGCGTCGGCTGCATGTTTTATACCCCCTGATGACCTGACGTCATGGAAGAGGAGACAGCAACCGACGCAGGACCCAAGACTTTGATATTCAGGCCGACTGAGGGCAACCTGTCAGCAGATTACCCAAATGTAATGACTGCAACAGTGAAACATGAAGAACATCCTTGACAAGATGACGGTCACGGTCTGTCTTATCTTGTGGAAGACGTGCTGAGTGGTAGTGTTAATCTCTGCTCCTATGAACTGTAAGGTTTGCGATGGTTCTAGCACAGATCTGTCACAGTACATGGTAATGCCCAGGGAGTAGCAGAGGAAGGACAATCTTTTGACTGGAATAAGTGATGCCTGGTCAGAGCAGTTTTAAGCCAGTCATCCAAGTATGGAAACGCACTATGGAACCGCTACTACTGCCATACATTTGATGAACACTGGGAGCTGTAGTGAGACCAAAAGGCAGAGCTCGAAACTAGAAGTGACTGGCTCCTAGCTGGAAGCACAAGAACCTCATGGACCACCTGTCCATTAGAATATGGTAGTATGCATCCTGGAGGTCTACAGAGCACATCCAACGGTCTTTTTCCAAAAATGGAAGCATCAACTGCAGTGTTACCATCCGGAACTTGGGTCTTCACTGACTTGTCCAAATTGCTGAGATCCAGGATGAGTTGCCAGTCCCTTGTTCTTTTTGGAACTAAAGAATTTTGAGCAAGTTCCGGATCCTCTCTGGCCTGCGGGTACTTCTAGAATGACTCGTTTTAGTGGCAACTTTTGAATTTCTACAGTTGCTTGTTCCTTTTGACTGGTTGGAACATCTGGAACTACTTTGTTTCTGGGAAAAGGAAGGGAAAAGGTAATGATGTATCCTCTGGATATTATGTCCTGCACCCATCTGTCGTTTATATTTAGCCAGTTTTCTTGGTGCAGGGACAATCACCACCCTCCACTGCCTCCAGAGACAAGCAATCAGGCACTCCCTCAGGAGCGCTGGAAAGATCTCCCAAAGATTCCCTGGAACCTTGGTTTTGCAGGCCTCCCCTGCCGTGAGGGCACTGTCTTGGGTTATTGATAGCCTCTCTGCATCTGAGGGAACTTTCACAGTGTGCGCCTTGGTAAGACCTCTGAGATTTTCTAAACCACATCTTCCCACTACCTTTCTAACCCCTGTGAAAAGTACAGTTGTGTACACTTACCATAAATGTAGATGTTAGAGTGTATTCACTGTTGCAGTCATTACATTTGGGTTATCTGCTTGCAGTAGCCCTCTGTCGGTCTGATCAGTCTTGGGTCCTGCGTCGGTTGCTGTCTCATCTTACATGACGTCAGGTAGTCAGGGGTATAAAGCATGCAGCCGACACCATTACATCAGTTTTTCTTGCCCCAGATGTCAGGTGCCCCCACAATGGGAAGCAATTATATACAAGGTTACACCTCCAACAAAAAAACAAATACACCAAAAAGCTTTAAGCATAGTAAACAAGAATAGAGGTATAGTCAATAGAAGTCAGGGGGCTGGAGGGAGGGTAACCAGGACTGCAACAGTGAATACACTAACATCTACATTTATGGTAAGCGTACACAACTGTACTATGTTCTTTGTGTTTCACTGTTGCAGTCATCACATTTGGGTAGATTCCCAAAGCTAAGGATGGGAGGAGGTAATTAGATAGCATTAGGACAGGCTATAAGGCCCTGCAAGACTGTAGTGGCAAAGCCAGTTCTGGATTTAGAAAAAACTGGCAAGTGGTAATGCTTGGTGAAGGTATATACAGAACTCCAGGTAGCAGCTTCTAGGATGCCCCTGGTAGGGACACCTCTGAGAAAGGCTGTAGAGGGAGATGCAGCCCTGGTTGAATGTGGTCTTATCCCGTGGGGTAGGTTTTCCATGATGCTTATAGCAGAAATGAATGCAATGGCCTACCACGTAGAAAAGGTTTGCTTTGAGATGGCCTTCCCCTCTGCCCCTGCAGTAAATGCAACCAGCAGCTGTTCAGATTTCCTGAGAGTCTTAGTCCTCTCCAAGTAAAATCTAAGTTGTCTGCGCACGTCCAATGTGCGCAGTATTCGTTCCCCTTTGTTCTGTGGATTAGAAAAGAATGTTGGCAAATTAATGGACTGATTAAGGGCCACACTGGATACCATCTTGCGCATGAAGGAGGGATTGATCCTAAGGGACACCCTGTCAGCATGAAAGATGATGAAAGGCTCAACTGCCATGGGGACCTGTAATTCAGACACCCTTCTTGCTGAAGTGATGGCTAGAAGGAAGGCTGTTTTCCAAGAAAAGAATTTCAATTCTGCATTTGCAGCTGGTTCAAAGGGAGGTAGAGTGAGCTTTTCCAATACAAAGTTAAGATCTCAGGCTGGAGTAGGGCCTCTCCTGGGTGGTCCTATGTTTGTGGCGACTCTGAGGAATTGCTTCAGCAGTGGATGAGAGAAGAGGGGTGGTTCTGTATTGTAATGAGCTGAAATGGCTGATGCATGAATTTCGATGGAGGAAAAGGAAAGGTCCTTGTGAAGCATCTCAGTTAAGTATTGAAGAATATAGGGTAAATTGGGCGCTGCTGTGCCCATCCCCCGAGTTTGGCTCCAGGAACAGAATCTTTTCCATTTTTCAGCATAGGATTTTCTAGGGTTTACTATTAAAATGTCGAACGGCACTACGTCGACCGTACTATAGTCGAACACGGAAATTCGAAAATAGTAATGCCGACGTCAAAAAAACAATCTAGGAATGGTTTTAACATGGGTCGAGGTAGGTGTTCAGTATTATTCAGAACTATGTTAAAACACAGTCCTAGATTGTTTTTTTGTCGTCGACATTACTATTTTCGAACTTCCGTGTTCGACTATAGTACAGTCGACGTAGTGCCGTTCAACATTTCAATAGTAAATCATTTTCTAGCACTAGGCCTCCTTGCCTCCAGAATATCCATCACTTGCTTATTGAGGGATGGTAAAGAAGAGATCAGGTAATTAGCCAGGCTGCCAGGTTCAGGGTTTGATGTTGTGGGTGCAGAATCTAGCTCTCCTGCTGGGACAGCAGGGCAGGGGTCTGAGGCAGGTGCCATGGTGCCAGCAGTGACACTGCGCAAGAGGGGGTACCAGTTTTGGCATGGCCTGTCTGGGTTTATCCTGTTTGACCTTTAGTAGTACCTTGGAGAGGAGAGGCAGAGGAGGAAGGCATAAACTGACAGGTTTTTCCAGCTGAAGGACAGAGCATCCACTTTCCAAGCTTGTCTGTGGGGAGTCCTTGCGCAAAAAATTTCCAACTGGTAGTTCTGGGGACAGGCAAACAGGTCTATATCTGGGCTCCCCCATTTGCTTTTCAACATATTGAAAATCCAGGTCTATATCTGGGCTCCCCCATTTGCTTTTCAACATGTTGAAAATCCTTTGTTCCAGTTTCCACTCGTATGGGTCCATGAGGTTTCTGCTTACTCCGTCTACCAGTGTATTTAGATTTCATGGCAGGAATTGAGCTTGTAGATGCACTTGGTAGCTCAAGGCTGTGCTCCACAATGCCACGGCTAGTCTGCAGAGGGGGAATGAAAGTGTGTGTGTGGGGGGGGGGGGCTTGTTTATGTACCACATAACAGTGGTGTTGTCTGTCTTTACCAATAATTGTCCTGGAAGAATGTGGTCCTTTAAGGCAGTCAGAGCATTCTGTACAGCTAACATTTCTTTATGACTGATGTGAAGGTGCATTTGAATAGGGATCCATTTGCCCTGAATGCACTTCCCTGCCAGGTGTGCATAGTCTGATGCATCTGTTGCTAGGGTTTGGGCAGTAGGGGGTAGTGTGAATGGTAGTCCCCTGTTCTGGTGGCAGGCCTCTGCCCACCAGAGTAACTCTAGGCGTAGGCAAGGCATGATAGGAATTCATTGCTTCTAGATCCTGAGAATGTTGACACCATAAGCTTTTTAGATGCCATTGTTTCCTCATACGCAGTCTTGCATATGGAATTCGAAGAATGCAGGAGGCCATAAACCCCAAGACTTGTATTTGTCTTGCAGATAGCAGGGTTTTTGTGGCCACTTGTTTGAAGTAGGTTGTCAAGTGAATTTGTTTCTTTGGCATGAGGCAAGCCATCTGGGAAGTTGTATTCAAGCTTTTTCCCAGGAATATAATTTGCTGACAGGGTACCGGGTGTGATCCATTTTCGTTTGTGGTATACCCCAGACAAGTTAGCACCCTCTGTACAAAAGCCAGATGATTCAAAAGTATGTCCTGGTTTTCTGCCTGAATTAAACAATCGTCCAGGTATGGGTATATTTAAATATCTCTTTGCCTGCAGAATGCAATGACTGGAGCTGGGCGCAGTAGATAAGCCAAAGGGCAGTGTAGAGAATTGATAGTGCGTGTAGCCTGCTTTGAAGCGTAGTTATCTTCTGCAAGATTCCCTGACTGGGGTGTGCAGGTATGCTTCCTTTAAATCTAATGTTGCCAACCAGGCATCTTTGTTTAGCATAGGAAGCAAGTGGTGAAGAGTCAGCATCTTGATTTTTGGAATCACCAAAAAGGTGTTTAGAGTAGACAGGTCCAGAATGGACGCCATGAATTGCCTTTTCTGGGTACCAGGAAAAATCTCGAGTAGAAACCTTGTCCCTTTTCCTCTACTGGTACCAACTGAATAGCCCCTATGTTTAAGAGACAGAGTACTTGCTTTTGGGCCTCTGCCCACTGATTTGGTGGTAGATCCGGCCAACCGCTTGGAGATGGTAACGTGTGGAAGTGAAATATGTATCCTTGGGACACGATTTAAAACCCATTTGTCCTGGGTAATGAGTCCCCAAGTTCTTTGCATGAAGTGCAATCTTTCCCCCCAAAGGGGCAGTCAGTTGAGAAGTGCTTGGAAGATTTAAAAAGAAGTCATTGAGACACTTTACCATAGGGGGGAGTTTTAGTATTCCCAGATTTGGAAGTGGAGGCCCTCCACTGCTTAGTCCTGGGCGTCCCCTGGGACTGAAGCCTGGGTGCTCTGCTGGATCTGGGTTTGGACCGAGAAGGTCTGGAAGAGGCAGGAAAGGGCCAATTCTTAGAAGGCCAATGCCTACTAAATCTTGGAGGTTGTACTTGTAAAAAATCTTCTAACAGTTTGCATAGATTTAGCTCTTTCCTCCATCTTTTTAAGAACTTCTGCCTTGTTGCCAAACAGGCGGTCTTGATTTAAGGGAGCATCCAGTAATTTCGCTTTAACATGATCTGGCAAGGATTGCTCCTTAAGCCAAGCATGCCTTCTAAATACAGACCCAGTTACCGCAGCCCTGCAAGATGCCTCTAGTGAATCAAAACCACATTGCAATGTATGTTTACCAACTTGTTCAGCAGAATGCATTAAATCCTGTAAATCCTTATTTTCAGCACAATCAGGAATCAACATTTTCTGTTTAAGCAATCCAGTAATATGCTGCTGATACTTCAACATATGAAACTGGCAATTCAAAGCCCTAATGGCCAAAGTTGCAGAAGTGTATACCTTCTTACCCCATCTATCCAGTGCCCTGTAGTCTCTATCAAACGGGGTAGGATTTTTGGCAGTAGTAGCTTTAATGCCCTTGGGTCCCTGTGAAACGGTTTCAGGATCCGCTGTAAGATTTTTGAAAAGGACTTGAGAGTCAGGAACCCTGTGATATCTATCAGGTTTTCTGGAAGCAGGAGGTAGAGAGTCAGGGGCCATGTTAGATTCCAAAAAGGCATCAACAATTTCCAGTACAGGAGGTATAGCTAAAGGCTTGTGCTTGACCAGGAGTAAGAAATCCCTAAGCCTCTTTAGGATCAGCGAAATTATGACTTTCCCAACAAAAATGTTCCCTGAGAGTATGCAAGGTTTCACCAAGAGAGAGATCCTATGGAGGGGAAGCAGAGGGAAGAGAGTCCTCAGCATCAGAATCCATATCGGTAGATAAGGGTAAATCCCGATCAGAGGGAACAGAAATTTCAGAATCCTGATCAGAAGTATCATAAGCAAACTCAGTCCTAGATCTCTTAGAGGGGGAAGGTTGGGTTCCCCTGATTAAAGTAATAAGGTCTTCAGCCATTCCTATTTGTTAAGGAATAGAGGCCTGACCATGCGGTCTAGGCATTAGTTTTCTAGGCATGGTTCGAGTTTTAGGCCTTGAAGATGGTGCCTTTTTAATATGCAAATCAGTAGGTCTGAATACACCCACAGAAGCCAGTGCCTGCACAGCGGCTCCGGACCCAACCAAGGTAGACAAATCCGCAGGTTCCACAATTGAAGCATCTCACGGCATACCAGACTCCGAATGGGTCTAGGTAGAGGCTTGCGAATCTGAAGTAGCGGGTATCAGGGGCTGCGAAAGCACCTCACTGAGTACCGGCGAACTCGGCAGCCTGCCTACCTTTATCAATGCATTTTTTGAGAATGTAAATAGTCGGATGGCTTACTGAAGACATATCAGGATAATTGAACCAAGCACCAAAATATTTAGAGGCGCAAATATACCGACGACGGATAGTTCGTGGTTTAAATAAGGCACAAAACCGACAGCAAATGTCGTGGTCAGGGCCTAGGCAAGGAATACAGTACGAATGAAAATCTTTATGAGGCATTTGCTTTCCACAAGAAATGTAATTATTTACTTTTACTGACATCGGATTAGAGAGCAAGAAAAGACACTGGTTCTGAAACTCAAAAACGAAAATTTCAGGAGTCGGCCAACCGGCACTTGCGAACTGCTTCTGCTTCGGGGCACCGCACGACAAGAAAACTGATGTAATGACGTCGGCTGCATGGTTTACACCCCTGACCTGACGTCACAGAAGAGGAGACAGCAACTGACGTTGGACCCAAGACTTTGTTAATCAGGCTGACTGAGGGCTACTGCAAGCAGATAACACAAATGTAATGACTGCAACAGTGACACACAAAGAACATCTGGGTAGTGACTGGCTCCCAGCCGGAAGCGTAGATGACTCCTTGATGCCCTGTCCACTTGTGTGGTAGTAAACGTCTTGGAGATCTATTGAGCACATCCAATTGTCTTTCCCTAACAACGGAAGTATAGACTGCAGTATTACCATCCGGAACTTGTCCTTTACTGATTCGTTCAATTTGCTGAGGTCCAGAATGGGCCTCCAGTCCCCTGTACGTTTTGGCACTAAAAAGAATCGGGAGTAAGTTCCAGATCCTATTTGGTCTGCTTGGACAGTTTGGATGACTCTGACAGCAACATTTTGACCTCCACAGTTGCCTGAGCCCTGTGACTGGGTGGAACATCTGGGATCTTCTTGGGAACAAAAGTTAGAAGAGAAAAGGGTATGACTAACTCTGGTAATAATTCCTTGTACCCACTTGTCTTGAGAGATACTTAGCCAGGCTTCTGGATACAAAGAAATGCGACACCCGACTTGACCCCTGAGAAGCACAGTCAGGCCCCACATCAGGAGCGCTGGTAAGGCCGGCCCCGAAAGGAATCGCGACCTCCATGGTTTTGCGGACCGCCCCTGTCTCTAGGGCGACGTCTATAATTTCCTCCTCCTCTAGAGGAGGAGGAGTCATCCTGTGCCTCCTGGAAAAAACCTCTGGGACTTCTTGAACCACATCTTACTGCCCCTTTGACCTGTAGGGTATGGTCTAGAGGGAACAGTAAAACTTAATTCCCACGGCAGAAAGTGTTTTTCCTTCTTGCTCGCACCGGGTGAGTGAGTCCTTTACCTTGGTTCCAACCAAAGAGGAACCGAAGGGGGCGTTGGTAAAGGTAGACTTAAACGGTTCCGCAAAGTTACACAAAAGCATCCAGGAATGACGCCTCAGGGAAATTCCTGAACCCGCTGCTCTACTCGCTCCATTGGCCGCATATGAAATGAGCCACACAGAAGAGTTAACTACAGAGTTCAAGGTGGACAGCTAGGCAGAAAACTTGTCAGGGACTCCCTCAGTACATGCACCTTGTAAAGAGTCTCCTAACTCTTTAAAGAGATCTCTCTGAAGCCTCAAAGTGAGTAAGGTAATTCAGCGATCTAAGGGTAAATGCCGCTGAAGAAAAGATACGTTTCCCGTACCTGTCCATCGTTCGAGACTCCTTATTTGGAGGATGAACAGAAGTAGTCTCAGCTTGCTCCTTCTTAGTGGCTGTCACCACCACTATGGCATCTACAGGCACACCTTTAGATAAAAAGTCTTTTCCTGGAGGGGTAGAAAGGAACTTGTTCGGTCTCCTGTGGACTGGCTCCATGGCATCAGGAGTATCCCACACCTTTCGACTAACTAAATCCATCAGTTCGAAGGGTTTTGACACTCAAGAGGCAGAAGGTTGAGACCTGAAAGCCATCAGGTACACCGACTCCATCAGAAGGGGTGACAGTGGGCCAGCCGCACCTCTGTTTAAGGATCTCCAGAATGTCTATGAAGGAGACATCAGAGGACAACTTGGGGGACCCTTCCGACTCCGCGAGGTCAGTGTCAGATGTCAAAGACTCATCCGAGGAGTCGGCATGCTTCCTCTTACAAGTCCTCTTCCATGGGGGCTCCTCAGAAGGACATTCCAGGGAGGTCTCGGAACAGTGGGGGCCACCAGCCGGTGGATCCTGAGGCTGAGGGTCTCTGCTGCCGCTGGAGGGAGTAGCAGCTGAGAAAGAAGTAGGTGCTATAGGGGGAAGAGTGCTGGTACCTCTGGTAGGAGCAGACGATCGGGCCAGCACACCATCTCGCATGCCGACCTCTCCAGCATCAAAGACATCCCCGGCTCAGAGGAGACAGAGGATGGCGTCGGCGCCAGAGCCATCAGCTCAGAGACAGATGCAGGGTCTGAACTCACCCTAGCTGACGCGTCGAGAAAAGACTCGGAACTGAAGTTCGGTTCCAAGCATCCCTGTTGGGACCGACTGGACAGCTTCGGACCCTGGACACTACGGACGGCACCGAAAGTGTCGGAACAGAACTCTGCTCCAAAAGAGCCAAAAGGGGAGCTGCAGCCAAAGGTTCCACGGGTGGTACCAAGCACTCCGGCTCTTAAAGACCAGCATGGCTCGAAGGAGGAATGAACACAGAAGGTTTAACGGGCTCATGTGGCTCCAGAGCAGAGTGGGTAAGAGCCAACAATTTAGGCAAAGCAGACTACTTCAAAAGTCTTAGCACTACCCTCTCCACATCCTCTTCCGATAAACTCCTGGAAAACCTGGATGACATAGTAGAAGATCGGGATCTCTGAGGTATAGGAGACTTGTTCGGGATCTCTGAGGTATAGGAGACTTCAATAACAAGGAGGCCGGTAGAGTCTCCATAGACTGGCTCCGAGAAAGTCTCAACGGTAGTCTCTGAAATATTTGGAACCAACCCTGTAATAACAATACTGCTCTCAGTCGGCTCAGAGGTCTGTGGAGCTGATGAGACAGTGGATTTGTCTGTTTTTGAAACTTTAAGAGGTGGCTCTGAGACATCAGCCGGTGCTGGGGAGGGCCTCATAGAAGATTTTGACTTTCCCTTGGTAGATTTAGAGGATGACGAGGAACTAGACAAGTCTTCCTCGAAGGAAGGTTTAAGAAGACATTTTAGGATGAGCTTGTTCTTCCTTTCCTGCAACACCCTTGGACTAAATGCAAGACTAAATAAACAGGTTTCCTGTAAATGGATGGCCCCTAAACAGTAAATGCAGTTACCCTGACCATCCGTTATGGACATTTTTTTGAGAGCACTTAATACATTTTTAAAGCTGGATGGCTTATGATTCCTACTCTCTTTAGACATTCTGGAGTATAGGACACACGCACACAGAGAAAGGAAAGGAGGAGGTCTATGTCCTCTAATTTAAACGGGCCTAGCCCTACAGTAAGGGAAAGACACCACGAGGACTAGGTCCTACAAGTTAAACGGGCCTAGCCCGAGCAAGGAAGAGACAGGGTCTTCTAACTGAAACAGACCTAAAAAGAGAAAAAGTTAGAAAGTATCACACACTCAACAGAAACATGGTAATGAGCAGAATTCACAAATTCAGGCTTATGCCAGTCACAAGCAGAATGTAGTTCTGTTAACAATAGCAGCAATCCAACGATGCTAACAAAGGTCTAAATAACAAGCGGAAAACCGCCAAAAACTATCAACACACAGAATAACATTGCGCAAAAGGCACCAACCAATCTAGAAAACCAGTACATGAGATACCAACGAAGTAAGAAAAGGCCAAAGGCCAAAAATTGCACCAAATGGCGCAAGTAAAAGCTAATAACTCTAATAACTACAATAACGACTACACTGACTGATTACTAAGAGCAGTAACAGTTTTAACTATATTAAACTATTTTAATGTAAACAGCCAAGAAATTTTAGCAAAAGTAGAAATAAATGCAATCACTTAGCCAGAGCCAAAGATAAGCACAACCGAACTCAACACGGCAAACGAGATCTGGGGATTGTACTGGTGCACCATGGGATACCTACCTAGCCATGAGCCAACCAAAAGTCTTCCAGCTTGTAAATAGGCCGAGTCGGAGCAGAGGAACGGCTCCGATCCCATATGCAAAAAGTGAAGGTGAGCTAGGACTACAGATCATCATAAGTTTGGGACAAGAATGTGATATAAAAGAACTTGAGCAAGAGGAAGTCTATAAATACTTGGGAATTGATGAAGAATCAACAAAACATGAACAAATGCAAATATAACTTAGTAAGGAATATTTCGGAATACTTAAATTAATCCTAAAAACAGCACTGACATCTAGGAACAAAATCCCAGCTATAAACCAATTTGCTCTTCTTGTCCTAACTTTGGAGCGACTGACTGGCCCGAAAATGTGTTGGCTAGATTAGATAGGACAACAACGAGGATGCTTCATGATCAAATGATTTATAAAAAACATGCATACAAAGATGACATATTCCCCTTTTTGAAGGAGGGATGGATCTCCTTGAAACAGATATGTATAGATCTGCAATCGTGGAACTCAACACATCTGCTGACCTCACAAAATCCAGACGTAGTGAAGGATTTGAAACATGAGGAGAATAACTCTTAAGATGACTTCTCTGTTTAATTCAGCAAAAGCATATTGGCATCAAGCAGGAATGGAAATCAAACCAGAAGTGGATAAAAACCAGGCAGCAACTAGATGTGCCAAAAAACAAAAGAATATAAGGTGAAGGACCAGATGAGAAGGCAAGAAATGTGGAAAAAGCATACATATAGTTGCAAGTATAGAAAACTTCTGGAAGAACCTCATGTTGATCAAGAACGAACTCAGGAATGGTTACGGAGAGGTTAATTCAAACCAAGAGATAGAAAGGTTAATGTTGGCAGCCCAAACTAGTGGGCTACATACACATTGGTTTACAAAGTCCATTGAACATGTGGGAGAAACAGACAAATGTAGGTTTTATAAAACTGAATTGGAAACAGTCACACACCTCATTGCAGGTTGCGACACACTAATGGCAGGACGACTATACAATGAAAAGCATAATAATGTGGCAAGATTGTTGCACTGGGGACTGTGCAAACATCATGGTACTGAAATGGCTGAAACACTGAAAACATGAGCCACAAAGCATCATAGAAAATGAAGTTTATATCACATGGGACCACCCATAACCAATAGTTCAAAACACAGATGCTAGAAAACCGGATATAGTGGTTCAAGAAACGAAGACAAGAGTAGCATTGCTCACTGAAATCGCCACACCCATTGACTAGTGTCTTGTGTACAGACACACACAAAGTCATAAAATACCAGGATTTGCAGGCAGAAACGAAAGCAATGGAGAAAAAGTACAGTTTTGTACCTACCATAAATGTAGATGTTCGAGTGCTAATACAGCTGTAGTCATAACAGATGGGTTCTCCTGCCGTCAGGCGGGTCCTCGGTCGGCCAAATTCCAAAGTCTAGGTCCGGCGTCGGTTGTCGTCACCTCTTCCCTGACGTCAGTGCGACAGGGGTATAAAAGAACCAGCAGACGCCATTTTCTTCAGTTTTTCTTGCCCCAGATGTCAGGTGCCCCCAGAAGGAAGGCAATACATAAATTTATGTAATAATGCAATGCAATATAATCAAAATACAGTAGTTGCAAGCAAATACACCATAAATGAATACCCCAATCAGGTTGTATGAGGAGGTGTTAGCCAATAGGCCTGTCCCAAGAGGGGAAGGAGGGAGGGAAACCTGGACTGCAGCTGTATTAGCACTCGAACATCTACATTTATGGTAGGTACAAAACTGTACTATGTTCATCGTGCATACAGCTGCAGTCATAACAGATGGGTAGAATCCCAAAGCTAAAAAAGGGGTAGTAGGCACTAGGAGGAGCCAGGATGCCCTGCAAGACTGCAGTGGCAAAGCCTGCTCTAGTTTTGAAGTATAATGGTAGGTGGTAGTGCTTGGAGAAGGTATGCACAGAACTCCAAGTGGCTGCTTCCAAAATATCTTTGGTAGGAACTCCTGAGGAAAGCTGCAGAGGTAGCTGTGGCCCTTATGGAGTGAGATCTGATGCCTGCAGGTACAGTTTTACCATGAAAAGAGTAACAAAAGCGTATGCAGTGGGCTATCCATTTTGAGATTGTCTGTTTGGAAATTGGCTTCCCTTGAGCTCCTATAGCATAGGACACAGAGTTGTTCTGATTCTCTGAAAGGCTTTGTTCTGTCCAAATAATAACGCAGCTGTCTGTGGATGTCCAAGGAATGTAGTAGTCTCTCCCCTTTGTTTTGAGGATTAGGGTAAAAGGTAGGCAAGTGGATAGCCTGATTCAAAGCTACCCTGGATACCACCTTTGGCATAAAGGACGGGTTGGTTCGTAAGGAAACTCTGTCCTGATGGAAAATGATGAAAGGCTGCACAGCCATGTGGGCTTGCAGTTCCGATACCCTGCGAGCTGAGGTGATAGCCAGAAGGAAGGCTGTTTTCCAGGACAAATATTGCAAATCTGTTGAGGCAGCTGGCTCAAAAGGAGGCAAGGTCAGCTTTTCTAGAATGTAACTGAGGTCCCAAGCAGGTATTGGTTGTTTCCTTGGGGGTTTTATATTCTTAGCCCCTCTGAGGAACTGTCTTAAGAGGGGGTGAGAATAAAGGTGGATCAGTGTTGTATTCTGCAGAAATGGCTGAGGCATGGATTTTGATGGAGGAGAATGAAAGTCCACTGCTTAGCAGCTCAGCTAGATACTGTAATATTTGAGGTAAATTCAGTTTTCCAGGATTCTGGCCCTTTTTCTCATTCCAGGCACAAAACCGTTTCCACTTTGCGGAGTAAGCTTTTCTAGTAGATGGCCTTCTGGCCTCCAAAATGACATCCTGCACCTCCTTGGAGAGTAGGGTCTGTTGTGAAGTTAAGGAATCTTCCATGCGGCCAGATTGAGTGTTTTCAGCTGACTGAAGAGTTTTGAAGCTGTGCTGAGTCAGAAGAAGAGGCATTAGAGGTAGGGTCCATGGTGGGGAATGCGTCAGGCTCCTCAGGATTGGGAACCAGTGCTGTCTTGGCCAGTCTGGAGCAATGAGAATCATCTTTGGTCTGTCTGCTCTGGTTTTTAATAGAACTTTGGGCAGCAGAGGAAGAGGTGGAAAGGCATAAACTGTCATTGTTGTCCAACTGAAAGAGAGAGCGTCCACTTCTCCAGGCCTGTGGATGAAAAGTCCTTGAGCAGAATTTTGTCAATTGGTGATTTTTGTGGGAGGCAAAGAGATCTATGTCTGGCCTTCCCCATGCTTGAATTATCTCTGTAAAAACTTGAGGATGCAACATCCATTCGTGTGGATCGGTCATATTTCTGCCAGCATGTTTTCCTTGCCTGGCAAGTACTGTGCTTGAAGTTCGATTTGTAATTCCAGAGCCATGTTCCAAAGTGACATGGCCAGCCTGCATAGGGGGTATGAATGGGTTCCTCCCTGTTTGTTTATGTACCACATTACTGTGGTGTTGTCTGTCCTTATCAATAGTTGACCTGGATGCAGAAGATCTTTGAAAGCTATAATAGCATTTATTACTGCTAGCATTTCCTTTTGATTGATGTGAAGGTGCTTTTCTTTTTGGGACCATTTGCCCTGAATGCACCGATTTGTCATGTGCGCCCCCCAGGCATAGTCCGAGGCATCTGTTGTGATGACTTGATTTGCTTGAGGCTTGCAGAATGGGAGACCTGTGTTTGTTTGGCATGCTTGAGCCCACCACAGGAATTCCTTTTGAAGACATGGAATTAGTGGTATTATTGTTTCCAAACTGTGGCTGTGTTGAGACCATAGGTTTTTCAGGTAGCATTGAAGTTTCCTCATATGCAGCTTTGCACATGGGATTAGTAGGATGCAAGATGCCATGAATCCCAGAGCCTGCAGGATTTTCCTTGCAGTCAGCCTGGTGAAATTTGCTAGTTTTCTGAAGTATTGAGTTAGTTGCCCCTGTTTCTCTGGCGTGAGGTAGGCCATCAGGGTGTTTGTGTCCAAGTTGGCTCCCAGGAAAATTATTTTCTGAGAGGGTATTAGCCTTGATTTTTTTTTGTTGACTGTGTATCCCAGAGAATCCAACAATATTATTACAAAAGCCAGATTTTTCAGAAATATGTGCTTGCTGTCCGCTTGGATCAGGCAGTCGTCCAAATATGGGTATATTTGTATCCCTTGAAGTCTGCAGTAGGCAATTACTGATGCCAGGCATTTCGTGAATACTCTGGGCGCAGTAGACGAGCCAAAGGGCAATGCAGAGAATTGATAATGGGTTGAACCTGCAAAAAATCTGAGGTATCTTCTGCAATTTTGTCTGATTGGGACATGCGGGTATGCCTCCTTGAGGTCCAATGTTACCAGCCAAGACTCCTTGCCCAGCATGGGAAGAAGCTGCTGTAATGTGAGCATCTTGAATTTTGGCACAAGTAAAAATGTGTTTAGGATGGATAGGTCCAAAATAGGTCTCCAATCTTTTCCCTTCCTTGGTACCAGGAATAGTCTGGAATAAAAACCTTGACCTTGTTCTTGAGTAGGTACCTCTTGAATAGCTTTCATGTCCATGAGATCTGAAATTTGTCTTTGTGCCTCTGCCCATTGATTGTGTGGCAGGTTTGGCATGCCTCTCATTTTTGGAAGGGTGTGAAAACGGAATCTGTAGCCTCTGTTTATAATGTCCAGGATCCATTTGTCTTTTGTGACAATATGCCAATTTTTCGAAAATAATGCCAGTTTTCCGCCTAAGGGTGCTGCCATTTGAGCCTTGCTTGGCATGCAAAGGGGAAAGTCATTGTGTTTGCTTTCTGAATGGCTGCGAACTATCCTCACCACCTCTTTGTGTAGGAGCTTGCCATTGTCTGCCTCTAAACGATCCTTGAGATTGCCCTCTGCCCCTCGGGCGCCTGTATCTACCTCTTTGGGGTCTGTTTGTGGCTGGAAAGGACCAATTTTTGGAAGGCCAATTTCTACTGAAACGTGGAGGTTGCACCTGTAGAAAATCTTTCACTGTTTGCATTGATTTAGTCTTTTCCTCCATTTTCTTTAATACTTCCTCAGCTTTAACACCAAATAATACATCCTTTTGTAGAGGGGCATCTAGTAATTTAGCTTTGACATGATCTGATAAGGTTTTGCTCCTTGAGCCAGGCATGTCTACGTATGACTGATCCTGTAACAGCAGCTCTACATGAGGCCTCTAGAGCATCAAAACCACATTGCAAGGTATGTTTACCCACTTGTTCTGCACTATGCATCAAATCCTGCAACTCCTTCAAGTCTGGTTGTTCAGGTTGTGACAATTTGCTTCTCAACTGTGATAACAGCAACTGTTGGTACTTTAACATATGGAACTGGCAGTTTAATGCACCCTGGCTAGTAGGGGAAGGTCTAGTGGCAGGCAGGCTGAGATTGCTGAAAGGTGGACTTTCACTGAAGAGTAAGACGCCTGCTCTTGCCCAGACACCAATTTGAAAATCTTTCACATTTAGCCAAGTAAGATTTTCTTGTAGTAGGTTTCTTGGCCTCCCTCAGGACTGAAAGCATGTCCTCTGAGTAGTGCCTGAAGGGAATTAGAAGTTTATTACCCACAGTGTCAGTGACAACATCTGCAGGTGTGGGTGGATGAGGGTTCCCTTTTGTTGGTGTCAAAAGGTCCACCTTATGGGGTAAACTTGTGGTGACTGCTATTGGCTAGATTGAAAAGTAGGGGGAACCAGTGCAGCCTTGGCCAGTAGGGGGTCACCAAGATTTTTATCATCAGCAGCCCCCTTTTTTCCCATTTTTCTACATGCGGTCGGGGTATCGTGTTAACTGTCGCCAACTCTCTCGATTCAGTGCCACACTCCTGCCTGATTGTCACAGATCTTCTTTCACACAATTCGTCCACTGCTTTTCTGGACGTCCTCACTTCCTCTTACCATCTTCCTGTCTGTCCCAAATCTTCCTCACCAGATTGTCTTCTGCTTTTCTACACATGTGCAAACCACCGTAATCTGTTCTCTCTGATCCTTTCTGCAACTGGAGCTACTTTGGCTTCTGCTCTTATGTCCTCATTTCGTCTGTCACGATGGGAAATCGAAAATTCATCCCGGGGATAACTTCTGTGGCACTGCTGGGCACAGGAAAATATTTTCTTGGGTGGCAAAAGCCAGGGAAATTTTTTTGCTAGGTTTATATAGGCCCCAGGACCAATGGCCTAGTACCTACCTATAAACATATAAACACAGTGTGCATCCTATCACCTTTCTTGGGCACTTCATTTCCATCACTTCTAGCTTCAACTGTTCTGCCTTTACTGTCCAGGTTTCTATACCATACAGTAGTACTTGGTCGTACCACTGTCTCGTACACCTTACTTTTCAGCTTCTTCGGCATTCTTCTATCAGACTACACCTGATACTCTATGCCAGTTGCCTGCAGCCCCTCTGATTTTAGCTTTTACCTCTCCATTCAGACTACCCTTCTCCTTAACTACTCCCAGATACTTGAAGCAGTTTACCTGTTCCACTATCTTCCCTTCTATCTCTATTTTCAGCTTCTTCTGATTTCCCCAATTTACTGCCATTACCACTGTCTTATCTGTGTTTAGTTTCATCCCATGTGCCTTCAGATTTGCATTCCATTATCCTATCCTTTGCTGAAGTCCCAGCTCAGTCTGCCTGTACTGCCACATTGTCTGCGTACAGCAACTCTGTAGATCCGTCCCCTCCAAACTGTTTGCGAATGTAGTCCATCACCAGTATGAACAGCAGTGGGCACAGAGCTGAACCCTGATGTATACCCACACCCACTGGGAATCCCTCAGAGGCCTAACACGGTTTGTACTCGAGTTATTGGGTCCTTGTACACAGACTGCACTAACTGTATCAATGTTTCTGGGACTTCATATCACTGCCGTACTGCCCAGATCAGCTTTCTTGGGACCTTGTCATATGCTTTCTCCAAGTGGGTTGTCTCCTGATTTTCAGGAGGACTTTTTGAATTAATGGGAAGGGAGGAAAGGCATATAGAACATTTCCTTCCATGAAATCCTGAATGCTTCTAATCTCCAAGCTAGTGGGGAGTGGGGCTTGTAGCAGAAAGTCTGCAGTTGTCTGTTCTGGGGGGGAGGCAAACAAATCTACTTGGTTTGCCCCAACAGTGGACAATATATAGAAAGACATTCCTGTTCAGCATCCATTCGTGATATGGAGAGAATGTCCTGCAGAAAAGGTCTGCTTGTTTGTTGTCCTGCGAAGGGATGTAGGTTACCTGCAGGGACAAGTTGTGTTGTGAGGCTAGGTTCCAAATTAGTAAGGTTAGTCTGCAAAGGTGGTGCTGTCTGTTATTATTTAGAGAACACCTGGTTGTAGGAGTGGAAGGAAGGCTTTCAGTGCCAGGAGGACTGCTGTCACTTCCCCTCACAATGCGTTTGTTCTTTAAGGAAGGGTGCCACTTTGCTTGAACCCTGCTGTTTCCCACTGTGGCTCCCCATCCTAGGTCTGAAGCATCTGTATGCATGAACTAGTTTAGGGAAGGTAACTGCAGTTGAAGGCCCGGGTTCAGCTGAATCTGCTGACTGTAGGGAGGGCAAGAGTGTGATTTCTTGCTTTGGAGGGTGCTGTGATCACACATTTTTTTTTAGATACCACTGCAGCTTTCACATATGCCTTCTGGCTAGTGGTAACATGGGAATGTTGGCTGCCATTAGGCCACGGGTTCATAGGAATTGCCTTGCAGTTATCTGTTGTCTGCAGAAGGGCGCTGAAGTGGAAGGACAGGGGCCTGAACTTGTCCTGGGGAAGAAAGGCTTTCATCATGTCTGCCTTGATCCTACAAGCCAGAAATGTTTTGTCTTGTTCTGGGGTCAAGGAGGATTTTGGGAAGTTGAGAGTAAATCCCAATCTTTGGAGTAGGCACCTAGGCACCTGGTGAACTCCAGATGGATCAGGTTGTAGTCCAGGTATGGGTAATTCTGAATCACTTGTGTTCTGTAATAGGCTATGGCAGGTGCCAGGCGTTTTGTGAATACTCTGGGAGCAGTGGACAAACCAAAGGGCAATGCAATTAATTGGAAGAGGAAGGTCCCGAAAAGCGTAATAAATTTCCTGTGGTAAGACTGAATGGGTATGTGCAGATTGGCTTCTTTCAGGTTAAGTGTGGCCATGAAAGCCTGGGCTGGTATAAGAGGGAGTACGTTTTGTAGGGACAACATTTTGAAGGTGGGAATCTTAAAGAACAGGTTTAAGAAGGAAAGGTCTAGAATGGGTCTACACGGTCCATCGTTTTGGGGACCAGCAACAGTCTTGAATAGAAGCCTTTACCTTCCTGCCCTGGAGGGACAGGTTCTATTGTCCCAAAGTTCAGAAGGTCTTTCAGAATCTGTGGGAAGAATTGTCTGATTTTTGAGGGGGAAGGGGACACACCTTAAAGGTGGCCTTTCTTTCCAGGAGAGGAAGTATCCTTTTTGAATAATAGCCAGAACCCATTTGCCTGTGGTTATAGTTTTCCAAAAGGGGAGGCAGTGGGAGAAGCAGGCAGAAAAAGGGAGGTGGGCAAGGCAGTCACGCATTGTTGAGGCCTCCTCTGTCGTGAAAGGGTTGTCCTAGAGGGGGGGCCGAGAGACAGCTGGGGTAGAAGGGGTTTAGTCTTCTGGCTTATCTTGTGTGTCTGGAAGAGGTAGGTCCAGCTGAGGCAGGGTTTCGCCTGACAAAGGTGTTTTTGGCAGGGTAATTCCTGTAATATTTGGGAATAGGAGACACCAGAAGATGACCAATGTCTTACAATTCCTTACTCTTTTCTTGCAGATTTTTGAATAGGTCTGCTGACTGTTTTCCAAAGTTAGGGTCCAGAGGGGCATCTAAGATTTTAGACTAAGTCTTCTGGTAAATGTTGCAGACATATCCAAGAATATCTCTGAAGTACAGTGGAAGAGGCTGCAGATCATGCAGAGGCCTCTGCAGCATCATAACTACATCTAAGGGACTTGTCTGGCTACTTGGACAGCCAGAGATAGTTTGGAAGAGATGTCAGATTTAGTGGGGCAGTCTGGAGTAGCAGCCAGCAGAGCGGAGGCTTGAGAGAAAAGGGCTACAGCATATTTGGTCATATGGGTTTGATAATTGATGGCTCTAAAGGCCAATATGGAAGAGGTGTAAACTTTCTCTTCAACTCTATCCATGGTTTTGATATCCTTGTCTGTAGGTAAGGGAGAGGCAGACGGAATAAGTCTGAATTGTTTATCTGGTGAAATGGTAATCACAGCAGGGTCTGCCAGGGGTGGTTTGACTAGAAATTTCTGGTCATCAGGCACCTTGTAGAAGTGGTCTGGCCTCTTGGGGGCAGGTGGCTGAGAATCTGGTGCCTTTGATTCTGAGGAAAAGGCATTTAAATAGGCAGGGATGAAAGGTGGAATGGCAGAAGGGTAGGGAGATTCCACTTGCAATAGTTCAAAATACCTTTTTTGAGCATCAGACATTTAGGTTCATAGGTTGGTACTAGGGCTATTGGCCTATACAAGTCTAGCCATAACAATTCCCTGGCTATTTCTTCCCACACTATTTACTTCCCAGGACCCCTGTCTAGAAGGGCGACTGACATGATCCCTGGGGTGAATTTCCTTTCTCCCATCCAATCATCAAGGTTCTTTTTGAAGAGGGCAAGAGGCGCTCTGCTTGACATGTATAGGCAGTCTATTCCAGAGTCTGGGGAGTCTCTGGGTCAGGAACCTATCCCTCCTTGTATTATTGTATTTGAGGTGTGTCCCATCTGAAGTATTCCTTCACTCTGGTTGCGGTCTCACCAAAAGTGATACACTCTGCAGAGGAGTCCCCTTTAATGGATTCTTAATCTGGGGAATAATACTCTCGAGGAGAGACTATTTGGGGGGGTGTAAGATATTGATCCATCAGAAGATGAATAATAGGTCTCTTGCTCTTCTTCCCCGTCTTGTGAGGAAGGTGGTGGAAGGGAGGAGACAGAGGCAGGCCTATGGGTGAGGAGAAGAGTAGATGGAGAAGAGTCTGAAGGCCTAAGGGCCATAAAGGACTGCATCAAAGATGAGGTGAAGGACTGCCAATCAGGTAGGCCTTCAGTGGTTGTAGCCAGATGTTTGGTTTTCTGTTTCTTTTCAACTGGGGTAGACTAAGACATAAGCCTGGAATCGGATGCCTGGCTAAAGGTAGCTGCGTCAGGAGGAGGAATCCCGGTCGGAGGCCCTGCTGTGTCTAGTTTCACTCTACCTCAGAGGTAGCTGATGTCTGGGTTAGCTCTGTGGACGTGCTTGTCGTCAACTGCAAAGCGGCTTCCTCGAAGGTTAACGTAGAAGTTGACGGATCTGTCGGACATCCCTCAACTCCTAAATTGGTAGCTGGCGGGGCGTCTGAAATCGGAGAGGCAGTGGAAGAGGGCCTAGGAATCTTGGCCTTCTTTCTCAGAGGTTCAGTCGAGGCTTCCGAAGCTGGATCCATCCTGAGTGCTAATTTAAGTTGTTTTTCTAGATAAGGATTAAGTGCAGCCAGACAGCTGCGTACGGTCTTAGAAATGAAGGACTGGCAGACAGAGCAAGTATTCTGATCATGCTCTTGGCCTAGGCAAAAAAAGTACAGTTGTGTACACTTACCATAAATGCAGACGTTCGAGTGTATTCACTGTTGCAGTCATTACATTTGGGTTATCTGCCTGCAGTAGCTCTCAGTCGGCCTGATTAACAAAGTCTTGGGTCCTGCTTTGGTTGCTGTCTCTTCTTCCATGATGTCAGGTCGTCAGGGATATAAAACATGCAGCCGATGCCATTACATCAGTTTTTCTTGCCCCAGATGTCAGGTGCCCCCCTAATGGGAAGCAATTAAATCTATAATACAAGGATATACTTCCAACAGAAAAGCAAATACACCAAAAAGCTTTTTGAGAATAGTGAGAGTAGAGGTATAGCCAAAATAAGAAAGGGGGTTGCAGGGAGGGTGACCAGGACTGCAACAGTGAATACACTCTTAACATCTACATTTATGCAAGTGCACACAACTGTATCATGTTCTTCGTGTTTCACTGCTGCAGTCATTACATTTGGGTAGATTCCCAAAGCTAAAGTTGGGAGTAGGAATTTAAATAGAATTAGGACTAGCTATAAGGCCCTGCAAGACTGCAGTGGCAAAACCAGCTCTGGATTTAGAGAAAATTGGCAAATTATAATGCTTGGTGAAAGTATGTACAGAACTCCAGGTAGCAGCTTCTAGGATGTCCCCTGTAGGGATGTCCCTGAGAAAGGCTGTAGAGGTAGACGCTGCCCTGGTTAAATGGGGTCTGATGCCCTGTGGGATAGGTTTTCCATGGTGCTTATAGCAGAAATGAATGCAGTGGCCTATCCATTTTGAAATGATTTGCTTTGAAATAGCTTTCCCCTCTGTCCCTGCAGCAAATGCCACCAGTTCAGATTTCCTTTGAGGTTTAGTCTGGTCAAGTAGAATCTAAGTTGTCTGTGCAAATCTAAGGAGAGCAATATCCATTCCCCTTTGTTCTGTGGGTTAGGAAAGAAGGTAGGCAAATGAATGGACTGATTAAGAGCCACACTGGATACCACCTTAGGCATGAAAGAGGGACTGGTTCTGAGGGACACCCTGTCCGCATGAAAGATGATGAAAGGCTCCACTGCCATAAGGGCCTGTAACTCAGCTACCCTTCTTGCAGAAGTGATTGCTAAAAGAAAAGCCGTTTTCCAGGAAAGGAATTTAAAATCTGCAGTAGCAGCTGGCTCGAAAGGAGGAAGAATGAGTTTCTCTAAGACAAAGTTAAGGTCCCAGGCTGGAGCTCCCCTCGGCGGCCTTAAATTTTTGGACCCTCTCAGGAACTGCTTGAGCAGTGGGTGAGAGAAGAGGGGAGGCTCTGTGCTAATAATGAGCTGAAATGGCTGAGATGAATTTTGATGGAGGAAAAGGACAAGACCTTATGAAGCATCTCAGTCAAATATTTTAGAATCCGAGGTAAACTGGGCACTGCTGCGCTCATACCTTGAGATTGGTTCCCGGTACAAAATCTTTTCCATTTTGCAGCATAAAATTTTCTAGTACTAGGCCTCCTAGACTCTAAAATATCCATCACGGATTTACTGAGGGGTGGTAAAGGAGAGATTAAGTAATTAGCCAGGCTGCTAGGTTCAGGGTTTGCAGCAGAGGGTGCAGAATCTGGTTCCCCTGCTGAGACAACAGGGAAGGAGTCTTAGGCAGGTGCCATGGGGCCACACAAGACCCTGCACAGGAGGGGGCACCAGTGTTGGCGTGGCCAGTCTGGTGCTATTAAAATGGTCCTTGGCTCATCCTGTTTGATCTTTAGTAGTGCTTTGGAGAGCAGAGGCAGGGGAGGAAAGGCATAAACTGATAGGTTTTTCCAGTTGAAGGATAGAACATCCACTTTCCAAGCTCGTTTGTGGGGAATCCTTGTGCAGAATTCGCCCAATTGATGGTTCTGGGTGCCCCCATTTGTTTGTCAACATGTTGAAAATCCTTGGTTCCAGTTTCCACTCATGTGGGTCCATGAGGTTTCTGCTTAGTCGACCTGCCAAGTGTATTTAGTTTTCCTGGCAGGAATTGAGATTGTAGATTAACTTGGTAGCTCAAGGCTGTGTTCCACAATGCCATGGCTAGTCTGCAGAGGGGATAAGTGTGTGCACCACCCTGCTTGTTCATCTACCACATGACCATGGTGTTGTCCGTCTTTACCATTACTTGTCCTGGAAGAATGTGGTCCTTGAAGGCTGTCAGAGCATTCTGTACAGTTAACATTTCCTCTTGATTTATATGTAGGTGCATTTGATTTGGGTTCCATTTGCCCTGAATGCACTTCCCTGCCATGTGCGACCCCCATGCATAGTCTGATGCGTCTGTTAAGGTTTGGGCGGCAGGAGTTAGTGTGAATGGTAGTCCCTTGTTTTGCTGGGAGGCCTCTGCCCACCAAAGGAACTCTAGGCGTAGGCAAGGAAGGATAGGAATCATAGCTTCTAGATCCTGTAAATGTTGACACCATAGGCTTTTGAGATACAACTGCAGTTTCCTCATATGCAGCCTTGATATGGAATTAGAAGAATGCAGGAGGCCATGAAGCCCAAGGCCTGCAGTATTTGCCTTGCAGATAAAGTACAGTTGTGTACACTTACCATAAATATAGATGTTCACGTGTATTCACTGTTGCAGTCATTACATTTGGCTAATCTGCTAGCAGGTTGCCTCAGTTGGCCTGATTAACAAAGTCTTGGGTCCTGTGTCAGTTGCTGTCCCTTCTTCCATGACGTCAGGGGTATAAAACATGCAGCCGACGCCATTACATCAGTTTTTCTTGCCCCAGATGTCGAGTGCCTCCCAAATGGGGAGCAATATATATATAAATAATTTAAAACACAAAAATATACCTCCAAACAAAATCAAATACACCAAAAAGGCTTTTAAGTGTAGTAAAAGAAAGTAGAGGCATAGTAAGAGGAAAAACAGGGGTCTGGAGGGAAGGGTAACCAGGACTGCAACAGTGAATACACTCAACTTCTACATTTATGGTAAGTGTACACAACTGTACTATGTTCTTCGTGTTTCACTATTGCAGTCATTGCATTTGGGTAGAATCTCAAAGCTATGGTTGGGAGGACGGATTTATACAGCATTAGGAGCAGCTATACGGCCCTGCAGGACAGCAGTGGCAAAGCCTGCTATGGATTTAGAGGAGAGGGATAAATAGTAATGGCTGGTGAACTTATGAGCTGAGCTCCAGGTAGCAGCTTCTAGAATGTCTCTGGTAGGAACCCCTCTGAGAAAGGCTGCAGAAGTAGATGCAGCCCTGGTGGAATGAGATCTGATCCCCTTGGGGCCAGGTTTACCAGGGTGCATGTAGCAGAAATGAATACAATGGCTTATCCATTTGGAAATGGTTTGCTTTGAAATAGTCTTTTCCTCTGCCCCTGCAGCAAATGCCTCCTGTAGTTGTTCATATTTTCTTAGAGATTTTGTCCTGTTTAAGTACAATCTTAGTTGTCTGTGCACATGCAATGAATGTAGAATCCGCTCACCTTTGCTCAGTGGATTTGGAAAGAAAGTTGGCAGATGAATGGTCTGATTAAGTGCCACACTAGATACCACCTAAGGCATAAAGGATGGATTGATCCTGAGAGCCACCCTGTCCGGGTAAAAAATAATAAAAGGCTCCACTGCCATAAGAGCCTGTAGTTCTGAAATCCTTCTAGCTGAAGTGACTGCTAAAAGAAAAGCTGTTTTCCAAGAGAGAAATTTTAGGTCCGCAGTAGCAGCTGGCTCAAAAGGAGGTAGAGTGAGTTTTTCCAAAACAAAATTGAGGTCCCATGCAGGAGTTGGTGCTCTCCTGGATGGTCTTAAATTTTTGGCCACTCTGAGACACTGCTTTAGCAGAGGATGAGAAAAGAGCGGAGGCTCTGTGTTTTAAAGAGCTGAAATGGCAGAGGCATGGATTTTTATGGAAGAAAAAGATAGGCCCTTCTGAAGCATCTCAGTTAAGTATTGCAGAATCTGAGGTAGATTGGGCATTGCTGTGCTTGTTCCTTGTGCTTGGTTCCAGGCACAGAATCTTTTCCATTTGTCAGCATAAGATTTTCTAGTACTAGGCATTCTAGCCTCCAAAATGACATCCATCACAGGTTTGCTGAGAGATGTAACGGGTGAAATTAGTTGATTAGCCACGCTGCAAGATTCAAAGTTTGGAGCTGAGTGTGCAGAATTTGATAGTTCTGCTGAGAGAGTAGGTAAGGTGTCTGAGGCAGGTACCACGGAGGAAGGTGCGACACATTGCTCAGGAGCGGGTACCAATGTTGGCGAGGCCAATCTGGAGCAATCAGAATCATTTTTGTTTTTTCCTGTCTGACTTTTAGCAAGCCTTTGGAGAGCAGAGGTAGAGGAGGAAAGGTACAGACTGATAGATTTTTCCAGCTGAAACAGCGCATCCACTTTCCAAGCTTTATTTTGTGATGAATTCTTGTGCAGAATTTGTCCAGGGTGAGGCAAAAAGATCTATGTTTGGGCTCCCTCATTTGCGTGTCAACATGCTGAAGATTTGTGGATCCAGTTTCCATTTGTGTGGGTGCATAAGGTTTCTGCCTAGTTCGTCTGCCAGAGTATTTTGCTTTCCTGGCAGGAAATGAGCTTGTACATGTATCTGATAAGTCAAGGCCGTGTTCCACAATGCCATGGCTAGTCTGCAAAGGGGGTAGGAATGTGTACCCCCCTGCCTGTTTATGTACCACATGACTGTGGTGTTGTGTGTCTTTATAAGTAGTTGTCCTGGATGAAGATAGTCCTTGAAAGCTGTCAGAGCACTCTGTTCAGCTAGCATCTCTTTCTGATTGATATGTAGGTGCATTTGAGTTGCGCTCCATTTGCCCTGAATGCATCTCACTGCCAGATGCACCCCCAAGCATAGTCTGATGGGTCTGTAGTCAGGGTTTGGGCGGCAGGGGGTGGAATGAATGACAGTCCCTTGTTTTGGTGGCAAGCCTCTGCCCACTATAGAAACTCTCGTTGCAGGCAAGGAATGATAGGAATTATTGTTTCCAGGCTGTGACAATGTTGACTCCATAAGCTTTTTAGGTACCACTGAAGTTTCCTCATATGCAGTCTTGCATATGGAATTAGAAGAATGCAGGAAGCCATGAACCACAAGGCCTGCAGAATTTGCCTTGCAGATAGCTGCGTTTTTGTGGCCACCTGTTTGAAGTAAGTCATCAATTGAATTTCTTTTTCTGGCGTAAGGTAAGTCATCTGGGCAGTTGTATTCAAGCTTGCACCCAGGAATGTAATTTTTTGAGAGGGTACCAGTTGTGATTTCTTTACGTTTATGGTGTACCCTAGACAAGTTAGAAGCCTTTTTACAAATGCCATATGCTTTAAAAGAGTGTCCTTGTTTTCTGCCTGAATTAGACAATCGTCCAGGTATGGATAAATTTGAATATTTCTTTGCCTGCAAAATGCAATTACCGGTGCCGGGCACTTTGTGAAGACCCTGGGCACAGTAGATAAGCCAAAGGGCAGTGCAGAGAACTGGTAATGCAAGTAGCCTGCTTTGAAGTGGAGGTATCTTCTGCAAGATTCCCTGATTGGGATATGCAGGCAAGCCTCAAGTCTAGAGTTACCAACCAGGCATCCTTGCCTAGCATAGGTAGTAACTGTTGAAGAGTCAGCATCTTGAATTTTGGAATGCCCAGAAATGTATTTAAAATGGATAAGTCCAGAATTGGACACCATGATTTGTCTTTTCTGGGTACCAGGAAGTCATCAATAAAAACCTTGTCCCTTTTCTGGTACTGGTTGAATAGCCCCAATATTCATGAAGGACAATTTGTTTCTGGGCCTCTGCCCCACTGATTTGGAGGCAGATCTGGCCATACATTTGGGTTTGGCAACGTGTGGAAATGAAATCTGTATCCCTGGGATACTGTATTTAAAACCCATTTGCCCTGGGTAATCAGTTGCCAGTTTCGTGCATGAAGTGCCAGTTTTCCCCCCAAAGGGGCGGCCAAAAGATAAGTGCTTGGTGATTGCAGTGGAAAGTCATTGAGACTGTTTACCACAGGGAGGTGATTTGTTGCATCCCGATTTGGAGGCACCCCATTGCTTTGTTCTAAAAGTTCCTTGCGACTGAAATCTGGAGCATTTGGAATGTCTGGATTTGACCTGAGTGGCTCTAGTGGGTACTGGAAAGGACCAGTTCTTAGTAGGCCAGTGCCTACTAAACCTGGGTGGCTGCACTTGTAAGAAATCTTTCACAGTTTGCATAGATTTAGCTTGATCTTCCACCTTTTTCAAAACTTCTTCAACCTTATTACAAAATAGACTGTCCTGTTGTAAAGGAGCATCCTACAATTTTGCTTTAACATGGTCAGGCAGACTTTGCTCCTTGAGCCAAGCATGCCTTCTTATCACAGATCCAGTTACAGCAGCCCTGCAAGAGGCCTCCAAGGAATCAAAACCACATTGCAAAGTATGTTTTCCAACTTGTTCAGCTGAATGTAATAAATCTGCAACTCTATTTTCCACACAGTCAGAAATAAATATCATTTTCCGTTTAAGTAAACCTATGACATGCTGTTGATACTTTAGCATATGAAATTGACAGTTTAAAGCCCTGATTGCCAAGGTTGCAGATGTGTAAACCTTCTTATTACCCCATCTATCCAGCGCCCTGGAATCTCTATCAGAAGGGGTAGGATTTTTAGCAGTAGAGGCCTCAACACCCGTAGGACCCTGAGAAATGGTGTCAGGATCAGCAGTAGGGTTTTGAAAAGGAATTTGTGGGAGTCAGGAACCCTGCAGTATCTGTCTGGCTTACTAGGAGCCGGAGGCAGAGAATCAGGAGTCGTACTAGATTCAGAGAAAACCAACAATGTCTAGAACAGGAGGTCTATGCTGAGGAAGAAGAAGAAAATCCCTTAATCTCTCAAGATTCAGAGAAATCCTGACTCTTCCCAGTGAAAGTGTTCCCCCTTAAGGTATGAAAAGTTTCTCCAAAAGAGAAATCCTCAGGGGGAGAAGCAGAAGGGATGGGAGTCTTCTGCATCAGAGTCCTCATAAGTGGGTATAGATAATTCCTGATCAGAAGAAGAATCAGAAGAAAAAGAAACCTGATCTGAAGATTCACAGTCAGTGCCTTGCTAGGCCTCTTAGCAGGAGGGGGATAGGTACCCCTGATCAAGGTAATTAAATCTTCAGCCATTTTGATAATTTGTTTTTTAGGCATTGGGGCCTGTACACATGGCCCAAACATTTTTTTTAGACAGTAGTTTTTGGCCTTAGTTTTGAAGATGGTGTCAGTTTAATATACAAATCTTTAGGCCTGAAAACACTCTCAGAAGCCGGAGCCTGCTCAGCGGCTCCAGACCCATCTAAGGTAGAGACATCCACGGGTTCAATACTTAAAGTAGCTCGTGGCATACCGGACTCTGAATGGGTCTCAGTAGAGGCCTGCGAATCAGAAGTAGCGGGTATCAGGGGCTGCGAAAGCGCCTCACCGAGTACCAGCGAACCATCGACTGGCTTAGGAGAAGCATAGTCAGTTTTGGACCTCAACGGTCTGTCTTTTTCTTTGCATTTTTTAGGTATTCTGGTAGTCTGATTGCGAACAGACAACATTTCTGGATAGTTAAATCTTGAGTCAAAATATTTAGAAGCAAAAATATACCGACGTTTAATTGTGCGTTTATTAAATTTAGCACAAAACCGACAGCAAGGCACGTTGTGGTCAGGGCCTAGGCAAGGAATACAGTACAAATGAAAATCCTTATGAGGTATTTGCTTCCCACAAGTAATACAATTATTAACTTTTACTGACATCGGTAAGGAGCAAGAAAAAGTTTCCCCAACGGGGTACTTAGCATTAAGTTGAAGACTTTGGTTCGGAAACTCGAAAATGAAAATTTCAGGAGTCAGCCGACCGGCACTTGCGAACTGCTTATGCTTCAGGCACCGTGCGGCAAGAAACACTGATGTAATGGCGTCGGCTGCATATTTTATACCCCTGACGATCGGACGTCATGGAAGAAGGGACAGCAACTGACGCAGGACATAAGACTTTGTTAATCAGGCCGACTGAGGGCAACCTGCCAGCAGATTACCCAAATGTAATGACTGCAACAGTGAAACACGAACATCATCCCCCACTGCTTAGACTTGTGTGTCCCCTGGGACTGAAACCTGGGGTTTCTGCTGTGTCGGGGTTTGGCTTGAGAAGACCTGGAAGGGGCTGGAAAGGACTAATTCTTAGAGGGCCAGTGCCTACTAAATCTAGGAGGCTGAACTTGTAAGAAATCTTTAACAGTTTGCATAGATTTAGCTTTATCTTCCATCTTTTTAAGAACTTCCTCAGCCTTGTTGCAAAACAGGCGGTCCTGATTTAAGGGAGCATCCAACAATTTAGCTTTAACATGATCAGGCAAAGATGGCTCCTTAAGCCAAGCATGCCTTCTGAGCACAGACCCAGTAACGGCAGCCCTGTAAGAGGCCTCTAATGAATTAAATCCACATTGCAAAGTACGTTTTCCAACCTGTTCAGCACAGTGCATTAAATCCTGTAATTCTTTATTTTCAGCAGAGTCAGGAATCAACATCCTTTTCAGTTTAAGCAAAACATGTTGCTGATACTTTTACATATGAAACTGGCAGTTTAAAGCCCTAATGACCAAAGTTGCAGAAGTGTAAACCTTCTTACCCCATCTACCCAGCACCCTAGAGTCTCTATCAGAAGGGGTAGGATTTTTAGCAGTAGAAGCCTTAATGCCCTTGGGTCCCTGTGAAAGTCTCTGGATCCACAATAGGATTTTTAAAAAGGAACTTGTGTGAATCAGGAACCCTGTAATATCTGTCAGGTTTTCAGGGAGCAGGAGGCAAAGAATCGGGGGCCAAACTAGATTCCGAAAAAGCATCAATGTTTAGTACAGGAGGAATAGCAAAAGGCCTATGCTGAGGCAGGAGTAAGAAATCCCCAAGCCTCTTTTTTGAATCAGAAAAATCCAGGCTTTCCCAGTGGAAATGCTCCCTTAGAGTATGTAAGGTTTCACCAAAAGAAAAATCCTCTGGAGGGGAAGCAGAGTGAATAGAGTCCTCTGCATCAGAATCCTCATAAGTAGACAAGGGCAAATCCAGATCATCAGAAAAATCAGAATCCTGGTCAGAAGACTCAAACTTCAGTTGTAGGTCTCTTAGAAGGGGGAGGTTGGCTTCCCCTGATTAGAGTTATAAGATCTTCAGCCATTCTTTTCATTTGTTTTTTAGGCACATAGGCCTGAGCATGCGGCCTGGGCGTTGTTTTTTAGGCATGGTTCGAGACTTAGGCCTAAAAGAATAAGGAGGCATCTGTTTAATATGCAAGTCCATAGGCCTGAACACACCCACAGAAGCCGGTGCCTGCACAGCGGCTCAGGACCCATCCAAGGTAAAGACATCCACAGGTTCCATAGTTGAAACATCTCGCGGCATACCGGAGTCCGAATGGGTCTCAGCAGAGGTCTGCGAATCAGAAGTAGCGGGTATCAGTGGCTGCGAAAGCACCTCACTGAGTACTGGCAAACTGGCGACTGACTTAGGAGAAGCGTTGTCGGCAGTTTTGGACCTTGGCGGCCTCTCTCTGTCTTTATCTTTGCGTTAATTTGAAATCCCGGTAGTCGGATGGCTAACCGATGAAATTTCTGGATAATTAAACAGAGAACAGAAATATTTAGAGGCAAAAACATACAGACGAATAGTGCGCTGATTAAATAAAGCAAAAAACAGACAGCAAGGTACGTCGTGGTCAGGGCCTAGGCAAGGAATACAGTATGAATGAAAATCTTTATGAGGTATTTGCTTTCCACAAGTAATGGAATTATCAACTTTTACTGACATCAGTAAGGAGTAAGAAAGTTTCCCCAACGGGGTACTTTGGCTTCAGTTGAAGACTTTGGTTCTGAAAATTGAAAACGAAAATTTCAGGAGTCTGTCGACCGGCACTTGCGAACTGCTTCTGCTTCAGGCATCGCACGGCAAGAAAGACTGATGTAATGGCGTCGGCTGCATGTTTTAAACCCCTGAAGACCTGACGTCATGGAAGAAGGGACAGCAACCGATGCAGGACCCAAGACTTTGTTAATCAGGCCAACTGAGGGCTACTGGAAGCAGATGACCCAAATGTAATGACTGCAACAGTGAAACACGAAGAACATTGCAGCTGTCGTGCATAACTTATGAGGTATCTGGAGCCCTCATTTGCCCTTTTTTGCTGACATTGGCTGAAGTTCACTAAAACAAACCAAGCTTTAGCTGGAAGTCAAAGAAAAAACTACGATGCGATGGTCTTCTGTGACTAAAACGTTCTGAGGTCTGTGTGCACAGACATCACATTTAAGGTCCCTGGTTTATGGCCCTATGTGTGATGCCTCACGCAACTGCAACAGCCAAGCTGAAGATTTTACATAGGAGCAGACATACGGGTCGGTTGCCCGAGGCAGATAATCCACACCAAGAATACTGCAACATAGAAATAGAAGTACAGTACAGTTGTGTACACTTAACATATATGCAGATGCTAGAGTGTATTCACTGTTGCAGTCATCACACTTGGGTTATCTGCCTGCAGGTAGCCCTCAGTCGGCCAGAATACCAGAGACTTGGGATTTCTGCATCGGATGCTGTCGCCTCTTCCATGACATCAGGTTGTCAGGGGTATAAAACATGCAGCCAATGCCATTACATCAGTTTTTCTTGTCCCAGATGTTAGGAGCCCCCAAAATAGGAAGCAATTACATGGTGTGGAACACATCTAGCAAAAGGTAAATACCATTGCCATAAGATCTGGCCAAAAAGAGGGCAGGTAGAAAGAATAGAAAAGTCAGGGGGCTGGAGGGAGGGTAACTAGGACTGCAACAGTGAATACACTCTAACATCTACATTTATGGTCAGTGTACATAACTGTACTATGTTCTTCGTGTTTCACTGTTGCAGTCATCACACTTGTGTTGATTCCCAAAGCTGAGGAAGGGTGGAGGCAGTCAAGAAGTAGTGGAGCAGCATATCAGGCCTTGTGGACTGCTGTGGCAAATAAAGCTCTGGATTTAGAAAACATAGTAAGTGGTAATGCTTGGAAAAGGTGTGTACAGAACTCCAGGTTGCAGCTTACAGGACGTCACTGGTAGGGACTCCCCTGAGAAATGCTGTACAGGTGGAGGTTGCCCGAGTGGAATGAGTTCTGATCCCCTGTGGAGTAGGTTTTCCACTGTGTTTGTAGCAAAAATGGATGCAGTATGCTATCCATTTGGAAATGGTTTGCTTTGAAATGGCTTTGCCCTTTGCCACTGTAGCAAAGCCGACTAGCAGCTGGTAAGATTTTCTAAAAGGTTTAGTTCTGTTAAGGTAGAACTTGAGCTGTCTGTGCACGTCCAAAGAGTGCAGAATCCTTTGCCCTTTATCCTGAGGATTAGGGTAAATGGATGGATTGGTTTAAAGCCACACTGGATGACACCATGGACATAAATGATGGGTTAGTCCTGATGGAAATCCTGTCCACATGGAAAATAATGAAGGGCTCCACAGCCACTAGTGCCTGCAACTCAGATGCTCTTCTTGCTGAAGTGATGGCTAGAAGTAAGACTGTTTTCCAAGAGAGGAATTTTAACTCTGCTACAGCAGCAGGCTCAAAAGGGGGAAGCGTGAGCTACTCTAGTACAAAGTTAAGGTCCCAGGCAGGGGTGGGAGCTCTCCTCAGGGGCCATAAATTGTTAGCTCCTCTCAGGAACGGTTTGATGAGAGAGTGAGAAAATAGAGGTGGCTAAGTATTATAATGAGCTGAGATGGCAGAGGCATAAATTTTAATGCATGAGAAGGACAGGCCTTTGTGGAGTACCTCTGCTAGGTAATCCAGGATTTGAAATAAGGTGGGCACAGCTGTGTCCTTTCCTTGAGACTGGCTCCAAGAACAATATCTTTTTCACTTTTCTGAATAGGATTTCCTAGTACTAGGCCTTCTGGCCTCAAGGATGATGTCCATTACCTGTTTGCTGAGGGTTGCTGGTGGTGTATTTCAGGGGATAAGCCAGGCAGCAAAGGTTCAGGGTTTGCAGCTGTGGATGCAAAATCTGTCCCTCCTGCTGGGACAGCAGGGAGGGGGGTCTGATGTAGGGGCCAAGGTGGCACTACTGTTAGACTGCATAGGAGTGGGTACCAGTGCTGGCGTAGACAGTCTTGGGCAATAAGGATTGTCCTTGGCCTGTCCTGTTTGATCTTTAGTACTTTTGAGAGGAGGGGCAGAGGGGGAAGGCATAAATTCAGAGGTTTTCCCATGTAAAAGATAGGGCATCCACTTTCCACACTTGGCTGTGGGGATTCCTGGTGCAAAATTTGCTCAACTGATGGTTTTGGGGGGAAGCAAGGAGGTTGACCTCTGGAGTCCCCCACCTGTGGATTAAAAATTTGAATGAGTTGGGTACCGGCTACCACTCGTGTGGGTCCAGTAGATTTCTACTTAAGTCGTCTGCCAGTGAATTTTGCTTTCCTGGCAGGAACTGAACTTGAAAGTGCACTTGGTTGCTTCAAGGCTGTGTTCCACAGGGCCATGGCTAACCTGTGGAGTGGGTAGGCATGAGTTCCCCCCTGCTTATGTACAACAAAAAGTACAGTTGTGTACACTTACCATAAATGTAGATGTTCGAGTGTATTCACTGTTGCAGTCATTACATTAGGGTAATCTGCTGGTAGGTAGCCCGGTCGGCCTGAATTCCAAAGCCTTGGGTCCTGCATCGGTTGCTGTCTTCTCTTCCATGACATCAGGTCGTCAGGGGTATAAAACATGCAACCGACGCCATTTTCTTTAGTTTTTCTTGCCCGCGATGTCAGGTGCCCCCAAAAACTGTAGCAAAAATATATATATATATATATATATATATATATATATATATATATATATATATATATATATACATGCATCAATATAAACTTTACCTTCATCTACAAGCAAATACACCACATAGGTTGTAGAAGATAGAGAAGGAAAGATAAACATCAGAATGACAAGGGGATGGCGGGAGGGTAACCTGGACTGCAACAGTGAATACACTCGAACATCTACATTTATGGTAAGTGTACACAACTGTACTATGTTCTTAGTGTTTCACTGTTGCAGTCATTACATTTGGGTAGAATCCCAAAGCTATGGCTGGGAGGCTGGAGCTAAACAGCATTAGGTGCGGATATAAGGCCCTGCAGCACTGCAGTGGCAAAGCCTGCCCTGGACTTAAGAGTAGAGAGGCAAATGGTAATGCATTGTACAGGTGTGAACAGAACTCCAAGTAGCAGCCTCTAGAATGTCTTTGGTTGGTACTCCTTTGAGAAAGGCTGCTGAAGTAGCTGCAGCTCTGGTGGAATGAGACCTAATGCTCCTTGGGCACAGGTTTACCATGGAGCAAGTAGCAGAAATGGATGCAGTGGCTTATCCACTTTGAAATGGTCTGCTTTGAAATAGCCTTTCCTTCTGATCCTGCAGCATATACTAGTAATTGCTCAGTTTTTCTTAGAGCTTTTGTCCTGCTCAAGTAGAATCTTAGCTGTCTGTGTACGTCCAAGGAATGCAGAATTCTCTCCCCCTTGTTCTGCGGATTTGGATAAAAAAGTTGGCAGATGAATTGTTTGGTTAAGAGCCACACTGGAAACCACCTTAGGCATAAAAGTAGGATTTGTCCTCAGAGTCACCCTATCTGGGTAAAATAAGATAAAAGGCTCTACAGCCATGAGGGCCTGTAGCTCTGAAACTCTTCTTGCTGAAGTAATTGCTGGTTGCACAGCTGTCTTCCATGATAAGAATTTTAGATCAGCGGTAGCAGATGGTTCAAATGGAGGCAGGGTGAGCTTTTCCAACGCATAATTGAGGTCCCATGCAGGTAATGGTGATGATCTAGGAGGCCGTAAATTTTTGGCTCCTCTAAGATACTGCTTTAGTAAAGAATGAGAAAAGCTTGGTGGCTCTATACTGTAATGAGCCGAAATGGCAGAGGCATGGATTTTGATTGATGAGAAAGATGGGCCTTTGTCAAGCATCTCAGTTAAGTATTGCAAAATCAGAGGAATATTTGGTTCTGCTGTATCAGTTCCTTGTGCTCGATTCCAAGCACAGAATATCTCTTCCATTTGTCAGCATAAGATTTTCTAGTACTAGGCCTTCTGGCTTCCAAAATAACATCCATCACAGCTTTACTGATGGGTGTTGTTTGTATGACATGATTAGCCATAGTGCCAGACGCAGAGTCTGTAGTTGATTGTGCAGGATCTGACTGTTTTGCTGGGATAGTAGTTGTGGTCTTTGAGGCAAGGTCCAAGCTGGGTATTGAGCCAAGTTCCTTAGGATTGGGTACCATTACTGGTGGGGCCAGTCTGGGGCAATTAATATCTTTGGCTTCTCTTGTCTGACTTTTAGGAGGACCTTGGGTAGAAGAGGCAGAGGAGGAAAGGCGTAAACTGATAGGTTTTTCCAACTGAAGGATAGGGCGTCCACTTTCCATGCTCGTCTGTGATAAGTTCTTGTGCAGAATCATTTCAATTGATAATTTTGAGAAGAGGCAATTTATGTCTGGGCTCCCCCATTTCTCTGTTATCATTCTGAAGATTTAGTTTCCACTCGTGAGGATCCATAAGGTTTCTGCTTAAATAGTCTGCCAGAGTGTTTTGTTTTCCTGGCAGGAATTGAGCTTGAAGATGTATTTGGTAGGTCAAAGCTGTGTCCCACATTGCCATGGCTAAACTGCAAAGGGGGTACGAGTGTGTGCCCCCTTGCTTGTTTATATACCACATGACTGTGGTGTTGTCAGTCTATCAGTAGTTGTCCTGGATGAAGTAAGTCCTTGAAGGCTGTTGGGGCATTTTGAACAGCTAGCATCTCTTTCTGGTCGATATGAAGATGCATTTGTTTGTGTACATAAGCCCTGAATGCATCTTCCTACCATGTGGGCCCCCCAGGCATAATCTGATGCTGCTGCTGTTAAGATCTGGCTGGCAGGGGGTAGAGTGAAGGGCAGTCCCATGTTTTGGTGACATGCCTTTACCCACCATAGAAACTCCTGTTGCAGGCAGGGAATGAGAGGAATCATTGTTTCCAGACTGTGAGAACATTGACTCCATAAACTTTTTAGGTACCATTGAAGTTTCATCATATATAGTCTTGCATATGGAATTAGTAGGATGCAGAGTGCTATGAAGCCCAGAGCCTGCAGAATTTGCCTTGCAGAAGACTGGGTTTTTGTTGCCATCAGTTTGAAGTAAGTAGTCAGTTGCCTTTGCTTGTCTGGCGTGAGAAGCCATCTGGGCAGTTGTATCCAAGCTTGCACCCAGGAATGTTGTCTTTTGAGAGGGTACCAGTTGTGACTTCTTTAAGTTTATTGTGTACTCTAGGCATGTTAGAAGCCTTTTCACAAATGCCAGGCGTCGAATAGTGTCCTTCTCTGCTTGAATGAGACAGTCTTCAAAGTAAGGATATATTTGTATACTTCTTAGTCTGCAAAATGCAATTGCTGGTGCCAGGCACTTTGTAAAGACCCTGGGCGCAGTAGATAAGCCAAAGGGCAGTGCAGAGAATTGGTAATGTATTAAGCCAGCCTTGAATCTGAGGTTTCTTCTGCACGATTGCCTTATTGGGACATGCAGGTATGCCTCATTTAGGTCTAAAGTCACCAGCCAAGCATTCTTGCCCATCATGGGCAGAAGCTACTGCACAGTCAGCATTTTGAATTTTGGAATGTCCAGGTATGTGTTCAAAATTGATAAATCCAGTATTGGCAGCCAGGCCTGGTTCTTTTTCCTGTAATGGTACTGTCCGAATGGCCCCGTATCCAAGGGGGACGTAACCTGTTTCTGTGCCTCTGCCCATTGATTTTTTAGCAGATCTGGCCAACCACTCGCCATTGGCACTGTGTGGAAATCTGTATCCCTGTGATATGATGTTTAGTACCCACTTGTCCCGAGTTATTAACTGCCAATATTGAGCAAAAAGTGTTAATTTTCCCCCTATGGGTGCTGCCAAAAGATAAGTGCTTGGTGTAGGCAGAGGGAAGTCATTGGGATTGCTTTCTGTAGGTTTGCGCTTTATCTCCTCTAGATTTGGGGGTGGAGGGGCCCCATTGCTTTGACCTGTATGAATCTTGTGCCTGGTATCGGGAAACCTTAGGGCATCTGGATTTGCTCCTTTGAGCTCTGACACAGGAAAGGACCAATTTTTTGTAGGCTAGTGTCTACTGAATCTTGGTGGCTGCACCTGTAAGAAGTCTAACAGTTTGCATAGACTTAGCTTTGTCTTCCATTTTCTTTAAAACCTCTTCTGCCTTAATACCAAACAGAGAATCATGCTGTAAAGGTGCATCTAGCAGTTTAGCTTTAACATGATCAGGCAAATTTTGCTCCTTTAACCAGGCATGCCTCCTAATCACAGATCCAGTAACTGCGGCCCTGCAGGAGGCCTCTAAAGAATCAAAACCATATTGCAAATGCTTTCCAACTTGTTCAGCTGCATGCAATAATTCCTGCAATTCTTTATTTCCTGCACATTCTGAAATCAACATAATTTTTGATTCAGCAATCCCATAACATGTTGTTGGTACTTAAGCATATGAAATTGACAGTTTAAGGCCCGGATTGCCAAGGTTGCAGAGGTATAAACCTTTTTTCCCTGTCTAGTGCCCTTGAATATCTGTCAGAGGGGGTAGAAATTTTTGCTGTGGAGGCCTTAACTCCCTTTGGACCCTGTTAAATAGTTTCAGGATCAGCAGCTGGGTTTCTAAATAAAAACTTATGTCAGTCAGGACCCTATAATATCGGTCAGGCTTACTGGGAACCGGAGGTAAGGAGTCAGGGGTCACGCTCGACTTCGAAAACGCATTATCCACAATGTCTAAAACAGGGGGAATGGCTAAAGGCTTGTGCTGAGGGAGAAGGAAATCCCTGAGCCTCTTTTTTGATTCTAAATCTTGACTCTCCCGGTGAAAATGCTCCCTGAAAGCATGCAAGGTTTTATCCAAAAGAATAATCCTCAGGAGGAGATGCAGATGGAATAGACTCCTCAGCATCAGAATCCTCATAGGGAGGCATAGACAATTCCTGATCAGAAGAAAAAGAAACCTGCTCCGAAGATACATAATCAGTGTCTTACCTAGGCCTCTTATCTGGAGGGGGATGGGTACCCCTGATCAAGGTAATAAGGTCTTCAGCCATTTTGATCATCTGTTTTTTAGGCATAGAGGCCTGTGCACGTGGCTCATACGTAGGTGGTTTAGTTTTAGAAGTTGCTTTTGTCTTTGGTTTTGCAGCTTTCGGTCTGATATACATATGTTGAGTTCTGAATACACCCTCATAAGCCGGTGCCTGCTCAGCGGCTCCAGACCCAACCGAGGGAGATACATCCGTCGGTCCAATACCTTGAGTATCTTGCAGCATGCCTGACTTCACATGGATTTCAGTAGAGGCCTGCGACTCAAAGGTAGCGGGTATCAGGGGCCGGGAAAACACCTCACTGAGCACTGGCGACTGGCTTAGGAGAAGCTTAGTCGTCGGTTCTGGATCTCAACTGCCTTTCTCTGTCCTTCTCTTTGCGTTTTTTTATGTACTCCGGTAGTCGGACTGCTATCAGACAACATTTCTGGGTAGTTAAATCTGTTTCCAAAATACATTAATGCAAAAATATACAGACGCTTAATATTTTATTTTACATTTGTTGACCGGGCTAGTCTAACTGGATGCATGTCCAATTTCAGTAGAGGCCCGGGGAGAAAAAGCTCCAAAAATAAAATACATACATTACAAAGTAATAGCAGATAAAACTTACAAAAAACTAAAAAAACAGTTCTTACAAAAGTAATAGCAGATAAAACTTACAAAAAACTAAAAAAGCAGTTCTTACAAAAAAATTGTTTTTTTTATAAAATACATTAGTCTTAGCAAGGATAGAATTAGCAGTAAGCATCAGTGGGTATTGTACATGAGATACAATATCCATGTATACATGCATTTTATTTATAACATGGCATTTTGATTCTTAACGTAAAAATTAGAGTTAGGAGTAGCTGTTAAGTTTAAAAGGAGAAAAGTTAGTCAGGGTTAGTACAGGAGCAAAAAGAGAAATTTGTGTCGTGAGTTCAATGGGTAGTAAGTTCTATAGCTTTCCTACAGAGTTAGAGTACAGGGAGTCACCTGCTGAGTGCGTTGGTTAAATCTAGCACAAAACCAACAGCCAGGCACGTTGAGATCAGGGCCTAGGCATGGAATACAGTATAAATGGAAATCCTTATGAGGTATTTGCTTCCCACAAGTAATACAATTAACTTTTTCTGACATCGGTAAAAAGCAAGAAAAAAAGTTTCCCCAACGAGGTACTTAGATTTAGTGAAGACTTCGGTTCTGAAACTCAAAATCGAATATTTCAGTAATCGACCGGCACTTGCGAAATGCTTCTGCTTCGGGCATCGCGCGGCAAGAAAGACTGAAGAAAATGGCGTCGGCTGCATGTTTATACCCTTGACGACCTGACATCATGGAAGAGAAGACAGCAACCGACGCAGGACCCAAGACTTTGGAATTCAGGCCGACGGAGGGCAACCTGCCAGCAGATTACCCTAATGTAATGACGGCAACAGTGAAACACAAAGAACATCTGTGTTGTCTGTCTTTATCAGGAGTTGTCCTGGAAGGATAAGGTATTTGAAGGCTGCCAGAGCATTCTATACAGCTAACATTTCTTTTTGATTGATATGCAGGGGAATTTGTCCTGGGCTCTATTTGCCTTGAATGCATTTGTCTGCCATGTGAGCCCCCCACGCATAGTCTGATGAGTCTGTTGTCAGGGTTTGGGAAGCGAGGGGTTGAATGAAAGGAAGTCCCTAGCTGTGGTTGCATGCCTCTGCCCACCAAAGGAACTCTGACCTTAGACAAGGAATGATTGGAATGAGTGTTTCCAGGTCATGAGAATGTTGACACCAGAGACTTTTTAAGTACCACTGAAGTTTCCTCATATGCAGTGTTGCATATGGAATTAGTAGAATGCATGAGACCATGAACCCTAGGGCTTGCAGTATTTTTCTTGCAGATAGCTGGGTTTTGGTGGCTATTAGTTTGAAGTATTTTGTCAAATAAACATGTTTTTCTGGTGTTAGGAATGCCATCTGGGAAGTTGTGCTCAAGCTTGCTCCCAGGAATACAATCTTTCGGCTAGGCACCAGCTGTGATATCTTTTCGTTGATGGTGTACCTCAGAGAAGTTAGAAGTCTCTTTACAAATGCCATGTGCTGAAGTAGCAATTTGTGACTGTCCGCCTGAATCAGGCAATTGTACAAGTATGGGTAAATTTGAATATTTCTCTGCCTGCAGTATGCAAAGTCTGGAGCCAGGCATTTTGTGAATACCCTGGGTGCAGTAGATGAGCCAAAGGGAAGTGCAGAGAACTGACAGTGCATGGAATTTGCCCTGAAACGTAGATATTTCCTGCAAGACTCCATTATGGGGATGGGTAGGTAAGCTTCCTTTAGGTCTAGGGTGACTAGCCAGACGTCCTTGGCTAGCACAGGAAGAAGCTCTTGCATTTTGAATTTGAGACCACCACGAAGGTGTTGAGAATTGACAAATCTAGGATAGGGTGCCAAGAGCCCTCTTTCCTGGGCACAAGGAACAGTCTGGAGTAGAAACCCGGTCCCCTTTGCTCTGACAGGTTGAATAGCCCTGATACTGATAAGAGAAAGTATTTGCTTTTGAGCCTCTGCCCACTGGTTTAGAGGATGGTCTGGCAACCCATGTGGGGTTTGCAGTGTGTGGAAGTGGAATCTATATCCCTGGGATACACCGTTTAGGACCCATCTGTCCTGGGTAATGGACATCCAGTTTTTTTGCATGCAAGACGAGTTTTCCTCCAAGGGGTGCAAGTACATGGGCCTTGCTGGGAAGCAAGACAGACAAGTCACTGTGAACTTTTTCCAAAAGTGGGTGGCTTACCACTCCCTGTTTTAAAGGGGGGAGCACTCCATTGTTTAGATCTCTGCATACCCTGAGACTGTAGTCTTGGTGGCCCTGTTGCCCCTGGGTTTGGACTGAATGCCTGGGAGGGACTGGAAAGGACCAGGTTTTTAGAAGGCCAATGCCTACTGAATCTAGGTGGCTGCACCTGTAAGAAATCTTTAACAGTTTGCACAGATTTAGCTTTTTCCTCCATCTTTTTAACAACTTCTGCTTTTGCGCCAAACAAACTTTCCTGGTTTAAAGGAGCATCTAGTAATTTTGCTTTGACACGGTCTGGCAAGATTTGCTCCTTCAGCCAAGCATGCCTTCTCAGTACAGACCCAGTGACAGCAGCCCTGCAAGATGCTTCTAAGGCATCTAAACCACATTGGAAAGTATATTCACTAACTTGGTTTGCAAAATGCATTAACTCTTGTAAATCTTTATTTTCTGTACAATCTGGAAGCAACAACATTTTTTTTGTTTAATTAGTTCCATAATATGCTGCTGGTACTTCAACATGTGAAACTGACAATTCAAAGCCCTGATGGCAAGAGTTGCAGATAGCTTTTTATCCCATCTGTCTAAAGCTCTAGAATCCCTGTCCGAAGGGGTAGGGTTTTTGGCTGCAGTAGCCTTAATACCTTTAAGACCCTGGGAAATAGTCTCAGGATCCGCAGTGGGATTCTTAAAGAGAAATTTGTGACAGTCTGGTAACTCTTTAGAACCTGTCAGGCTTTCTAGGAGCTGGTGGTAAAGTATCAAGAGAAAGAATGGATTCCATGAAGACATCATCTACAATGTCCAGAACAGGGGCTATAGCTAGAGGCTTGTGCTGAGGCAAGTATAAAAATTATCTGAGTCTCTTTTTGGACTGAGGGTAGCCCTTGCATTCCCAGTGTAAATGCTCAAAGTATGCAAGGTTTCACCAAAAGGAAAGTCCACTGGAAGGGAGGCAGAGGGTATGGAATCCTTTGCATCTGAATCCTCATAGGTAGATAAAGTTATGTCCTGGTAATCAGAGGGATCAGTCAACGGACTCGTGGTCTGTAGAATCAGAAGGAAAATCAATTCTTCGTCTTTTAGAGGGGGAACGCTGGCTTCCCCTAATTAAAGTTATAAGGTCTTCACCCACTCTAACCATTTAAGTGGCAAGGGGGCTTGAGCATGCGCTTTGGTAGTTGGTTTTCTAGGTGTAGTGCAAACTCTGGGCCGGAGAAACTCTGTAGTTTTAGTCAAAAACGAAGCCAAGTTTAATGCAAACATCAGAAGGTCGGAATACACCCTCAGATGCCGGTGCCTGTACAGCGGCTCCATAGGTTCATACTAGGCTATCTGCCCTAGGGCATTTATAAGCCAAGCCAGAGTGTGTTTGGCTTTCGCCACCCATTTTAAATTAATTTTGCTATGCCCTTTTTCAAGGTTAGTATACTGTGCCTCTGTCTAACAGTGGCACAGAAGTGATAGCCGGGGTAAACCTACGATCCCCCATCCACTCATCAAGATTCCTCTTGGAGAGAGTCAATGAGGGACTCTGCCTAACCTGGACTGGGATTTTATTCCAGAGTGAAGGGAGCCTCTGGGTTATGAAGCTGTCCCTCAATCATGTCCTATTTATTTCAGTGCTAAGGTTCAAGTCTCTCGAGCGCGTAGCTCGATGGGATTTGGATTTTCTGAGGTGCATGTCCATTAATTCCGGGTTGGACATGGCTTTATACGTCAGGCACAGATCGCCTCTGAACAGGCGGTATGCCACTGAGTAGAGCTGGAGTTTCTTTAACCGGGCAGCATATGGCATCTGTTGGAGCTCTTTGATCCTCTTGGTGAGGTACTTTTGGGGTCCTTCCAGTTGCTGCAGGTGTCTGGTAAGGTACATCCCCAAAAGGGGAATTGCACTCAATTATGGGCCTGATGAGGGATGAGTAAAGAGGCGCGATGACCTCCCCTGATCTAGATGTGAATCCCTTCATGACTAGGTGGGCTATATAAAATGTTTTTCTAACCACTTTGGCCACGTGGTTGTCAAATGAGAGACTGCTATCAACTTGGGTCCCAAGGTCCCGAATTACTTCTTCCATACTTAATGGATTACCACCTATGTGGTAATTTGTGGGCACTTTGTTTTTGCCAAAGGGGATGACTATACACTTTTTGGCATTTAGCTTAAGGCCATGGCTCTGGCACCAGTTGTCTGTTTCTATGAGGCCCTTTCGGAGGATGCTTGTGTCGGCTGGAGAGTCGATTATGGTGCCTAGTTTGCAGTCATCTGCGAACTTGGTCAGCCACAGTCCTTCCGTGTTGGCCTGTACCTCCGAGAAATATATACCGAACAAGAGAGTTCCCAAGACTGAGCCTTGTGGGATGCCACTTGTAACTGGTTTGGAGTCTGACATGGCTCCAGCAATTCTAACCATGTGGGTTTTGTCCTTGAGCCAGTTGGCAACCCATCTAGTGATATAGGGGTTTATATTTAAGCTGGTGAGCTTATCTATAATGCCTGAGTGGGGTACTGTATCGAAGGCTTTTGCGAGGTCCAGGTAGGCTGTGTGGACCACCTTCCCCTCGTCAATGGCCTTGGTGACTGTTTCAAAGAAATCGACCAGGTTTAAGCCGAACTGGGTAGGGATCCAGTGTCTGTAGGTCCCCAATATCTTTATTTATGAGGTCCATGATGATCCTTTCCATAGCTTTGCAGACCAAGCTAGTCAGGCTTATGGGGCGATAGTTTCCAGGATCCGTTGAGGCACCACCTTTGTGGAGAGGGACCACTGTTGCTGTACGCCACTCTTTGGGTACATAACCTGTAGTAAGGCTAAGATTGAACAGTAGTTTTATGTTTGGGTTTAGCTCTTCTTGGGGTTCATGTAGGACGCAGCCCGGGACACTGTCTGGTCCCACTGATGCTGTGTTTTTTGCTTTGGAGAGGGCAGCTCTTACCTGAGCATCTGAGATGTCAGGGGGGGGGGGCACTCTGCTGGGATAGATATTTTCCCTTTTGGTGGGGGGGAGGGGGGGAGAAGAAGTTTGCGCTGAACCTGTCAGCTAGGATGTTGGCAATGTCTGTGGGTTCGGTGTATTTTTTGTCATTTTGGACTAATTCTGAGCATATCTGGGAATTCCCACCCAGGTTCCTAACAAAGAAAGCCTTGTGATTATCCTTAGTGTCCTGTGCAATTTTTCTCTCGAAGCTGGCCTTAGACGATTTTATGAGTGCCCGTAGTTTTTTGCTAATACTGATCAGAGATGCCTTCCTTTTTGGGATTTTGCTCTATCATGTAGTAGCTTCCTCCTATTGTATAGTTTATGGCTGGGGTCCACCAAACAGGTCGTCTGCCTTTGGAGAATTGGGTCTTGGTTTTATTTGGGATTGCATGATCCATGCATTCCTGAAGGTGTTCATAGAATGCGTTTATAAAAGATTCTGCGGTCTGGGCCGTATTTTCCACAGGACCGGGGGCTTTGAAGGATTCCACCTCAGTTTTGAGGAGTGTGAAATCTGCTTTACAGAAGTTTTCCACTGTGGTTTTCTGGGCAGGGGGTGGGGTCGGTATGTGAATATCCAGTGAGATTAGTTTATGGTCTGATCTTACCAGTGACGGATACACTTCTGGTCTGGAGCACAGAGTCCCCATGTTGGTAATCAGGTCCAGTATGTTTTCCCCTCTTGTGGGAGTGGTAACAAGTTGTTCCATAGCATTTGAGTTTATAAATTCTAGGAACCTTTGGGCTAGGGTGTTGGAGCTAGAGTAATGCTCCCAGTCTAGGTTTGGGTAGTTGAAGTCGCCCAATATAATGGTGTTTGGAGAGACCTTCATATTTTCCAGTATTCTCAGGAAGGCCGAGTGGGGTTCCTGGGTTTGGGAGGGTGGTCTGTAGCAGGCTATAAACTGGAAGGCAGTTTTACCCACTGTTAGTTGCACATGGATAGTCTCTGATGCTTCGTGCTGTGCCACCAACCTGGAGGTGTGGGTATCTGACGAATATTGATACTCCCCCTCCTTTTGTGGTTCGGTCCAAGTTTTGGGGCCGAAAAGCATGGTATGAGGTATAACCTGGTAGTGCTGGGGTGCTCTCGGGGGCCTTGAACCAGGTTTCTGTTTCTGCACAGATATCGATGTTCTCCATGCCAAGGAGAGTTTCAAGTGCGTGCATCTTGAGGTTTAGACTTCTGGCGTGGAGTAGCACTACTCAGTTTCTTATCCCTTGTGATACCTATGGAGGTGGGTTTGTCTTTTGAGCCTTCCCTAAAAAAGGCACTATGGGGGTAGCAAGAGCCTTTGCCAATATCTGAAAGCCCAGAGGTGATAGGTGCAAGCCGTCCCTAGCGAAGCATCGTGGCTTGTCGAGCATGTCATTCCAGGCTGACAGGCATTGGATCCCCTTTGAACGACACCAATACTTAAGCCAATTGTTGAAATTGATCATCTTGTCTTCATATTGCAGCATCATTCTTGGTGAGGGTAAGATGCTACTCAAGGTCAGGGTCATACCAGCTTGGGCTACATGCTCAGAGAGCTCCTCTATGTCTCTCTTCATGTAGTCCAGGGAGATGCATCTCCGGTCATTCACACCAGCATGGACAATGACTGAGTCATATTTGTACTTGCCTTGGAGTGACCTGAGTGCTTGTGTTATGTGGTGGATCCTACCGCCCGACAGGCAGCTCACCATGACCTTCTCCTTGTTCAGCCTGGTGAGCGGGACGTTAGTGTGCCTGACGATAGTGTCACCTATTACAAGTGTATCAGGTGCGTTGTTTAGCCTTAAGGGCTGTGACTGTTCGGCACACTGGCTTTGTGAGCTGTGCGTTGCACGTGTTTTGTTTTGGGGTAGCGGTTGCTTGGGTGTCTGCTTTGGAGGTCGCTGCTGCTTAGGCAGATTTTTATTTAGAGCTTCCGAGTATGTTTTTGTGTGTTTATGTGTTTGGTTTGCTGTCGTGGTAGGTCTATGTGAGACTGGAATTGTAGTGAGTGTGGTTTCCTTCTCCTCCTGACAGGTTACGCCAGTAGAGAGTTGAGAGAGCTTAGCCTCCAGTTTGGCTATATGGTTGCATCTCTCACATGTGTTGGAATTTGTTGGGAGGAGGAGAGGGTTGTCTGTGTACGAGGCAGTTGTAACACTGCCTCAAGATTCCCAGATTCACCAGCTGGACCAGAGAGGAGATTGACAACTGACCTTTGGACATGCTAGAATAGTATTGGGAATTCCTTTGTAATTGAAAAAAGGGCCAATGGGGAACAAGGTACTCAAGGGGAGTTTGTGAGGGTGTAGTGCTTTTAATTTTTTAGTGCTGACTTACATAATTGCTTTAGTGAGCAAGTGCCAGGTAACTTAAATGCAATGTGTTACAGGTAACTTAAATGCAAAAACGACTAACAGTAACTTTCTTTCAAGTGAAACAAGGAAATAAGTACAGTAAGCAATGCAGATATCACTAGGGATCCACAGAAGCGCTGAAAAGCCGCGTTTTAGGTGGAATTAAGCGTCGTCGGCAGTTTTGGACATATGCGGTCTGTCTTTATCCTTATGTTTTTTCGGAAGATCGGTAGTCGGATGGCTTACCGAAGCCATTTCGGAATACGGAGAACAAGAGCAAAACAATTTAGCGACAGAGATAGCCAGACGACAAATAGTTCGGTCATTAAACAAGGCACAAAACCTACAGCGAGGAACGTCATGGTCTGGTCCTAAACAGATGACGCAGTAAGAATGAAAATCTCTGTGAGGTATTTGCTTTCCACGGGTAAGACAATTGCTAACTTTTTCTGACATCGGTTAAAGCAAGAAAAAAGGATCCCTAACGGGGTACTTGGCTTTTGAAGACTTCAGGTCTGAAACTCGAAAAATGAAAATTTCAGGTAGCTGCCGACCGGCACTTGCCAACTACTTCTACTTCGGGCTCCCACGCAGCAAGAAAAGCTGATGTAATGGCACTGGCTGCATATTTTTATACAGACTACCTGATGTCATGAAACACGAAGAACATCAAACATTAATGCAGCTGAGTTTGCTATTGTGGAAGCTTTAAAATGAAATATTTTAAAACTTTGCACATAGCATGATTTTGGAATTACTGATGCAAATACTAACAAGCAATAGACGTATAGAGGCGTCAGTAGGAGTTAACGTGAGATGCTCCTGGAGGTGTTACTCTGATGTACCGAGTTAAAATTTCTGACAATTGCGGCAGATATCAATGGTGTACTCTTCTACTCAACCTGATGCAATGCTGAAGCAGTTCTTTAACCATACTTTGATGGTGACAAGACAGCCAAAGAAGAACTGGTGGCCATGGGGGCACATGTTCAGTAACCATTTTACTATGTCTGAAAGTCTCAAGACAAACTTTGTAAAAAAATGTCAGCCCCTGAGTAATGAACACTTCCCAAACAAGTGAGCCCCTTGAGGTCACAAACTGATGCTTTAAAAAAGAAAATATTGTTTTGGGGAGGGAAAAGACCCCAAAAATTAAAGACAAACAGAAAAAATTAACAGAAAGCAGTATGCTGTTTCAACATACCCTGCATACGAAACTGACAGCAGGAAAAAGGAATGCCTCATACTAAAGTACACAAATGCAAAAAATCAAAAGTCCTCAACATCTAACTTACGAGGCAAAATTTGCTATGACATCATGAGACTGCTGGTTTTAACAGTAACAAACACTAGCAGAATTTCCTGAAGGTTTTTTAAATGTGTAAAATGACTCCAGTGAATGATCATGTTCACATAAGTCGTCAAAGAAGTGCACACAACAAGTACACAGCTTGAAACAGAGGGACATGCAAATATTTACTTTGTGGTAAACATCTCTTAAAGATCTAAGATTCAGCAATCATTGAGAACCTGCAATTAAAGCCTGTGCACTGCTTGTTCACAGCTACTGCTTCACAACAAAATACCAACCAGCTAAAGATAGTGTGCTACATCTACAAAAAAGCAACAGAAAACACAACAAAACACAACTGCTTCTTTACATTGATCAAAATTGAGATAAATAAAACAAAAAAATATAACACCTAGAACCCTACCTTGCGCTCTGTAGCCAGGATTATAAGGTCATGGACACTTCCAAAAGGTGCTGCCATTCGATAGAGATCTTCCTCTGCATATCCTTCAGCAGGCAATTCAGTAACCAGAAGACAACATGTTGCATCTTGATCCTGCAACAAAATTAAAATATCAGTGATCAAAATAAGCGTAAAATAAATGAGTTTTGTTTTACCCAAAAGTATGGCTTGAAAAAGTTTAGGGAACAAATGAATGCATGGATATCAGACAATTTCTTCCACTTTTATACGTTGCATACAGACAAGAGACCCACCTTCCTTAAACCTTCAGATGGGCAGTGTGACTGACATCAAACAAAAACTGAAGCAACTACTAGGTTCTGGGCAAACTATAGCGTCACAAACTGAACCACTTGGCTGACAAGCATAATCTGTTTCTGCAAAAGATGGTGCTAGTCCCAGAGTTTGTCAAACCAATCTCCATTACCATGGACCTGCTCGATAATGAAAGAGGAAGTCTCCAAACACTGGAACAGACCCAACTTAGCTTCGATAAAGGGAGGTCTTGCCTACTCAATCTGATGGAGGTCAAGAAAGTCATTATGGCAATGGACGAAGGCAAAACAGTACACACCAGATATCCAGAGCTGGCCAAAGCTTTTGTCACAATTCCCCTCTCAGGGATCATAAACAAACTTACTGCACTATGCATAAACCCCTACAAAGTCAGTTGGATAGCAAACTAGCTCATTGACAGGACACGTCTAGATAGGCAGACCCACTTCCAATAAAAAACCTGTTACTAGCAGTGTCCCACAGAGCTCAATGTTGGGACCCATCCTGTTTGGTATACACTTTCCTGAAGTGAAGACCAAAGTTGGGGCCTCTGGCTCACCACGTTCGCCTCTAAGCTGGGAGCAATCATAAAATCCCCAAAATGATGTTGATATCCTACAAACAGGCCTAAAGCTGATAAACGACTGGTGCCAAAAACCATGGTAATCACACACTTTGGTAAATCAGACATCCCTGCAAATTATACTATTGACAGCACACCCCTAAAAGTAGATCCCGAGTGAAGGATCTAGGAACACAGTAACCTAAACTTTGACCACAAGGTAGCTATGGTAGTGAGGACATCCTTCCATGCGTCTCAAATTATAAGAAAGAAATGGCATCAAGGCTGAAGTCAGTGTCATTGTACTCGGCAGTCAGGCCCATAATCAAGTACAGTGCTCCCTTCTGCATGTACCTAACCAGGCACTTACACTAACTGGAGCGGCCCCAGAGGCTTCTCACTTAAAAATACAAGCATAAGATCCAGGTCTTATGTGGATCAACTAAAGCCCATAACCCTTTACACTATTTATCATACAGTTTATTGAGAGGTGACTTGTGCCTAACTTACAAGGCATTCTCTGATATAGCTCTGATGAAAATGTTACATATTCACAGGAAAAATTATACGTGGGTTAAGTGCTCCATGGACCAGAACCTTACTTGCGATGCTAAAAACTTGTTTGAGAGAGAGACTCGCATCTCAAAGGCTACCTCGTCTATACAGTGAAAGTACAGTTGTGTACACTTACCATAAACGTAGATGTTCGAGTGTATTCACTGTTGTAGTCATCACATTTGGGTTATCTGCTTGCAGTAGCCCTCAGTCGGCCTGATTTACAAAGTCTTGGGTCCTGCGCCAGTTGCCGTCTCTTCTTCCATGACGTCAGGTCGTTAGGGGTATAAAACATGCAGCAGACGTCATTACATCAGTTTTTCTTGCCCCAGATGTCAGGTGTCCCCTTAATGGGAAGCAATAAAATTTATATATGTATATACATATATATATATATATATATATATATACATATATATATATACATATATATATATATATATACATATATATATACATATATATATATATATATATACATATACATATATATATATACATATACATATATATATATATACATATACATATATATATATATATATATATATACATATATATATATATATATATATATACACACACATACACACACATATATATATATATATACATATATATATATATACACATATATATATATATGTACATATATATATGTACATATATATATATATATATATATATATATATATATATATATATACACACACATATACACAAACAAGGAAATACCTCCAATAAAAAAGCAAATACACCTAAAAGCTTTTAAGCATAATAAAAGAGAGGTGTAGCCAAAGAAATAAGCAGGGGGTTGAAGGGAGGATAACCAGGACTGCAACACGGAATACACTCGAACATCTACATTTATGCCAAGTGTACACAAAGTACAGTTTTGTACCTACCATAAATGTAGATGTTAGAGTGTAAACACTGCTGCAGTCATTACACTTGGGTTACCCTCCCGTCAGGCGGTTCCCCAGTCGGCCTGAGTTCCAAAGTCTTGGTCCGGCGTCAGTTGCTGTCGCCTCCACCCAGACGTCGGTGCGACAGGGGTATATAAGATGTAGCCGACGCCATTTTCTTCAGTTTTTCTTGCCCCAGATGTCAGGTGCCCCCAAATAGGTAGGCAATTCAAATTGCTAGTAAAGTATACAAAAGAAAAGCAAACAACAATTTTCAGTTACCAGCAAATACTCCCCACAGGTAGTAAAGGGTAGAAGACCTAGGTACGTACCAGCAAGTAAGAGGGGAAGGAGGGAGGGTAACCTGGACTACAGCAGTGTTTACACTCGAACATCTACATTTATGGTAGGTACAAAACTGTACTATGTTCATCGTGTTACACTGCTGCAGTCATTACACTTGGGTGGAATCCCAAAGCTGAGGTAGGGTGGCTGGTTCTATAAGGCATTAGGGGTGGCTATAAGGCCCTGCAGCACAGCAGTGGCGAAGCCAGGTCTGGATTTGGAGTATAAAGGCAAATGGTAATGATTGGTGAAGGTATGCAGAGAACTCCATGCTGCTGCTTCCAAAATATCCTTGGTAGGTACTCCTCTGAGGTAGGCAGTTGAAGTGGCTGTTGCCCTGGAGTGAGATCTAATGCTGCTAGGTAGAGGTTTCCCATGGTGTGTATAGCAGAAACGTATACAATGTCCTATCCATTTTGAAATAGTCTGTTTTGAAATGGCTTTTCCCTGTGCTCCTGCAGCATATGCTACCAATAATTGTTCAGATTTTCTGAAAGCTTTGGTTTTGTCCAAGTAGAAGCGTAACTGTCTGAATGTCCAAAGAATGCAGTAGTCTCTCCCCTTTATTCTGTGGTTTTGGATAAAAAGTTAGCAAGTGAATAGTTGGGTTTAGAGCCACACTTGATACCACCTTTGGCATAAACGTAGGATTAGTTCGTAAAGACACCCTGTCATGGTGGAAAATGAGGAAAGGTTCCACTGCCGTTAGTGCCTGTAATTCTGAAACTCTTCGTGCTGATGTTATTGCCAGTAGCAGAGCAGTTTTCCAAGATATATATTTTAATTCTGCTGTGTTAGCGGGCTCAAAAGGAGGTAAAGTTAATTTTTCCAAAACAAAGTTGAGGTCCCAAGTTGGGGTATGTGCTCTACGGGGCGGTCTTATGTTTTTAGCCCCTCTGAGGTACTGTTTGAGCAAAGGATTAGAGAAAATTGGTGGATCCGTGTTGTAATGAGCAGAAATGGCACAGGTGTGGATCTTGATGGATGAAAAAGAGAGGCCCTTGTCCAGCGTCTCAGGTAATACTGAAGTATCTAAGGAATGTTTGGGACAAGAGGGTCAAGGCTGTGCGCACGGTTCCAGGATCAGAATCTCTTCCATTTATCCGAACAGGCTTTCCTGGTACTAGGCCTTTTGGCCTCAAGAATGACATCCATAACAGCTTTGGAGAGAGGCACTGCTTGCTTGACTAAGGAATTTTCCATGCAGCTAGGTTTAAGATCTTTAGCTGGCTGTGAAGTATCTGATTGTAGTGCTGTGTCAGCAAATGTGGGATTTGAGGAAAAATCCAGGGTGGTTCTTGTGCTAAGTTCTTTAAGATTGGGCACCAGTGCTGGCGTGGCCAGTCTGATGCAATCAGGATCATCTTTGGCTCTTCTTGCCTGGCTTTTAGGAGTACCTTTGGAAGGAGAGGTAAAGGTGGGAAAGCGTATACTTGTAGGTTCTCCTAGCTGAATGAGAGGGCATCCACTTTCCATGCTTGTGGATGGTAACTCCTTGTGCAGAATTTTTGTAGCTGGCAGTTTATTGGGGATGCAAACAGATCTATGTCCGGGCTCCACCATTTTTGTGTTATCATTCTGAATATTTGTGGATTCAATTCCCATTCGTGGGGATCCATGATGTATCTGCTTAAGTTGTCTGCCAGTGTGTTTTTCTCTCCTGGCAGGAATTGTGCTTGCAGATGAACTTGGTAGTCTAGAGCTGTGTTCCACAAGGTCATGGCTTGTCTGCAGAAGGGGTAGGAGTGTGCCCCCCCTTGCTTGTTTATGTACCACATAACTGTGGTGTTGTCTGTCTTTAGTAATAGTTGCCCTGGATGCAGCAGGTCCTTGAAAGCTATAAGGGCATTTTGTACAGCTAGCATCTCTTTTTGACTGATGTGAAGATGCCTTTGCTCTGTGGGCCACACGCCCTGAATACGTTTTCCTGCCATGTGTGCTCCCCAGGCGTAATCCAATGCATCTGCTGTCAGCGTTTGCCTGGCTGTGGGTTGAGTAAAAGGCTGTCCCTTGTTGAGGTGACAAGCTTGAGCCCACCATTGAAACTCCTGTTGAAGGCAAGGAATTAGTGGTACAACTGTTTCCAAACTTTGACAGTGTTGAGACCATACACTCTTTAGGTACCACTGTAGTTTCCTCATATGCAGTCTGGCATATGGAATTAGTAGTATGCAAGATGCCATGTAGCCCAAGGCCTGCAGAATTTTTCTTGCAGGGAGTTGGGTCTTTGTTGCCATCAATTGAAAGTACTGAGTCAGTTGTCCTTGCTTGTCTGGCGTGAGATAAACCATCTGGGCCGTTGTGTTCAAGCTGGCACCCAGGAATATTATCTCTTGTGAGGGCACTACGGTTGATTTCTTTTCATTTACTGTGCACCCCAGGCAACTTAACTTTTTTACGAACGCCAGATGCTTTAGAAGAATGTCCTTGTGCTCTGCTTGAATCAGGCAGTCGTCCAGGTATGGATAAATTTGAATTCCTTTTTGTCTTCAAAATGCAATGACTGGTGCCAGGCACTTTGTGAAGACCCTGGGCGCAGTAGATAAGCCAAAGGGCAGTGCAGAGAATTGATAGTGCATTGAACCAGCTATGAAATCTGAGGTATCTTCAGCAGTTTTGTCTGATAGGGACATGCAGGTATGCCTCCTTGAGGTCCAAAGTTACGAGCCAAGATTTCTTGCCCAGCGTAGGAAGAAGCTGCTGTAGTGTCAACATTTTGAATTTCGGAACATCCAGGTAAGTGTTTAGAGAAGAAAGATCCAGAATGGGCCTCTAGGCTTTGTCCTTTCTGGGAACCAGAAAGAGTCTTGAGTAAAATCCTTGTCCTTTCTCCTGTGGTGGTACCTTTTTTTATAGCTCTCATGTCCATGAGTGCTGTAATTTGTTTTTGAGCCTCTGCCCATTGATTTGGTGGCAGATTTGGCATTCCTTTTAACCTTGGCAGAGTGTGAAAGTGGAACCTTTAACCTTGAAATATAATGTTGAGAACCCATTTGTCTTTGGTGATCCAATGCCAATTGTGATAGAAAAGTGCCAGTTTTCCTCCTAAGGGGGCTGCCAAGAGAGAGCTGTTTGGCAGCTGTAGTGGGAAGTCATTGAGGCTGCTTTTTATATGGTTGGAGCCTGTCTTCCCCTTCTTTCTGGCCTGGTGTACCCCATTGTCAAGGCCTGTAAGGACCTTGTGGTTGACCTCTACCTCTTGGACGTCTGTATCTACCCCTTTGAGTTCTGTCTGTAACTGGAAAGGACCAATTCTTTGTCGGCCAATTTCTGCTAAAACGAGGAGGCTGAACATGTAAGAAATCCTTCACCATTTGCATAGATTTTGCCTTATCCTCCATCTTCTTTAATACCTCCTCTGCCTCAACTCCAAACAATACATACCGCTGCAAAGGTGCATCCAATAATTTTGCCTTAACATGATCTGGTAACGTACGTTCTTTTAACAAAGCATGTCTTCTAATGACAGAGCCTGTAACTGCTGCTCTACAGGAGGCCTCTAAGAAATCAAAATCACATTGCAAAGTATGTTTTCCCACTTGCTCAGCTGCATGCAATAAATCCTGCATTTCTTTAAAATTAGGAGGATCTGAATCTGGAAGCATTTTATGTTTCAACTGAGACATCAAAAATTGCTGATATTTTAGCATGTGAAACTGGCAATTTAAGGCTCTCATTGCTCAAGTTGCAGACGTATATACTTTCTTCCCCATCTGTCTAATGCTCTGGAATCCCTGTCAGAGGGAACTGGGTTTTTAGCTGATGAGGCCTTAATCCCTTTGGGGCCCTGAGAAATAGTTTAAGGGTCAGCAACAGGGCTTTTATACAGAAATTTGTGAGTCAGGGTCTCTAATATCTATCAGGTTTAACTGGGGCTGGAGGTAAGGAGTCAGGATTTAAGCTGGATTCAGTATACACAAAAAAACAGCGGAATAGCAAGGGGTCTGTGTTGAGGTAATAAAAGGAAGTCTCTGAGCCTTTTCTTGGATTCTGAGTAATCCTGACCTTCCCAATGGAAATGCTCCCTGATGGTATGTAAGGTTTCCCCAAAGGAGTAGTCCTCAGGCGGAGAGGCTGTTGGAACTGATTCCTCAGCATCAGAATCCTCATAAGGGGGTAAAGAATATCCTAGGTCTGAGGATGAATCTGAAGAAATGGACACCTGGTCGGAGGATTCATAGTCTGCATCCTGCCTGGGCCTTTTATCAGGTGGGGGATGGGACCCCCTGATCAGGGTGAGTAGGTCTTCGGCCATTTTGAGCATTTGTTTCTTAGGCATGGAGGCCTGTCATGGAGAATGCTGTATCCATTTCTTTGTTTTTAAGGGGGCTTAGACTTAGCAGAGGGTTTTAATGGTTAACTGGGTAGGTCTGAAAACACCCTCTGAAGCTGTGGATTGCTCAGCTACTTCGGTTCCCTCTGAAGAGTTAGTTTCGGTAGGCTGAAAAACTTGTGCGTCCGAAGGCCCAGCCAGCTCCACGTGGGAGTCGGAGGCAGTCTGGTTCTGTTGAAGCGGTCGTCAGGGGCTGCGAAAGCACCTCGCTGAAAACCGGAAAACTGGCGACCGGCCTAGAAGAGGCCTCGTCGTCAGTTTTGGGCCTCGGATGCCTGTCCTTGTCTTTGCGCTTTTTGTGTATTCCAGTCGTCGTAAGCTCTGACGGCATGGTGTAATTGAATTTTCTGCCAAAATAATGTCAGGCAAAAATCAAACCAAAGTTTAATAGTGCACTTGATAAACCTAGCACAAAACCGACAACCAGTGACGTCGTGGTCTGGGCCTAGGCATGGGATACAATGGTAATGGAAATCCTTATGAGGTATTTGCTTCCCACAAGAAATACAGTCTAACTTTTACTGACATCGGTCTGAGGCAAGAAAATGTTTCCCCAACGGGGTACTTAGCTTTGTAGAAGACTTCGGTTCTGGATTCGGAATGAAAATCTCAGGAGTCGGCCGACCGGCACTTGCAACTGCTTTTGCTTTGGGCACTGCGCGGCAAGAAAGGCTGGAGAAAATTGTGTCTGCTGCATCTTATATACCCTGTGGCACTGACGTCAGGGAGGAGGCGACAGCAACCAACGCCGGACCAAGACTTAGGAACTCAGGCCGACTGGGGAACTGCCTGACGGCAGGATAACCCAAGTGTAATGACTGTAGCAGTGTAACACGAACATCTGTGCTATGTTCTTCATGTTTCACTGTTGCAGTCATCACAATTGGGTAGATTCCCAAAGCTAAGGATGAGGGGAGGAATTTAGACAGCATTAGGACCAGCTAAAAGACCCTGCAAGACTGCAGTGGCAACGCCAGCTCTGGATTTAGAGAAAATAGGGAAATGGTAATGCTTGGTGAAAGTATGTACAGAACTCCAAGTAGCAGCTTCTAGGATGTCCCTTGTAGGGGACACCTCTGAGAAAAGCTAGAGGTAGATGCAGCCCTGGTTGAATGGGGTCTGATCCCCTGTGGGATAGGTTTTCCATGGTGCTTATAGCAGTAATGAATGCAATGGCCTATCCATTTATAAATGGTTTGCTTTGAAATAGCCTCCCCCTCTGCCGCTGCAGCAAATGCCACTAGCAGTTCAGATTTCCTTTGTGGTTTAGTCCTGTCCAAGTAAAATCTAAATTGTCTGTGCACATCTAAGGAGTGCAGTATCCGTTCCTCTTTGTCTGTGGTTAGGAAAGAAGGTTGGCAAATGAATGGACTGATTAAGAGAGACATTGGATACCACCTTGGCTATGAAGGAGGGATTGGTTCTGAGGGACACCCTGTCCGCATGAAAGAAGATGAAAGGCTCCACTGCCATAAGGGCCTGTAATTCAGATACCCTTCTTGCTTGAAGTGATTGCTAAAAGGAAAGCTGTTTTCCAAGAAAGGAATTTTAAATCTGCACTAGCAGCTGGCTCAAAGGAGGAAGAGTGAGGTTCTCCAATACAAAAGTTAAGGTACTAGGCTGGAGTTAGGGCTCTCCTGAGTGGTCTTAAATTTTTGGCCCCTCTGAGGAACTGCTTGAGCGGTGGATGAGAGAAGAGGAGAGGTTCTGTGTTATAATGAGCTGAAATGGCCAAGGCCTGAATTTTGATGGAGGAAAAAGAAAGGCCCTTGTGAAGCATCTCAGTTAAGTATTGTAAAACCTTAGGCAAGTTGGGTGCTGCTGTGCTCAACCCCTGAGATAGTTTCTAGGCACAGAATCTTTTCCATTTTTCATCATAAGATTTTCTAGTACTAGGCCTACTTGCCTCTAAAACAATATCCATCATTGGTTTACTGAGGGACGGTAAAGAAGAGATTAGGTAATTAGCAAGGCAGCTAAGTTCAGGGTTTGAAGCTGAGGGTGCAGAATCTGGTTCTCCTGCTGAAACAACAGGGTAAGGGTCTGAGGCAGGTGCCATGGGGCCAACATTGACACGCTGCGAAAGAGGGGGTACTAGTGTTGGCGTGGCCAGTCCGGTGCAATTAATATCGTCCTTAGTTTGTTCTGTTTGATCTTTAGTAGTACTTTGGAGAGGACAGGCAGAGGAGGAAAGGCATAAAATGATAGGTTTTTCCAGCTGAAGGACAGAGCATCCACTTTTCCAAGCTTTTTTGTGGGGAGTCCTTATGCAAAATTTGTCCAATTGGTAGTTCTGGGGGGAGGCAAACAGGTCTGTGTCTGAGCTCCTCCACTTGTTTGTCAACATTTTAAAAGTCTTTGGTTCCAGTTTCCAATCGTGTGGGTCCATGAGATTTCTGCTTAGTCCGTCTGTCAGTGTATTTAGCTTTCCTGGCAGGAACTGAGCTTGTAGATGTACTTGGTAGCTCAAGGTTTTGTTCCACAATGTCATGGCTAGTCTGCAGAGGGGGTAAGAATGGGTACCCCCCCCCCGGTTTATGTACCACATAAAAGTGGCGCTGTCCGTCTTTACCTTTAATTGTCCTGGAAGAATGTGGTCCTTGAAGGCTGTCAGAGCATTCTGTACAGCTAACATTTCTTTTTGATTGATATGCAGGTGCATTTGACTTGGGTTCCATTTGCCCTGAATGCACTTCCCTGTCAGATGAGCCCCTCCCATGCATAGTCTGATGCGTCTGTGGTTAGGGTTTGGGTGGCAGGGGGTACAGTGAATGATAGTCCCTTGTTTTGGTGGCAAGCCTCTGCCCACCAAAGAAACTCTAGGCGTAGGTAAGGTATGATATAAATCATTGCTTCTAGATCCTGAGAATGTTGACACCATAGGCTTTTTAGATACCATTGTAGTTTCCTCATATGCAGTCTTGCATATGGAATTAGAGGAATGCAGGAGGCCATGAACCCCAAGGCTTGCAGTATTTGTCTTGCAGATATAGCAGGGTTTTCGTGGCCACTAGTTTGAAGTAGGTTGTCAAATTAATTTGTTTCTCTGGCGTGAGGAAAGCCATCTGGGAAGTTGTATTCAAGCTTTCTCTCAGGAATATAATTTGTTGACTGGGTACCAGGTGTGATTTATTTTCGTTTATGGTGTACCCCAGACAAGTTAGTACTCTTTGTACAAAGGCCAGATGATTCAAAAGTATGTCCTGGCTTTCTGCCTGAATTAGACAATCATCCAGGTATGGGTATATTTTGAATATTTCTTTGCCTGCAAAATACAATGACTGGAGCTAGGCACTTTGTGAATACCCTGAGAGCAGTAGATAAGCCAAAGGGCAGGGCAGAGAACTGATAGTGTGTGTATCCTGCTTTGAAGCATAGGTATCTTCTGCAAGATTCCCTGACTGGGATGTGCAGGTATGCTTCCTTTAAATAGAGAGTTGCCAACCAGGCATCATTGCCTAGCATAGGAAGCAACTGGTGAAGAATCAGCATCTTGAACTTTGGAATCACCAAAAAGGTGTTTATAGTAGACAGGTCCAGGATAGGATGCCATGAATTGTCTTTTCTGGGTACCAGGAAAAGTAGAGTAGAAACCTTGTCCCTTTTCCTCTTCTGGTACAGTTTGAATAGCCTTTGTGCTTAAAAGAGAGAGTATTTGCTTTTGAGCCTCTGCCCACTGATTTGGGGGTAGATCTGGCCAACCGTTTGGGATTGGTAACATGTGGAAGTGAAGTCTGTATCGTTCGGACACTATTTAAAACCCATTTCTCCTTGGTAATGAGCTCCCAGTTTTTTGCATGTAGGGCAATCTTTCCCCCAAAGGGGATGTCAGTTGAGAAGTGCTTGGAAGTTTTAAAACGAAGTAATTGAGACAGTTTACCATAGGGGGGAGTTTTACTACTACCAGATTTGGAAGAGGGTCCCCCCCACTGCTTAGTCCTGTGCCTACCCTGGGACTGAAGCCTGGATGTTCTGCTGGATCTGGGTTTGGGCTAAGAAGGCCTGGAAGAGGCAGGAAAGGACCAATTTTCGGAAGGCCAATGCTTACTAAATCTAGGAGGTTGAACTTGTAAGAAATCTTTTAACAGTTTGCATAGATTTAGCTTTTTCCTCCATCTTTTTAAGAACAACTTCTGCCTTATTGCCAAACAGGCGGTCCTGATTTAAGGGAGCATCCAGTAATTTAGCTTTAACAATCTGGCAAGGATTGCTCCTTAAGCCAAGCATGCCATCTAAGTACGGACCCAGTGACAGTTGCCCTGCAAGATGCCTCTAATGAATCAAAACCACACTGCAAAGTATGTTTTCTAACTTGTTCAGCAGAATGCATTAAATCTTGTAAAAAAGAAGTTATGTACTCACCATAACGTTCCATGTAAGTTGTTCTGTCTAGCCTTCATTCATCACTGATGGGTTCAGAGCCAATCCCTCGGCTCTGACATGGCCATTGGCAAGCTCGAGGTTTACCAAAAGCTTGAGACCTAGCCCCTTATCCCATGATACAATACCTGGAATACTGGGGGGGGGGGCAGAGGGAACAGAGTCCTCAGCATCCTCATAGGTAGATAAGGGTAAATCTTGGTCATCAGAGGAAACAGAAATTTCAGAATCCTGGTCAGAAGTATCATAAGCAAACTCAGTCCTAGGTATCTTAGAGGGGGAAGTTGGCTTTCCCCTGATTAAAGTACTAAGGTCTTCAGCCATTCTGATCATTTGTTTTTTAGGTATAGAGGCCTGACCATGTGGTCTGGGCGGCAGTTTTCTAGGCATGGTTCGAGTTTTAGACCTTGAAGAAGATGGCATCGGTTTAATATGCAAGTCAGTAGGCCTGAATACACCCCCTCAGAAGCCGATGCCTGCAGAGCGGCTCTGGACCCCATCCAAGGTAGAGACATCCGCAGGTTCCCCAATTGAAGCATCACGCAGCATACTGGACTCCAAATGGGTCGCGGTAGAGGCCTGTGAATCTGAAGTAGTGGGCATCAGGGGCTGCGAAAGCGCCTCACTGAGTACCGGCGAACTGGCGACTGCTTAGGAGAAGCGTCGTCAGCAGCTTTGGACCTAGGCGGCCTGTCTCTCTATCTTTGCGTTTTTTTCAGAATGTCGGTAGTCGGACGGCTTACCGAAGACATATCTGAATAATTGAACCAAGCACCAAAATATTTAGAAGTGAAAATATACCGACGACGGATAGTTTGTGGTTTGAATAAGGCACAAAACCGACAGTGAGGTACGCCGTGGTCAGGGCCTAAGCAAGGAATACAGTACGAATGAAAATCTTTATGAAGTATTTGCTTTCCACAAGAAATGCAATTATTTACTTTTACTGACATCGGTTTAGAGCAAGAAAATGTTTCCCCAATGGGGTACTTCGCTTTTAGTTGAAGACTTCAGTTCTGAAACCCGAAAAATAAAAGTTATGTCTTAACATAACGTTTCATCTGTATTGTTGATCCTCGTTCAGTCAATACGCATGGGTATCTGTTCAGACCTCGGAACCGAACCAGCCATTTTCCAAGCTCGCGTCAGCTTCAAACTCTCAAGCTAAACTCTTACCCATAATCCCCCTCTCCCTGTTGCCTCAGATTGTGTTTGCAAGTCAAAAGAAGGCAGAGGCTACCTCTGGTCAAATAACCTAAGAGAACCGGATGGTGAGAGCCACTTGAAGCCACAGGATGGGGGAAGGAGGGAGGGTCATAATGACTGAACGAGGATCAACAATACAGATGGAACGTTATGGTAAGACACAACTTCTTTATCTTATATTGTTAATCCTCGTTCATTCCTTATGCATGGGACAGAGTCCCCAGCTTCCTCTATTCCTGGGAGGCTCTCATGGAAGGACATTCCTTAGCACCATAGAACCAAAAGATGCTCCTCCCCCTGGAGGCCAAATCCAATTTGTAATGGATTAAATTATGAGGCATAGCCCAAGTTGCAGCTGCACAGATGTCATGTAAAGAAGCTCTGGCATGGAAGGCAGCAGAAGTTGCCACCATCCTTGTTGAATGAGCTTTCATGGTAGTAGGCAACGAGATATTACGTTGTGTATAAATGAAGGTCTCACAGTCCTTCAACCATTTAGCTAATGTCACCTTAGCAACAGCAGATCCTAATCTAGATCCAGAAAAGGCCAAAAATAACTGGTCAGATTTACAAAAGGGTTTAGTCCTGTTTAAGTAAAAACGGATTTGCCTGTGGATATCTACGGTACACAGGCAATACTCTCCTCTGTTTGAATGATTGGGAAAGAAAACTAGCAATTCAATGGCTTGATTAATGGACATTTCAGAGATCACTTTAGGCAGAAATGACGGATTAGTTCTCAGAGACACTAGCTCTATGAAAAATCAAGTATGGACTCTTGATACATAAAGCTTGACGCTCAGAAATACGTCTGGCAGAAGTAATGGCGACCAAAAACAAGGTTTTCCATGACAAATACTTAAGGTCACAAGAAGAGGCTGGTTCGAAAGGTGGCATTGTCAGAGCTTGTAGAACTAATGATAAATCCCATGGTTGAATAGGTTCTCTAAAAGGTGGCTTCAGATGATTCACACCTTTTACGAAGGTCTTGCACAATTTATGGGACCATAAGAGAGGAATCTTGGGCACCATCATGAAAATTAGAAATTGCAGACAAGTTAACTGTAATGGTAGAGGCCGATAGACCCGACTGAAAAAGGTCAGCCAGATAAGTCTAGTATTATCGACACTGGTGCTGAAAAAGGGACTACTGGTTTATCTTTCAGCCAACAGGTAAACCTTTTCCACTTGCTCAGGTAAGTAATTCTAGTGGAAGACTTATGAGAAGCAATGAGAATATCACGCACTGGTAAAGAAAGATCATTCTGCCTGGCAATCAAGGGAATTGGAGTAGCCAAGCTGAGAGCTTCAAGATGTTCAAGTTGGGATGAATCAGGTTCTGTGGATGTGAGATCAACTCCGGGGTTGGATGGAGAATCCATGGTCGATCTAGTAGGTGAGGCCAAAGGAAGGGGAACCAAATCTGTCGAGGCCAAAATGGTGCTATGAGGTTCACCTTGCAATTCAACCGACGGGCTTTCTTCAGAAACTGGGGAATGAGGGGAAAGGGTGGAAATGCGTAAAGACCTGAGGGCCAATTGTGGACTAGAGCGTCCCTGAGTGACTGTCCTGGAGGGGGAATCAGGGTGAAGTAGTTGCTGCATTTGTAGTTGGTCGGGGTTGCAAAGAAGTTGCAGCAATGACGGCCCCAGCGGTGGAAGATCTCCACCGCTATCGAGGGATTCAGAAACCACTCGTGAGGTTGAAGAATGCACCTGTTGAGTCTGTCTGCTATCACGCTGAAACTCCCGGGAATGTGCGTTGCTAGAAAAAAATGGTTGGTAGCCATCGCCCATTGCCATATCCTCATGGCCTCTCGACAAAGGGGGTAAAATTTGGTTCCACCGCCATGTTGCCTGACTGAATTGCAATTGTCCCAGACGGCAGCAGGGAATGGAATGCTTGCAACGCCAGAAGCACCGCCCTCAGCTCTAGAACATTTATATGCAGATGGGCCTTCGGTTCGGACCAAGCACCTTGGACTGTGTCACTGACATAGCCCCAACCCTACCCCATCAGGGAGGCGTCTGTGGTCACTGTGGCCTTGGGTTGCTGGGGCGAGACCATTGTGAAAGATTGTCATCCACCAATTTAAATCCTGTTTGCACCTGTGGGTTACCCGATTCATGGCTGAAAGAGGATGCTGAAAAGGATACCATTGGGTGAGCAGCAGCCATTGTAGAAGCCTCATGTGAAACCTGGCCAGGGGAACAATGGTGATGGATGCTGCCATGGAACCAAACAGATGTAGAACTGAGTGAGCCGTGGATTTTTCCCTTGAAAGAATTGGAATTAGTCATTGCTTTATCCTTAGAATTCTGCGCTCTGGAATAGCAGCTCTGCAGTTTTTTGTGTCCAAGATAACCCCTATGAATTCTGTCTACTGAGACGGGGTGAGATTGGATTTTTGCCAGTTTATGGTTATGCCTAGCCTTTGAACAGCGAGGAGAGAGTATGCCAGGGCTTTTACCAGTAGATGTCTAATGGGGGCGGAAATGAGCCAGTCACCTAGGAATGGAAACACCTAGAATGCTTGAAGTCGCAAGTGAGCTGTGACAACTACCATGCACTTTGTGAACACTCTGGGGGCTGTAGAGAGTCCGAAGGGCAGTACTCTGAACTGGTAGTGACTGGCTCCCGCATGGAAGCGCAGAAATCTTGATGGCCTGTCCACCTTTATGTGGTAGTACGCATCTTTAAGATCTATAGAGCACATCCAATCGTCTTTTTCCACAAGTGACCATCCGGAATTTTTTTACTCTCACAAACCTGTTCAATACACTGAGATCCAAAATTGGTCTCCAGTCCCCAGTTTTCTTTGGCACCAAAAATAGTCTTAAGTAGAATCCGGATCCTATCTGGTCTGGAGGGACTATTTGGATGACTCTCTTTCTTGGCAGCTTTTCTATCTCTAGTGCTGCTTCTTCCCTTTCACTGGGTGGAACTTCGGGAAGATTTTCTGAAGGGACGGGACAAAGATCGAAGGGGATATAATAACCTCTGGTTATAATCCTTTGTACCCAAAAATCGGTGGTGATGGCTAGCCAGGCAGAAGGGTACAAGGAGAAACGTCCCTCAACCACTTCCAGAGGAAAAGAGATGGGCCGCTCTTCAGGAGCGCTGGTAGAATTGACCAGGGAAAGAATCCCTGGAACCCTGGTTACATGGACCCCCTCTGCCCCGAAAGGAGCGTCTTGTCTTCCCTGCGAGTTTCCCCCTCTGCATCTGGGGGAGAAAGCATGTTGAGGGAAATAAGTATATATATATATATATATATATATATATATATATATAGATATATACATATATATCTATATATATATATATATATATATATATACACACATATATCTATATATATATATCTATATATCTATATCTATATATCTATATATATATATATCTATATATATATATATAGACAGATATATATCGATATAGATATATATATATATATATATATATATATATATATATATATGTTTATATAGATAGATATATAGATATATATATATATATACATATAAGCATACAGCAGTCCGGGAGGCCAAGCATGGACTAGAGCGTCCCTGGGGGCATCCCCCGGAGGGGGGGATCAGAGTGAATAAGTTGCTGCACTTCGCGTTGGAAGGAGATGCGAAGAGATCGCAGCAAGGCGGACCCCAAACACGGAAGGTCTTCTCTGCCACTGATGGTTTCAGAGACCACTCGTAAGGAAGCAGGATAGCCCTGCTGAGACTGTCTGCTAGAATGTTGGAGCGTCCCAGGATATGCATTGCTATGAGGAACCGGTTGGTGGATACGGCCCACTCCCAAACTCTCATGGCCTCGCAACAAGGGGGGTAAGGATTGGGTCCCTCCCTGTTTGTTTATATACCAGACTACAGACATGTCTGAATGGCTACAGTTCCCGGAGGTAAGACAGGGTGGAAGGCTCTCAACGCTAAAAGCACCGCCCTCATTTCCAGGACACTGATGTGTAGCTTGGCCTCTGGAGGGGACCAAGAGCCTTGGACCATTCTTCCCAGGAAGTGCCCCCCCCAAGCTGGGAAGCGTCCCTGGTCACTGTGGCTTGAACTGGAGGGGCTAGAAAGCTGCGCCCCGCAAAAATGTCCGCTGGTTGAAGCCACCACTGGAGTGACGTTCTGCATGTCAGATCGATTCGGGTGTGAAAACTCATCGGAAGGTCTAGCCAGGACCATTGAACTGCCAGATTCCACTGAAGGACCCTCATATGAAGACATGCAAGAGAAAGGATAGAGATTGTGGCTGCCATCGAACCCAGGGCCCTGAGAACATCGGCTGCTGTGACTACAGAGCGATCCAAGATCGCTGATGCATGGAGTCTGAGATTTTCTATCCTTTCCGCGGTGAGAAAAATCTTTGACAATCAAATCCAATCATGCCCCGATGAAGTCTATGATCTGCACTGGAGTCAGGTGGGACTTGTTGAGGTTGATCATGATGCCTAATTTGTGAGCAAGACTGAGGAAGTAGTGTAGGGCCTGACACAAGCAACGTTTGGTGGATGCAGCGAAGAGCCAGTCGTCTAGCTAGGGGAATACCTGCATGCCCTGAAGTCTCAGGTGAGCCGCTACGACCGCCATAACCTTGGTGAACACCCAGGGGGCTGTGGTGAGACCAAAGGGTAGGGTTCTGAATTGAAAGTGACTGGCCCCTAGCCGGAAGCGGAGAAACCTCCTGGAGTTCCTGTGGACCTTGATGTGATAGTAAGCGTCCTGGAGGTCTAACGAGCACATCCAGTCGCATTCTCTCAGAAATGGTAGAATGGATTGTAGAGTGACCATCCGGAATTTTTGTTTCTCTACCGACAGGTTGAGTATAGACAGGTCCAGAATGGGCCTGAGGTCCCCAGTCTTCTTTGGCACTAAAAAGAACCTGGAGTAGATGCCTGATCCGGATTGATCTGGGGGGACCGGCTCGATGGCTCGTTTTTGTAGCAGCTTCGAAACCTGTAAAGCTGCAGCTTCCCTGTGACTGGGTGGAACATTTGGAAGGCGAGCTGGAGTAATGAGATGTGAAATGAAGGGGATAGAATATCCTCTGGATATGATTTCTAACACCCAGCGGTCTGCAGTAATTGACTCCCATGCCGCTGAATGTAAGGAAAATCTTCCCCAGACTGCCTCCAGAGTAGAGCAGCCGGGCAACCCCTCAGGGTTACTGAGCGGGTCTGTCTGAAAAAGGTTCCCTAGACAAAGTTTCTGGGACCCCCTCTGCCTCTGGGACGGCGTCAGTCTTGTCCCCCTCTGCCTCTGGGGGATGAATATTCCTGAGCGTCACAAAGGGAATGTGATTTCCGGAGCCACATCTTCTTTTGCCCCTTTTGGTTCCTGGAATAGGACCTCTGGCGGTTAGAGAAGAGGATTCCGACAGCCGACAAAGTCTTTCCGATCCTTCTCACTCTGGGTTAGTGTGTCACGTACAGTCTTCCCAAAGAGGGATAATCCATCAAATGGGGTGTTGATGAAAGACGCCTCAAAGGGGTCCGCAAATTGACACAGCCTGATCCAGGCGTGTCGCCTCAAAGCAACGCCTGTACCAGCAGGTCTAGCGGCTCCCTCCATGGTATGAGAGAGGAGACACAGAGGTATTAGTCACTGATTTCAGTGTAGTCATCTTCACAGTAAAGGACTGCTTGCCCTGTTGCGAAAGAGACTCCAGGGGCGACTCAGTTCCGATATAAGGTCTCGCTGAAGTCGAATGACATGTGCCAAGTAATTCAGCGCCCGGATAGAAAATTTTGCTGAGTACTTGCGCTTCCCAAAATGATCCAATGACCTGGTCTCCTTGTCTTCTGGATGAACTGAGGAACTCTCCTGTGCTAGTTCCTTGTTTGTGGCAGCTGCAACCACCAAAGCATCTACAGGGGCTCCCTTGGACCATGCCTGCCTGACAGCGGGGAAAGAATTTTGTCTGGCCTTTTGGGTATAGGCTCTACGGTGTCAGGATCCTTATGCCCTAGTTGTGATGAGGTCCACCAAAGGGTCAGCTGGCAGGGGATGGGGACCCAGGAATTAGATGGGCCCATAACAAAGGCCTCCAGGAATACGGACTCATCCGCAGAGAGTTTGGGGGCTAACCAACCTCCTCTTTGGGGGAGGATCTCCATAATGTGTCCGAACGAGACGTCCTCGGTAGGTGATCTCGGGGAACCCTCTCCTTCATCCAAGTCCGTATCAGTGGTAATGGACTCAGGGGAGTGCAAGTGCCTCCTCTTGCACTTGTGCTTACGAGGTTCCTCTCCAGTGTGACTCTCTGGAGAGGATTCGTAAGCCTCCGGGGGTTCCCTTGGCACGGGTGTCCCTGAGACTGGGCAATGTGAGCAGAATCCAAACTCAGAGGGGCCTGGGTAGGATCTGAGGAGGTGAGCTGTGGTCTCAACCACTGGGAGAGAACCCTTTCCACTGCCCCGAATGCCGACGGAGAGCACACCTCCATAGAATGTAAGGATGAGGCCCTCCCCGGCACCGAAGCAGGGACCGGAGCAGAAGGAGGGGTAGCCCAGGCACCGAGGGTGGGATCTGAAAGAGCGAGATCTTGACCCCCAGGTCCAACTCAATGACCACGGCTCGGGGAGTCCCCTGGATCCGAGATCGGATCCGAGGAACTCAAGGTGACGGCCGACATCAAGGAAATGAAAACCATCGGTGCCGACCCCACAGCTCCAAAAGGTCTCGGACCTGAGAACCCCAAAGCGTCGGGTCGGATCGGGGAAGGAGCAATAGGGTGGAACGTAGTAGAAGGACCCTCACCAATGGGAGAAGGCCCTGGTAAGACCCCTATCTGAATCTGGTTCTGGATGAACCTCCTCATCAGCCTGTCCATATCAAGTTTGGATACACTCCGAGTCGATCTGGAGGAAGAGACCGACTCGGGTCTGGGTCAGATCAGAGGGGAGTGCCTCGGCTCCGATGGCTCAGGCGAGAAACAGGGAGAGCAGAGCCGAGGAGAACGAGACCTGGGTACCTTAGAAGAGGGGCTGGAAAAGGACTCCCTGTCTGGAGATCTTTTTCTGGGCCTGTCCCTCTCTTTATGGCGCCTCTCCTTCTCTCTTCTGTCCCTACCTCTCTGGGATGACTCCGAAGAAGCAGGCCTGGCAGGTAGAACACAGAGTGTGGCCATCAGCTGGAGAAAGCTTATGACCACACTGTGCACTTTTTAAAAAGAACCTTAGGCTGTTCAGCCATAGTAAAGACAAAAAAAAGCCCCAACGGCCTACTCACACACACACACACTTAACAGGGATTGGGCCTAGGCGGGAACCAGTATGACAATACTACATAAACACTTAAACTAATAACTTTTTTTTTTGAAACTAACACGACCAAACGCGATGTAAGGGAGGAAAAAGGGAAGGTAATTCACACTCAATAGCAAAAAAGGACCAAAAACCCTTACCACCTTGCTTATAGCTCAGGGACCACGATGCTGACTCGGAGCGGCAAACAAGATCTGGGGCTAGATAGGAGGAAGTGATGTAATATAGGTTCGGGAGGAGCTTGGAGCGGATGCTTGAAAAGTTTTGCCAGCTCGGATCCGAATCGGATCCATATACCCATATGTGCAGAAAGAATGAAGTCAACTACTTCAGATCGAAAATTTCCGGCGTCGGCCGAGCGGCACTTCCAAACTGCTTCTGCTTCGGGCACCGCATGGCAAGAAAGACTGATGTAATGGCATCGGCTGCATGTTTTATACCCCTGATGACCTGACGTCATTGTAGAAGAGAGCATCCGATGCAAGAATCCAAGACTCAGGTATTCAGACCGGCTGAGGGCTACATGCAGGCAGATAACCCAAATGTGATGACTGCAACAGTGAAACACTAAGAACATCTGCCCAACCACCTAACCTACAATCAGCTCTGCCTCTGTCATTCTATTACCTCCGCAATAAGTGTCCTGCCCTCAAAAACCTAGTACATCATCACTCAGCTAAAAGGCCTCTTAGATCATCAATCAAACTACTACTAAATGTCACCAACAGATACAATAGCTTTGGAGACGCACTGTATAGTTGTTCAGCGGCTATAAAATGGAACTCTCTCCCCACTAGCATACAAAACACATCGTCCAAAGCCTCCTTTAAAAACTTCATTAGGCAACATCTCAAGCAAAGTTGGTAGTACCATGATTGCTCCCCAGGCTAATGATAGTGGATAAGGCACACATACTAAACCTAGAGTACTTGATAATAGTTTTCACTCTTACCAACGCTGGTTATCTACAATGTACGTACTGTACCTGTTTACTATGTATGTATTCTACCGATGTTCCAAATTTCAGCTGTATACCAGAAATCTATTACCTTTATTTTTAAATTAAGATTTTCTTGTTTGTTCTCTCCACCTGTGACTGTTGATATGCTGCATACCACTGTAAAAACATGTCTATTGTAATTTGTGTGTACACTGATCATGTCTAAATATCTAAATGTATCTGTAATTTTTCTATGTGGAGCTTTTCTCCCCGGGCTTCTGCTGAAAAAGGACCTTTTCGGCTCAGACACCCCTGGTTAACGAATGTAAAATAAAAATAAAATTGTTTTCAGGGTTGGGAAAGAAGGTGGGAAGGTGTATGGCCTGTTTAAGGGTCACATCAGATACCACCTTGGGCATAAAGGAGGGGTTAAGTCCTCAGGGAGAGGCTACATCTTCATGGAAAATTATGAAGGGCTCGACAGCCATGAGAGCTTGAAGTTCCAAAAACCTTCTGGCTGAGGTAATAGCTAGTAGGAAGGCAGTCTTCCAAGAGAGGTATTTCAATTCTGTTGAAGCGGCAGGTTTGAAAGGAGGTAAGGTTAGTTTTCCCAACACATAATTCAGGTCTCAGGATGGCGTCCGAGGCCATCTGGGAGGCCTGATATCAGAAGGCCCTCTGAGGAATTGCTTAATCAAAGGATGAGAGAAGAGGGGTGGGTCTGCATCATAATAGGCAGACATAGCAGAGACATGGATTTTAATAGGAGAGAGACAGGCAGCTATTGAGCAACTCTGCTAGGTAATCCGGGATGGAAGGTTGGGAGGTACTGGCCCCTTTAGATTGTTTCCAGGAGTAGAATCTTTTCCATTTTCCTGCATACGATTTCTTTGTGCTGGGCCCTCTGGCCTCTGTGATGATGTCCAGGACCTCTTTGCTTAACAGGGACTCCTTGTTAGTTTTTAAGGGTAAAGCCAGGCTGAAAGTTTCAGAATCTGTAGGTCTGGGTGCAGTACCTTCCCCCTCTCCTGGGTCAGGAGGTCTGACATCAGGGGAAGCTGCTTTGGGGACTGTAAGGCCAGAAAGTGTAATGAGGATGGCCTTTGGTCTCTCCTATTTTGATCAGAACCTTGGGAATAATGGGCGGAGGAGGGCATGCGTACACAAAGAGGGAGCACCAGGGGAAAGTCAAGGCATCCACATTCCATGCTAGGAGGTGATACTCCCTGGGTACAAAATTTGTGCAGCTGGAGGATGAGGTGCAAGGCATCCATTTCTGGGGTCCCCCAGTCCTGTGTGATTTGCAGAAAGATTTCTCTATGGAGCTGCCATTCATGGGGGTCCAGTAAGTTTCTGCTTAGGTTGTCCGCCAGTATGTTGCTGATCCCTGGTAAGTATTGGGCAATTAGGTGTTGCTCCATGGAGGTGGCTGTAAGCCAGAGACTCGAGGCTAACCTGCATAGGGGGTAAGATTGGGTGCCTCCTTGCTTGCTGATGTACCACACTACTGTGGTGGTGTCTGTTTTTATAAAGAGGACCCCCCTGGCCAGAGATGGGGTTGGAAGAAACTCAGAACCTTTTGCACTGCCATAATTTCTTTCTGGTTGATGTGCAAGTGAAGTTGCTGAGCATTCCAAAGACCTTGGGTACACCTGCCTGCTAGGTGATCGCCTCAAGCAATGTTTGAAGCATCGGTGGTGATGGTCTGGCCAGAAGGGTGGAGGATGAAGGGAAGACCCTTGTTCATGGCACAGGCCTCTGCCCACCAGAGAAATTCGGTCCTTATACAAGGGATCAGAGGGAGAGTGGTCTCTAGGGACAGAGTGCTGACACCAAAGGTTCTTTAAGTACCACTGAAGTTCTCATGTGAAGCCTGGTGACAGGAATGAAAAGGATGCAAGATGCCATGTATCCCAGGGCTTACCTTCCTCGCAGTGAGGTGACTTCTGGAAGCCAGCTGGGTGAAGAAGAGGTGCAGGAAAAACTGCCTTTCTGGGGACAGGAAGGCCATTTGGGATGATGTGTCTAGCAGAGCTCTCAGGAAAAAATCTTTCTGGTGGGGTTTTGCTTGGATTTTTTCTCGCTGATGGTGAGCCCTAGGGAAGTTAGGAGTCATTTGACACAGAGAAAGTCCTGGAACAACTTTTCTTTGCAGTCTGCCTGAATGAGACAGTCATCCAGGTAAGGGTAAATCTGTATATTTCTCTGTCTACAGAGTGCTACAGCCGGGGCCAAACATTTGAATACTCTGGGAGCAGTAGATAAGCAAAAGGGCAGTGCAGAGAACTGAAAGTGCTGATAGCCTGCTATGAAGTGCAGGAATTTTCGCACGATTCCCACATGGGGATGTTGAGGTAGGCATCTTTTAGGTCTAGTGTCACAAGCCAGGCATTTTGTGTGAGCATAGGCAGGAGCTGCTGCAAGGGTAACATTTTGAATGTGGGGGCCACCAAGGAGGTGTTCAGTTTGGATAGATCCAAGATGAGGCACCAAGTGCCCTCTTTTCTGAGAACAAGGAATAGTCCGGAGTAAAAACCTTATCCTGCTTGATCTGGAAGGACAGGTTCTACTGCCCCCGGGATATTAGAGTTTGGAAATATCTTAATGTCTCTGCCCACTGGTTTGAGGGGAGGTCTGGGTACCCTCTTGGAATACGGAGTTTGCTAAAGGAGATAAGTACAGTTGTGTACCTACCATAAATGTAGATGTTCAAGTGTATTCAGTGTTGCAGTCATTACACTTCGGTTATCCTGCTGGCAGGCTACCCGCAGTTGGCCTAAACTCCAAAGTCTTGGTCCGGCATCGGTTGCTGTCGCCTCCTCCCTGACGTCAGTGCGCCAGGGGTATACAAGATGCAGCCGACGCCATTTTCTTCAGTTTTTCTTGCCCCAGATGTCAGGTGCCCCCAAAAGGGTAGGCTAAAGTTATGCCAATAAGTATGCATGCACTAAAGTAAACATTTCCTTCATCTACAAGCAAATACACCACATAGGTCATACAGAATAGAGAAGTACAGATAAGTCCCAGCAAGGAAAGGGGGATGGTGGGTGGGTAACCTGGACTGCAACAGTGAACACACACTAACATCTACATTTATGGTAGGTAGACAACTGTACTATGTTCGTGTTTCACGGTTGCAGTCATTACACCTAGGTTGTATCCCAAAGCTGAGGTTGGGTGGCTGGGTCTAAATAGGATTAGGAGAGGCTATGAGGCCCTGCAGAACTGCAGTGGCAAAGCCTGCTCCGGATTTAGAGTAGAGAGGTAAGTGGTAGTGCTTTGTAAAAGTGTGCACTGAACTCCAAGTTGCAGCCTCTAAAATGTCTTTGGTTGGTACTCCTCTGAGGAAGGCTGCTGAAGTGGCTGCTGCTCTGGTTGAATGTGGCCTAATGCCCTTAGGCATTTATTTGCCATGTTGTGAATAGCAGAAATGTATGCAGTGGCCTATCCATTTTGAAATAGTCTGCTTTGAGATCACCTTTCCTTGTGATCCTGCAGCATATGCCACTAAGAGTTGTTCAGTCATTCTGAAAGCTTTAGTTCTGTCCAAGTAGAAGCGTAGCTGTCTGTGTATGTCCAAAGAATGCAGAAGTCTCTCACCCTTATTCTGTGGGTTTGGATAAAAGGTAGGCAAATGAAAGGTTTGGTTAAGGGCCACACTGGACACTACTTTAGGCATAAATGTCAGGTTTGTCCTCAGAGAAACCTTGTCTGGATGGAAAATGATAAAAGGTTCCACAGCCATGAGTGCCTGTAACTCTGACACTCATCTTGCAGAAGTTATTGCTAGGAGCAGAGCTGTTTTCCATGATAAGAATTTTATCTCAGCTGTATTGGTTGGCTCAAAAGGAGGCAGTGTGAGTTTTTCCAAGACATAATTGAGGTTCCATGCAGGTATTGGTGCTCTCCTTGGAGATCTTATGTTTTTGGCCCCTCTGAGGTACTGCCTTAGCAATGGATGAGAAAAAATAGGTGGTTCTGTATTGTAATGAGCTGAAATGGCAGAGGCATGGATCTTAAGTGATGAAAAGAATAGGCCTTTGTCCAGCATCTGTTAGGTATTGTAAAATCTGAGGAATATTTGGTACAAACGTGTCAATTCCTTGTGCCTGGTTCCAAGCACAGAATCTCTTCCATTTTTCTGCATAAGATTTTCTGGTACCGATTGTTTTGTTGGGTCAGTAAGTGAGGAATTTGAGGTAATGTCCAGGCTGGGCCTTGAGACAAGCTCTTTAGGATTGGGTACCAGTGCTGGCGGGGCCAGTCTGGGGCAATCAGTATAATTTTTGGCTTCTCATGTCTGACCTATAGGAGTACCTTGGGGAGGAGAGGCAGTGGAGGAAAGGCATATACTGTTAGGGTTTTCCAGCTGAATGACAGCGCATCCACTTTCTATCACTTGCTTGTGATAAGTCCTTGTGCAGAATCTCTATAGTTGGCAGTTGTGAGGGGAGGCAAATAGATCTATGTCTGGGCATCCCCATTTCCTTATCATACTGAAGACGTGAGGATCCAGTTTCCACTCGTGGGGATCCATGAGGTTTGTGCTAAGCTCGTCTGCCAGAGTATTTATCTTTCCTGGCAGGAATTGTGCTTGCAGGTGTAGTTGATAAGTCAATGCTGTGTCCCACAAGGTCATGGCTTGTCTGCAGAGGGGATAGGAATGTGTGCCTCCCTGCTTGTTTATGTACCACATGACTGTAGTATTGTCAGTCTTTATCAGCAGTTGTCCTGGATGAAGTAGATCCTTGAAGGCGGTCAGGGCATTCTGAATAGCAAGCATCTCTTTTTGATTGATATGAAGATGCATTTGGCTTGCGGGCCATGTGCCCTGAATACATTTTCCTGCCATGTGGGGCCCCCAGGCATAATCTGATGCATCTGCTGTTAATGTCTGCCTGGCTGTGGGTAAAGTGAATGGCTGTCCCTTGTTGTGGTGACAGGCCTGTGCCCACCCTCGAAACCCCTGTTGCAGGCAGGGAATGAGGGTAATTAATGTTTCCAGGCTGTGGCAATGTTGAGTAAAAACACTTTTTAGATACCACTGTAGGTTTCCTCATATGCAGTCTTGCATATGGAATTAGCAGAATGCAGGATGCCATGAAGCCCAAAGCCGGCAGAATTTTTCTTGCAGATAACTGGGTCTTTGTTGCCAACATTTTGAAGTAAGAAGTCAGTTACCTTTGTTTGTCTGGCGCGAGATAAGCCATCTGAGCAGTTGTATTTAAGCTTGCACCCAGGAATATTATCTCTTGCGTGGGTACTAGATCTGATTTCTTTTCATTTACTGTGTACCCTAGGCAAATTAGTAATCTTTTTACAAACGCTAGATGCTTTAAGATGCTTTAGTAGAATGACCTTGTTCTCTGCTTGAATAAGGCAGTCGTCCAAGTAAGAATATATTTGAATTCCTCTGTCTGCAAAATGCAATTACTGGTGCCAGGCATTTTGTGAAGACCCTGGGCGCAGTAGATAAGCCAAAGTGCAGTGCAGAGAATTGGTAGTGCACTGAGCCAGCTATGAATATGAGGTATCTTCTGCAAGATAGTCTGATTGGGACATGCAGGTATGCCTCTTTTAGGTCCAAAGTTACAAGCCAAGCCTTCTTGCCCAGCATGGGCAGAAGCTGCTGCAGAGTCAACATTTTGAATTTTGGAATGTCCAGAAATGTGTTTAGAATAGACAGGTCCAGTATTGGTCTACAGGCTTTGTCCTTTCTGGGTACCAAGAAAAGTCTTGAGTAAAATCCTTGTCCCTGTTCGTGCTGCGGCACTCGCTGAATGGCCTTCATGTCCATGAGAGATGAAACTTGTTTTTGTGCCTCTGCCATTGATTGTGTGGCAGGTCTGGCATGCCTTTTGCCCTTGGCAGGGTGTGAAAGTGGAACCTGTAGCCCTGTGGCACTATATTCAAGACCCATGTGTTCTGGGTAATCATGTGCCAATTTTGTGAAAAAAGTGCTAGTTTTCCCCCTAAGGTGGCTGACAAAAGATAAGTGCTTGGTGCTGGCAGAGGAAAGTCATTGGGACTGTTTCCTGTATGGCTGTGATTTGTCTTCTCTGCTTTTGGAGGTAGAAGCACCCCATTGTTTAGACCTGTATGAACCTTGGGGCTGGGATCTGCCTCTGGGGCGTCTATCTGCCTCTTTGTGGCCTGTCTGACACTGGAAAGGACCAGTTCTTTGAAGGCCAGTTCCTACTAAACCTGGGTGGGCTGTACCTGTAAGAAATCCTTAACTGTCTGCATATATTTTGCTTTGTCCTCCATTTTCTTCAACACCTCTTCTGCATTAACACCAAACAAAGTATCATGCTGTAATGGAGCGTCTAATAGTTTTGCTTTAACATGATCAGGCAGATTCTGTTCCTTTAACCAAGCCTGTCTCCTAATGACAGAACCCGTTACAGTGGCCCTGCAGGAGGCATGCAGTAATCAAAACCACATTGCAAAGTATGCTTTCCCACTTGTTCAGCTGCATGCAATAAATCCTGCATTTCCTTGTTTTCTGCAGATTCAGAATTTGTCAACATTTTCTGTTTAAGTAGTGACATTAAGTATTGCTGATATTTAAGCATATGAAACTGACAATTTAAGACCCTTACAGCCAAGATAGCAGAAGTGTAAACCTTTTTCCCCCATCTGTCCAGGGCGCTTGAATCCCTATCAGAGGGGATAGGGTTTTTAGCAGTGGAAGCTTTGACCCCTTTGGGACCCTGAGATATAGTTTCTGGGTCAGCAGCAGGGTTTTTTTTATAAAGAAATTTATGTGAATCTGGAACCCTGTAGTATCTGTCTGGCTTAACAGATGCTGGAGGTAGAGTCAGGAGACAGGCCGGACTCTGAAAATACATCTGCAATGTCTGAAACAGGAGGAATAGCAAGAGGCCTGTGCTAAGGCAGTAAAAGAAAGTCTCTGATCCTTTTCTTAGATTCTGAGTAATCTTGGCTCTCCCAGTGGAAGCGCTCCCTCATGGTATGCAGGGTTTCCCCGAAATGAATAATCCTCAGGAGGAGAAGCTGAAGGAATAGATTCTTCAGCATCAGAATCCTCATAGGGAAGAAGAGAGTATTCCTGCTCAGAAGAGGAGTCAGAGGAAATGGAAACCTGATCTGAAGATTCATATTTAGTCTCTTGCCTAGGCCTCTTATCAGGAGGGGGATGGGAACCCCTGATCAAAGTAATTAGGTCTTCGGCCATTTTGAGCATCTGTTTTTTTAGGCATGGAGGCCTGTCCATGGGATTGCTGTACTTGTTTCTTTGTCTTTAGTGGTGCTTTAGTCTTTGCCTTTGAAGCTGAAGTCGGTTTTACATACAACTGTGTAGGCATGAAAACACCCTCAGAAGCCGATGCCTGCTCAGCGGCTCCAGACCCATCTGAGGGAATATTTTCCGAGTGTCCAATACCTTGAGTTTCCAGCGGCCTAGTCAGCTCCACGTGGGAGTCGGAAGCGGCCTGCGGCTCTGAGGTAGCGGGCATCAGGGGCTGCAATAGCGCCTCACTGAGAATCGGCGAACGGCTTAGAAGAAGCCTAGTCAGTTTTGGACCTCTGATGCCTGTCCTTTTCCTTGCGTTTCTTGTGAATTGCGGTAGTCGGATGGCTATCCGACAACATTGTGTAATTAAATCTTCGGCCAAAGTAATGAAATGCAAAATCGTACTGAGTCTTATTAGTGCGTTGGTTAAATCTAGCACAAAACCGACAATTAGCAACGTCGTGATCAGGGCCTAGGCAAGGAATACAATAAGAATGGAAGTCCTTAGTAGGTATTTGCTTCCCACAAGAAATACAATTAACTTTTTCTGACATCGGTCTGGAGCAAGAAAAAAGATGCCCCAACGGGGTACTTAGCGTTAAATAAAGACTACGGATCTGAAATTCGAACACGAAAATCTCAGGTGTCGGCCGACCGGCACTTGTGAACTGCTTTTGCTTCGGGCACCGCGCGGCAAGAAAGACTTAAGAAAATGGCGTCTGCTGCATCTTTTATACCCCTGGTGCACTGACGTCAGGGAGGAGGTGACAGCAACCGACGCCGGACCAAGACTTTGGAATTCAGGCCAGCAGGATAACCCAAGTGTAATGACTGCAACAGTGAAACACGAACATCTGTATCCCTGAAAAATGATTTCTGAGACCCAATTGTACTTCAAGAGGGTGAGCCTTCTTTCTAGTTTTTGATGAGAAAAAGAAAAACAGAAGGGGGAGGGAGAGTCATTGTGAGTGCTTGCTTGCCATAGAAGTTAAGCTTAGAGCTCCCTGCCTTAGAGACGGAGGTGGTCCATTGTTTGCTGGCCCTGGGATAGGGGCCTGGATGGCCTGTCACTGCAGGGCTTACCTTGGCCCTCTCTGCTAGGTGCAGGGAAGGCCCAGTGCTTAGAAAGGAAGTTCCTGCTGAATCTGGGAAGTTGAAGTTGAACTTGAAAGAAATATTTTACTGCTTGCATAGATTTTGCTTTGTCTTCCATCTTTTAAAGCATCTCTTCTGATTTTTCCTCAAATAGGCATTCCTTATTTAGGGGTGCATCAATAACTTTAGACTTGACATGATGAGGGAGAGGTTGTTCCTTCAGCTATGCATGTCTTCTAATAACAGATCCCATCACTGCTGCACTGCTTGAGGCTTCTAGAGCCTCATATCCACATTGTAGTGAGTGTTTGGCCACTTGACAAGCAGAGTGTTGTAATTCTGCCAGCTCTTGAGTTGGCACAGTCAGGAGAGGTAACAATCTTCCATTTTAATTGTTCCAAAGTGTGTTGTCGATATTTTAAGACATGGAACTGACAAGTGAGTACTCAGACAGCAAAGGTTGCAAAGGTGTATTCTTTCTTATCCCATCTGTCCAGAGCTGCAAAGTCTTTGCCAGAAGGAAGAGGATTCTTGGCAGAACTAGTCTTAGCTCCTTTGGGTTCCTGTGTGATGACCTCGGGGTCTGCAGCATAATTTATCTACAGGTATTTGTGAGGATCCGGTACTCTGTAGTACCGGTCAGGTTTAGTGGGAGCAGGAAGCAGGGCTTCAGGGGCTAAACTGGATTCATGGAAAACATTATCCACCACTTCCAATATAGGTGGGATGGTCAGGGGTCTGTGCTGGGGCAGGACCAGAAACTCTCCAAGTTGTTTCGTTGATGGTGGGAAGTCAAGATTCCTATTGAAAACGTTCCCTGAGGGAGTGAAGGGTTTCCCCAAAGGTGAGGTCCACTGGAGGGGAGGCACAAGGGATGGATTCATCTGCATCTGAATTCATCAATTAAGGTACGTTGTTCCTCTTCAAATGCAGAATAATCAGATTCCTCACACTCTTGGTCTGTCAATTTCTGGAGAAGGATGCCTTTTCCTTTTTGGAGTGGTGGCCTCCATACCCCGGATAAGGGAGATGAGATCCTCTGCCATTTTATGCACTTGAGCTTGGAGTGGGGGAGCAGTAGCAAGATGGTGGCTGGAAGCAGATTTCCTAAGAGTAGCCTGGCTTGGTCTCTGAGAAGCAGAAGTCGGATGCAAAGACGTCTTTGTCTAGAATCAGTAATGCGAAAGGCATCCTTGGAAGCCGGTGCCTGCATCGCAGCTCCGGACCCAACCGAAGCGGAGGCAGCCAAAGGCTCAGAAGATGAAGTGGATTTCTGCGGCATACCAGACTCTGAATAGGGTCTTGGCAGAGGCCTGCATAGAAGGCGAGTTGGGCATCAGGGGCTCCAAAAGCGCCTCACTGAATTCCGGAGAACTGACTACTTGCTTAGCAGTAGCGGCGTCGGAAAGCTTAGCATTGTGTGGCCTTGTCTATCTTTATCTCTACATTTTTTCAAAATGTCGACAGATTGTTGGCTGATAGACGCCATATCGGAATTTGAAGATGGAACACGAAAATAATTGTCTACAAAAAGAGCTGAACGGCAAATAGTTCTCGAATTAAAGAGGGCAATGAACCAGCAACGAGGGACGTCTGGGTCTAAACAGGTGATGTAATAAGAATGAAACTCTCAGTGTGGGATCTGCTTTCTACAGGCAAGACAATTGTTAACTTTTTTGGACATCTATTAGAGCAAGAAAAAAAGGGTCCCCAACAAGGTACTTAGCTTTAGACATTTTCTGCTGAAATTCAACTTCTGGTAGCGACCGACACTCGTGGGAACTGCTTCTGCTACGGGCTCCATGGCAAGAAAGACTAATGTAATGACGTTGACTGCCTTGCTTTACAGCACCGACGACCCGACGTCAGACTACAGGTGACGGTAACCAGTGCCCAAAAAAGTACAGTTGTGTACACTTACCAGAAATGTAGATGTATTCACTGTTGCAGTCATCACATTTGGGTCATCTGCCTGCAGGTAGCCCTCAGTAGGCCCGAATACCAGTGTCTTTGTATTTTTGCGTCAGATGCTGTCACTTCTTCCATGATGTCAGGTCATCAGGTGTATAAAACAGGCAGCAGACGCCATTACATCAGTTTTTCTTGCACCAGATGTCAGGGGCCCCCCAAAAAGGAAGCTAGTACATGGTGTGTAACACCACCAGTAAAAGTAAATACCCCTGCCATAAAAAATGGCCATGTCAAGGGTAGGTAGAAAGGATAGAGAAAACAGGGGGCTGGAGGGAGGGAAACCAAGACTAACAGTGAATACACTCGAACATCTACATTTATGGTAAGTGTATACAACTGTACTATGCTCTTCATGTTTCACTGTTGCAGTCATCACACTTGGGTTGATTCCCAAAGCTGAGGAAGGGTGAAAGCACTCAAGAGGAGTTAGGGCTGGCTAACAGGCCTTGTAAGACTGCTGTAGCAAATCCAGCTCTGGATTTAGAAAAAATAGGAAAGTGATGATGCTTGGTGAAGGTGTGCACAGAACTCCAGGTTGCAGATTCCAGAATGCCCCTGGTAGGGACTCCCCTGAGAAATGATGTAGAGGTGGAAGGTGCCCTAGTGGAATGTGTTCTGAACCCCTGTGGGGTAGGTTTTCCATGGTGCTTGTAGCAGATATGGATGCAGTGTGCTATCCATTTGGAAATGGTTTGCTTTGAAATGGCCTTGCCCTCTTCCCCTGTAGCAAAGCTGACTAGCAGTTGGTCAGATTTTCCTGAAAGGTTTAGTCCTATCAAGGTAGAACCTGAACTGTCTGTGCATGTCCAAGGAGTGCAGGATCCTTTCCCCTTTATTTTGAGGATTAGGGAAGAAGTTTGGCAAATGGATGGCTTGGTTTTGAGCCACACTGGAGACCATCTTAGGCATAAAGGACAGGTTAGTCCTGAAAAAAACCCCGTCAGCATGGAAAATAATGAAGGGCTCCACAGCCATTAGTGCTTGCAACTCAGACTCTCTTCTAGTTGAGGTTACGGCTAAAAGCAAGGCTGTTTTCCAAAAAAGGAATTTTAACTCTGCTGAAGCCGCAGGTTCTGAAGGTGGGAGCGTGAGCTTTTCCAGTACAAAGTTAAGTTCCCAGGCAGGGGAAGGATAGGCCTCTGTGGAGTAGCTCTGCTAGGTAATCAAGGATTTGAGGTAAGGAGGGCACAGCTGTGTCCTTTCCTTGAGACTGACTCCAAGAGCAAATATCTTTTCCACTTGCTTGCTGAGGGCTGCTAGTGGAGTATTTAGGGGATAAACCAGGCTGCAAGGTTTATGGTTTGCAGCTGTGGATGCAGAATCTGTCCCTCCTGCTGAGACAGCAGGGAAGGTGTCTGAAAGGTGCCAGGATGGCACTGTCAGACTGCGTAAAAGTGGGTACCAGTGCTGGCGTGGCCAATCTAGGGCAATAATAATTGCCCTTGGGCTGTCCTGTCTGATCTTGATTAGTACCTTTGAGAGGGACAGAGGGGGGAGGCATAAATTAAAAGGTTTCCCATTTGAAGGATATGGCATCCACCTTCCAGGCCCTGCTGTGAGGGTTTCCTGGTGCAGAATTTGTTCAACTGGTGGTTCTCGGGGGGGGGGGGGGGCAAAAAGGCCCACCTGCAGTGTTCCCCACCTCTGGATTAGAAGGTTGAAGGTGAAGAGCTCCAATTTCCACTTGTGTGGGTCCAGGAGATTTCTGCTCAAGTCGTCTGCCAGTGAATTCTGTTTGCCTGGCAGGAACTGAGCTTGCTGATGCACTTGGTTGCTCAAGGCTATGTTCCACAGGACCATGGTTAACCTGCAGTGGGGCTAAGAATCGGCTCCCCCCAGTGGGGCTAAGAATCGGTTCCCCCCTGCTTGTTTATGTACCACATAACTGTGGTTTTGCCTGTTTTTATCAGCAGCTGGCCTGGAAGGATTAGGTATTTGAAGGCTGTTAGATCAGACTGTACAGCTAACATCTCTTTTTGATGGATGTGCAGGAGAATTTGTCCTGAGCTCCAATTTCCCTGAATGCATTTGCCTGCCATGTGAGCCCCCCATTCATAGTCTTAAAGACTTAAGTACCACTCCAAAGACTTAAGTACCACTGAAGTTTCCTCACATGCAGTCTTGCATATGGAATTAGCAGAATGCATGAGGCCATGAACCCTAGGGCTTGCATAGTATTTTCCTTGCAGACAGCTGGGTTTTGGTGGCCATGTGTTTGAAGTAGTTCAAACAGATCTGCTTTTCTGAGTGACAAAGGTCATCTGGGAAGTTGTGTTCAAGCTTGCTCCCAGGAATACAATTTTTTGACTGGCACCAGTTGTGATTTATTTTCATTGATGGTGTACCACAATGAAAATAGGAGTCTTTTTACAAATGACAGGTGCTGAAGTAGTAATTCCTGACTGTCCGCCTGAATCAGGCAATCGTTAAAGTGGGGGAAAATTTTGATATTTCTCTAATTCCAGTACACAATTGCTGGAGCCAGGCACTTTGTGAATACTCTGGGCGGAAGCCAAAGGGAAGTGCAGAGAACTGATAGTGCATGGAGCCTGCTCTGAAGCAAAGGTATTTCCTGCAAGACTTCCTTATGGGGATGTGCAGAAGGGCTTCTTTTAAGTCTAGGGTGACTAGCCAGGCATCCTTGGCTAGCATAGGGAGAAGCTGTTGCAGGGTTAAGCATTTTGAATTTTGGGACCACCAAAAAGATGTTGAGAATTGACAGAGCCAGGATTGGGTGCCAAGAGCCCTCTTTTCTGGGCACCAGGAACAGTCTGGAATAGAAACCCTGTCCCCTTTGTTCTACTCGAACAGCTTGAATGGCTCTAATATTAAGCAGGGAATGCACTTGATTTTGAGCGTCTGCCCACTGGGTTGGAGGAAGGTCTGGAAACCCACTTAGGGGTTGGCAGGGAATGTAAATAGAATTTGTAACCCTGGGATACAATGTTTAGAACCCTTCGGTCCTGAGTAATGGACATCCAGTTTTTGGAATGAAGGTCAAGTTCTCCTAGGGGCGCAAGTACATGGACAGGACTGGGAAGGATAACTGACAAGGCATTGTGAACTTTTACCATAAAGGGGTGGCTTGCAACTCCCAGTTTTTGATGTGGAAGCACTCCGTTGTTTAGATCTCCGCATACCCAGAGACTGTAGTCTTGGTGGTCTGGTTCCCCTGGGTTTGGACTGAGAAGGCCTGGAAGGGGCTGGAAAGGACCATTTTTTTGTAGGCCAATGCCTACTGAATCTAGGTGGCTGCACTTGTAAGAATTCTTTAACAGTTAGCATACATTTAGCTTTTTCTTGCATCTTTTTAAGAACATCTTCTGCTTTGGAGCCAAACAGATGGTCCTGATTCAAAGGAGTGTCTAGTAATTTTGATTTGACATGGTCTGGCAAGGTTTATTCCTTCAGCCTAGCATGCCTTCTCAGTACAGATCCAGTGACTGGAGCTCTGCAAGATGCTTTTAGGGCATCAAAGCCACACTGCAAAGTATGCTTACTAACTTGGTTTGCAGAATGCATTAACTCTTGTAAATCTTTACTTTCTGCACAATCTGGAAGTAACACCACTTTTTGTTTAATTTGTTCCATAATGTGTTGCTGGTACTTCAACATATGAAACGGGCAATTATATGCCCCGATGGCCAGAGCTGCAGATGTATATACCTTCTTACACCATCTGTCTAAAGCTCTGGAATCCCTGTCTGAAGGAGTAGGGTTTTTGGCTGTAGTAGCCTTACTACCTTTAGGCCCCTGGGAAAATGTCTCTGGATCCGCAGTAGGATTCTAAGAGAAATCTGAGAGAATCAGGAAGTCTGTAGTACTGGTTAGGTTTTCTAGAGGCCAGTGGTAAAGTGTCTGGAGTAAGAGGATAATCTTGGCATTCCCAGCAGAAATGCTCTCTTAAAGTATGCAAGGTTTCACAAAAACAAAAATCCTCTGGAGGGGATGCAGAGAGAATGGATTCCTCTGCATCTGAATCCTCAAAGATATATAAGGGTATGTCCTGGCAATCAGAAGGGTCAGAGTCATAGGCTCTGTCTGTAGAATCAGAAAGAAATTCAATTCTTGGTCTCTTAGCAGGGGAAGGCTGGCTTCCCCTAATTAGGGTGATAAGGTCTTCAGCCATTCTAAGCATTTGTTTTTGAGGCATGGGAGCTTCAGCATGCACTTAGGTCATTGGTTTTCTAAGTGTAGTGCGTACTCGGGCCTGAGAAACTTGGTTGTTTCAGCTAAAAATGAAGTTGCCTGTTTAATGCAAATATTGGTAGGTCAGAATACACCCTCAGAAGACGGTGCCTGCACAGCGGCTCTGGACTCACCCAAGGTAGAGACATCCACAGGTTCCATAGTTGAAGAAGCATCTCGCAGCATACCGGACTCTGTATGGGTCTCAGAAGAGGCCTGCAAAGGCACCTCACTGAGTACTATCGGACTAGCTTAACGGAAGCATTGTCGGCAATTTTTGATCTATGCGGTATGTCTATATCTATCTTTGTGCTTTTTCGAAAGATTGGTAGTCGGATTGGTTTACCGAAGACATTTCGGAATACGCTGAACAAGAGTGAAAGAATTTAACAAAAATAGCCCGACGATGAATGGTGTGGGCGTTAAACAAGGCACAAAACCGACAGCAAGGGACGTTGTGGTCTGGGCCTAAACAAGTGACGCAGTAAGAATGAAAATCTCTGAGGTATTTGCTTTCCACAGACAAGACAACTGTCAACTTTTTCTGACATCGGTTAGAGTAAGGAAAAAAAAATCCCAAACAGGGTACTTGGCTTTAGAAGACTTCAGGTTCGAAACTGGAAAAATGAAAATTTCAGGTAAAGGCCGACTGGCACTTGCAAACTGCTTCTTACTCCGGGCTCCTTCTGGGCAAGAAAGACTGATGTAATGGCGTCGGCTGCCTGTTTTACATCCCTGACGACCTGGAAGAAGCAACAGCATCAGATGCAGAAATCCCAAGACTCTGGTATTCGGGCTGACTGAGGGCTACCTGCAGGCAGATAACACACGTGTGATGACTGCAACAGTGAAACACAGAGAACATCAGTGGATTCCTACTTGAAGTTGTCTTTCATTTTTCTAAAATTTTCATTTTTCTAATAGTCTTTCCAAAGGTAAAATCCTCTGCGGGGGAGTCAGGGTTAATGGACTCTTCTTCAGGGGAGCCATTGCCCAGTGGAGAGGAGATATAAGAGTAGGAGTAGCATCATATAAGGAGGAGTCTGAAAGCTCCCCTTCGTCTCTGCTGGAAGTGTCAGAAGTCTAGGGCTCAGGAGTGGAGGGGCTTCCTACTGAAGTCGGGCGTAGGGCCATAAAAGCACTGAAGAGACTGTAGCTCTCTAGCTGAAGGCTTGTCAATCTGGTGTGCTTTCACCTAGTGGAGAAAGACGCTTAGTCTTTTGTTTTTTTGTTTAGCGGCCTAGCTGGCGTCCGGGAAGAAGGCCTTTGGTCAGAGGGGTGGATAGGAATCATGGACTTCGATGGTCCCAATGAGAAATCTGCCCCCTCCCCCCGCATCTGGATCGGATGCTAGTAGACCCTCTAAGGGCATGCCATCTGCTCAAGATTGTGTCTATCTTGTACAGCTAAACAAGTCAAACACCACAAACCAATAAAGGAAAGAGGGCAGTCAGCAGACTTAAACATGGCTCAAACAAAAGTTGTACGAGCATGAACACTCAAATGAATGTCAGAAACCACTTTTATTTAAAAAAAAACAAACAATAAAACGGTTAAGAAAAGTGAATTTTAGTTTACAGCATGAAAATTTCCAACAAATTTGTGATAACATATGGAATATTAGTTCTATTTATAACCATCCCCTCCACCCTAAACTTGCAATATACGAGAAATTGTGTGACTTAAACATAAGGAACTTGCATAAGAGTAAGAGCAGACACTCTAATGGTAATTTGAATGAAAGCGAACTGACTATTTTGGAGGTTTTGCAAAATAAAAAAAAGTGATGAAATCTGATTGGGGGGGGGGGGGGAGTGGTTATTATGGGAATAGATGTGTATCACAACAGGATGTATAAGGTTTTAAACACACATACATAAGACAGCTTCATGCAATGAGTTGAATAGGGAAAACAAAAGGATCCATGCCCAACTAGCTGATATTTTTTTTTAAAAAGGAGAACAGATATTCACCTTTTTAATATAAACTTAACACCTAGGATACCAGAATTTGTTGGCATCCCCAAAATCCACAAGAGCACTGAAAACCCTCCAATGAGACCTCTTGTGGATGGCAGAGATTCAATCACTTAAGCCTGCGCTCACTATCTAGATTACGAACTGAAGAAAATAATAAGAGAGGGAACCAAAGATGCAAAGGACTCATGGAGATTTTTTGGCACAGGTCAACAAAATCTCGTATGGCGTCAATGATATATTAGTCACCATAGACGTCAAGGACCTGTACACAGTCATTCCACAGGGCATAGGTTTAGAGTTTCTCAATGAAATGCTCCTAGAACATAGAATAGCCCATGAAACAACCCTCTATTTTTGAACTTTTTGAGTTGGTTCTCAGCAACAATTACATTTCTTTTGATAACTATTACTCACAGTGCAAAGGCGTAGCCATGGGCTCATCATGTGGCGGAGCATTTGCTAACATTGTCATGGCTTAATGGGAGAAAAAAATTTGTTTCAATACATGTTTTCCTCCAACAGCAGGCTATACCTCCGATTCCAGGATGACATATGCTTCATATGGAAGGGTCCCCATCCTATTGAGTTGGGGAGATTTTGGAAACAAATAAATGAGAACATCATTTCTCCAGTTTACCTCTAATTTCAGCACTTAATTCATTAATTACCTTGATCTCTGCCTCTTTAAAGAGATCAACAACAGATATGTGGCCAAGATTTTCAGGAAGGCAACATTCAAATTCCTTCCTGCATTTTATAAGTTTAACATTTTACGCTCTATGTTTCTTAGTAGGGCCTATCCTTGCAAACTCGCTGATAAGTTAATTTTGGAGGTTGCCACTAAAATGTTGAATGGTCATTTTCAACCTATTTTAGGTTACCAAGATACCTCAGGGTTGTTCACAGACCATTCATCTGAAGTAACGACAAATGAGTCCAGTATTTCAACTAGACGTGAAAGCAAAAAAGAGAGGGTAACATCAGAATTCTCAAAAACATTGCTCATGACATTTAGCCAGGCTACTCCTGTGTTAAGAACTATTTTTCAACAGAATTGGTCAATTTTATTAGAGGATTCAAACATAAGACAGCAAATTGGAAATAAACCAAAGACTGTATATAGGAAAAAGCCTAACTTTAAGGATTTAGTCAGGACAAAACAGAGAAGAGAAAAAAGCTAAACAAGGAATGGTTAAGTCTGGAGTTTGTACATGGTGTCAAACATCACGTATCAAACAGTTTTACTGTAAGGAATACCACATACTACCTTAAGGAAAGATATACTTATGGTTCTCTAAAGGGGTAGTTTACTTGGCCCAAGATATACTTATGGTTCTCTAAAGGGGTAGTTTACTTGGCCCTGTGCAACTCATGTCCGCGTTTCTACACTGGAAAAATGGAGAGAAAACGCTGGCAGAGAATATATGAGCATCAGTATGCCATTAAAACACAGAACATTAATAATGCCCTAGCAAAGCACACTAGTAGCAATGAGGGGTATTTTTTCTATATTATGACCATAGACTATGTTGTTAATGAAGACGATAGAACGTAGGGCCTGATTTTAGAGATTAACTCAAATGGCAGATTTGTCTGCAGGCTGACAGTTGGCCAGGCATAAATGAGAGAAGCTCTATTTCCCCCATATTAAAGTTGAACACACTTGAAAGGAGAAAAGTGTCAGTGCATACAAAGTTATAAAAATCAACTCAAATATGCTTTTACACATACGTATGTTTAAATACATACGTGCATGTCATATTTGTCTCAACTGTTTGATAATTATTGATTTTAGTTTAGTCTATAAAAAGAGAATAATCTTAACATTTAAATTAACATCCATTTTTGCACTCTGTTTCATCATATATACCCTTTTGATTTATTTTCTAGTAGTATTTTAAGCATACATGTACAATATTTGCTGGCTCCCCTTCAGTACTTGCGTAATTACAAGTATTTATAGTGTGATTTGTTTTTAATTTTATTGATTTTAATATTTATTTTTGTTCCAGTCAAAGAAAGCCCATGGAAGGGTATAAAGTGACTTCAGAATGTGTAATTTGTCTGATGAAGTTTTACATACTGTGAAATGAAAACGCTAACTTTTTTTTTTTTTTTTTTTTTTAAATAAAAAGTGGTTTCTGACATTCAAGTGTTCATGCTCGTAGAACAACTTTTGTTTCAGCTGTATGCAAGTCCTCTGAATGCCCTCTGTCCTTTCTTACCGTGTACAGCAGTAGCAGATTCCTCTGCCCGGCCGATGATGGCCACAAACACAGGTACAGTCGCTAGTGGCACAGCGGAAGAGGTAGACCACATGGACTTAAGCCTCCTCTTCAACAATTCTACTGACGAGTTGGAAGCGCCTTCCATTCCTAACGCAAGCTGCTTTAACCACTGGTTCTCAAGATAAAGGTTTAAAGCCTGCAATCAGCGACAAAGGGTCTTATAGATGAAAGCTTGGCAGATAGGACAAGACTTGTGGTCGTGATCTTTTCCCAGACAAAAAAGGCACAGATAGTGAGAGTCAATGTGGGGAATCTGCCAGCCACACTTGCACTTGACCCTTCCAGATGACATGAACAAACAATAACTTTTAAGACAAAATATAGATC